>NW_027411755.1:124785036-125146112 GCF_047663935.1 Musca autumnalis | reverse complement strand
TTTATTTTTGGCCAGGAAAATCGATTCCTGAACCATTGTGCGTTGGTTCAAAATCAATGATACATTTCATTGATACAACGTAGGATTCCATTCATATTACGTAGCTTTTTCTTTCAGTGTAAACGTACAAAAGTATATGTTGTTGTTATTACTCGGTAATCTGGACAATTCGATAATCCGTACACCGCCGTGTCATGTAGTGTCCGGATTGTCGAGATTATACTGTATTTACATCTTTGCATAAGAATAGCTGTTTTGTTTTCATAAGCAAAGATTCAAATGCCGAAGATCATATATATTATATGGGACCTTATGCGGAATCTTATTTTCAAAAGATACAAACGTAATGACTTGATCAGTATACCCCTTTCTTATGGTGAAGGGTACACGAAATTCTTCTGTGGATATACACATTTCCTCATAAGTGTGCTAGCTTTGTTGAATAAATGAGTGTCAGGTTTTGTTTGCTTGTTTGTATTTGTGTGCCTGTGCGATTATAAATGGTCCATACATCTGAACCTCAATTTGTTCTTTAATGTTTGTTGGCATAGAAAAATGCAATTTTTGTTGCAAGCTGAGAAACGCCTTTAGACACTCACACACAGGCATTCGTATTTAACTGAGGCACATATACTACAAAGAAAATCTTAAACACAACTTAACTGAAATGACATTTTTTATTGGATTTTTTTTTTGTTTCGAATGATGCTTTAGTAACATTTTCAAATCTAAGATTTTAAGTTGGCAAGTAAGAGATTAACTAAATCGAAATTTTATATGGACTCATAAATCCTATTTTAAATTCCATCGCTTTAAAGGCAAAATTTGGAAAAAAATTAGTTTTAAGAATGTCTATTTTTATCTTAACTTCGGATTTTGTTAACTCCATTTTTAGGGTCAATGTGTAGATTGCCTCATATGTAAAAAATACATATGTACATGTCACTCTAGTATGCCAACTAGTTTCTAGTTTATCTTGGCTTCTAAGAATCTTTCTCTAAACACTGGTTTTACATCTTAACCCAATTGGCAATTTGTATAACATTATGTGATATGGGGTTTTACAGTTTTTTGATGCTGGTTGGCTGGCTGGAATTGTTTTTGGCCCTTAGACAAATGCCAGTTGCTCAACCCATTTTCAAATGGTTGCTTTTTGTAACTCATTTTATTGGTGGCACTAAAAAAACGTAGACATTTGTGTTAACTTCTTATTGTTGTGTTGGTGGTTTTACTACTGATGGCCATATGTGTGAGAGATTTTTCTTCAAGATAAATTGCAAATATTTAAATTTGTTATTTAAGCAAATTGCATAAATGAATATGGCTTTCGACACTCTCTGCGGTAGCTTAAGATTTTTATGTTGTGGTGGGAAGGGAAAATTTTTGAGGGAAGGACAAGAGCTAACATAGTTTTTATTGTTGTTGTATTTCAGTTATATTTGTTTCTTTTTCAGAGAAACCACAACATTTTTTGTTCTACTTGGCAAACTTGAGCTGCTATCAATGAAGGCAAAGGAAAATATATTAGATTAAAAGAGTCTTCAAATATTTTTATGAAATAAAAATGAAACAAATCGTTAAGTTCGGGCGGACGAAGTTTTTATACTCTTTAACATGAATTAAAACGGAATAGTTTGTTCCCCATTCCTGTCCACAATTTTAGGTGGAGAATTTTTTTCGGTCGCGGATACCACAAATGCCTATATTAGGTCAGAAATTGTATCTAAATTTTTTTCGATCGGGCGTTACTTTTATATACGGTAGAGACGTGGTCACATGGAACCTCAAATGTGAAATTACAGATAATTACAGATAAACTCTTCAAAAAGTTTCAAGTTTCTTCAGTTTTTGATGAAAACTTAAATGTCAACAAAACGGTAGTTCATTATAAAAACGTAGCCAAATCCCCGAAATAACGAAAATCAAAGGGTACGATTAATTGAGGCATATAACATAACATAGACCTGCGTTGACAATTTTTAGTGAAAAAAGTTTTGTCAATGTTTTCTTTAATGTCAAATTATAGTTAGTTCTTTCAAAAAAGGTCGGAAGAAATGGACCGATATAGTTCATTTTCGAACTCGCTTTAAATGTGTGATAATGGTACGATTAGCAAATTTTGCACCACATGACACTAAATATTTGGTGTCGGTAGGACGGAACGAAGCTGACGTAGGAGATGAAAGCTAACAAGCAACGGCCCTGACTGGCTTTAACATGGCAAAGCCAAGATTTATATTAGCCCCTATTTCATCTCAAGTGGACACTGACCTCTGAGGATCTGCCTTTAACACCCTTAAAGTAGTGAGCTAATTGGATTGTGCTTTGGACTGGGTTACTAGCCATCCAAAATCAAACGTACTATGACAAAAAAAAACAAAGAAAAAGAAAAACAAATCCCTCTAAAGTTGATTAACCCGCAAGCCTTTTCAGGCCTTTAATCTGCGAATCTGCACCTAGAATTTTCGCACTCTTTATAGAGAAGGTGCAGTTTACGCACTGGCAGATGTACTTGAAAAGTACAAGGACCACATTACTGCCATACAGGAAATACGATGGGTTGGGAAAGGCGTCACAACAACACCTATAGGTGATCAGATTGCAGATACATATATATTACGAGCGTATAGAAGAGACATATGGTCACTGCCCTGCCACAAAGAAATATCTGACAATAGAATGAGGCTGATAGACTTAGCAGCGGCAACACATGGTAGTTAACGGTACAATATTTAAGCATCTCGACATTAACAAGGGAACCTAGCTGTCTCCAGACCAAAAAAACAAGAAATCAAATTGATCACGTTGTGATAGATGGCATTCATCCAGCGTGTTGGATGTACGGTCGTTCCGAGGAGTAAATAAAGACTCGGACCACCACCTTGTTGCAGCAAAGGTACGTACCCGATTAAATGTAGCAAATAAAGCACGAAAAGACACAACACGGAAGTTGGACATCAGTAAGCTGCAATCAAAGCAGATAACCACAGCCCTTTGATTATTTTTGGCATACATTTTTCATGGGGTAAAGTCCATACTTCCTGAGAAAATATCCCGAGAGTTGTGGAAAACTCATATGAAACCATGTTTAGTGGCAGAAGCGCAAAATTTGTCTTTCGTAATATTTTGTCTAATCATAGTTTAAGTAAGAAGATGAACCCTATCGGCCCACTCTTTCAGGTACCTCGTATTTCCACGTATTTTTTCTTGATGTGCGGAATCAAATGAAGTCATTTGGTGCCAAGTCAGGGCTGTACGGCGGATGACCCAACAATTCCACGTGTTGTTCGGTAAAAAAGGCGCTGGTTTGAATTGATGTGTGAGAGCTGACATAGTCATGGTGCACAATGATTGGTCTTCTCTTCAGGCAAACAAACCGTAGTGTACCACTCAGAATCAACCGTCCTTTGTTCCTCATGCCGTATAGTAGCTACATGGTCAGTTTAGCCGAAGAAACTGGCGACCATTTGCTTCGAAATGATTCTTCCATGAACAACTTTCGTTGCATTTGTCTCGTCTTCGAAAACGCTGTTTTGATTCAGGATCATACGCATAGATCCAAGATTCGTCCCCTGTGACGATCTTAAAAACATCGTTTGAAGTACCGTGATCGTATTTACATATTCAAATTTTCTTTGTACCAATAGACAAGGGCCTTTTTTGATTGCCAAATTGTGCTAGATCTAACGAGAAAACCCCGTTTTTGCGGCCAGGTGTTCATTCATGATGAACCCGCTAAAAATGCGTATAAATACGTCATTTAACATGGCGGTATACGCAGAACTGGCAGGCCAAGGCTTCGATGGAGCAACTAAGTGGAAGACGCGGTATTACAAAAGGCAAAGCGACATATGGAGGGGGGTTGGAAATCTTTTCTTACTTCGGCTTATTGTACAAATGTTCTAATAGCCCAACTAAGTAAGTAAGTAATATAGACTTAATATTACATTTCAGTCATTTCGGTGGGATATTGAGGACACAAGCATCAAAATACCGAAAGTCGGGAGGTACCGAAATGGAGGCTGAAGACCAAATACCAAATTACAGCCATTTCGGTGGGGTATTGAGGCCATAAACTTTAAAATACCGAAGATCTGGAGGTACCGTTCAAGGATGTCTATATGAAGACGTGGACCTTACACGACAAATTTCAGACGTAGAATGTTTTATGCCCCTAACGAAGACCAAATACCAAATTACAGCCACTTCAATGGGATATCGAGGCCACAACCTTCAAAATACCGAAAATCGGGAGGTACCGTTCTATGAGGGGAACATTTTCAATAAGAAACATCCTAGGAGTAATAAAAACTTTTACACCATATTACAATGCTCTACCTTAAAAATTACGGGATGTATCTTGATTTCAACAGCCAGACGGACATGGTTATATCGACTTAGAATTTTGTGCCGATCAAGAATATGTTTACTTTATAGGGTTTCCGACTAATATTTCGGTGTGTTACCAACGGAATGACAACTTTAATTATACCCTCAATAATATGGTGGAGGGTATAATTACTGCTAGTTTGCTTAAAAATATAGCTAAAATCCTTAAAATATCGAAAATTGAATTGAAACATAAACGTATGCTTACAATTTTTGATGGAGAAGTTTTGTGACTGCAGGGTTTCTTAAATGTCAAATTGCAGCAAGTTTGGTTAAAATTTTTGGCAACAATCCGCCGTATACTAAAATATGAGCCTATTCTGACAATATTTGGTGGAAAAATTTCGCAACGTCTTCTTCTTTATTTGCCTATTCGTCATACCAATGTTGGCGACCATTACAATTACAAAGAAACAATGGATTTTAAATAAAAAAATTCAAATAAATTCATAGATTTTTCACAATATCGACAATATCGGCAAATATGTCTCTGCTTCTGGCAGCACTAAGTAGGTGTCCCACGTCTCGTATTCCAGTCCATTCTTGAATATTCGCAATCCAACTCAATTCCTTTCGGCCTTTAGGAGTTTTTCCTTCTATTCTTAATTTCATGATATCCTGCAAGAGCTTGTATTTTGAATTTCTCATGATATGTCCAAGGTAGGCAGTTTTTCGTCTTTTGATGTTTATCATTATCTCTCTATTTCGATTCATTTTTCGAAGCACTTCATTGTTTGAAACTAGGGCAGTCCATGGTATTTTTAAAATTCGGCGGTAGATCCACATTTCGAAGGATTCTAATTCTTCACGTCTAATGATTTTATTGTCCCTGCCTCCATAGCGTATAGTAAGCTTGACCATATATATGCATTTATAAATCTACATTTAGTTTCAAGATTTATATCATGGCTGGACAGAACTCTCTTGTATTTGAAAAACGAGTCTCTAGCAATTTCAATACGCCTTCTTATTTCCTTGGAGCAATCCCATTCGTCATTTAAAGTTATTCCGAGATATTTAATTATTAAGTTATTCCGAGATATTTAATGTTTTGGACTCTTTCGATTGAGAAATTTCGCAACTTCAGGGTACCTTAAATGCCTATTATCGGGTAGTTCAGTCGAAACAATGAAGAAAAACTCTCAAAATACCAAAAATCAGAAGCTACCTTTATATGAGGGTATAAAAATGTTGTTGGTGGAGGTAACCGAAGTAATATACCGTTTAGATCATTTTGAAAATCGTTCGAAATTTGTGACAAAAATTACGATTTGTAAACAAGTAGTCTTGAAATCCGAAATCTTAAAGTTGAAATACAATCTTCTATGTCGGTCCAGCAACGAAAATAGACCCAAAAATTTGGGGCTATGTCTTACATCAAATACTGACATAACAATAAAATTGCCATGGAATCTGTGTCCACTGGAAACTGCATCAGGACACTAACAATTTCGTACCTTTAAAATAATTTCTTTTGGTTCTGCATGTCGATATGAATGCCTTTAAAATTCTCTGAAATCCCTTATATATGTATTTACATACCATTAAGAATTTCCTTTCAACGATGTGTATTTGAAATTAACTGTCTTCCGCTTATTTGCATAGAAAAAAGTTAAAAGAACTTTACTGAAATGTATTCTTACTAAACATATGGCATGCCAACACGCGCACACACACTGGAGCAACATCACTATTTGTATCAGATTCGAAAAAGTAGAGAAATAAGAAAACAATGAAATAACGTTTTTTGTTCTCGCTACTGGCAGAAACAAATCGTGTTGATGAAGGTACCGCAAAACAGGAATCCTTAATGTGCCCTCTTATGTACCATGGTTGCCTTGTGTTTAACCTCAATGGTACCTAAGTTGATGTTGCAGATGAAGACGACGACGACGATTGATGAGTTTAAAAAAAGTTGCGCACACACACACACGCATTTATGTATTTGTGCCGCAATACATGGCAAGGGAGCGCATCTTGATACTGCAATGGTGTAACCTGCCTGCCATACAGGCAAAGTTACATATTTGTTAGTAAAGTGAAATATGTACGCTAGTAAAAAGCCAAGTAACTAATGTAGATTCTTCTTCATTCTTTCCATGAATGCATAACAATTCCTGGAGATGCAAATCATTTTGATTGCATGCAGGTTAAGCTGAAAACGAGGTTAGGGTTACTAAAAGTTGGAAAAGAAAATATTAAACAAGTGTAAGTATATGGATAAGCTAACTAAGTTTTTGGGCTGGGAGATGGGTATGTGACCAATAAAAGTGGGAAAAGATGACAAAGCAAGTATATGTACCCATAAAATTGCATTATCTGTTGGGACCATTGACGTTCAATCAAAGGTCGGATAGGTAATTGGTTTGACAAACATGTATTTGGGTACACGCAGAAAAATATATGTTAAAAATATGTTTGGATCCAAACAAATTTATGTTTGGGACCGTTTGCAAACAAACATATGTTTGGATCCAAAGATAATATGTTTGGGTCCAAACAAACATATTTGCAACATTTTGTAACATATCTCAATTTTATTTGTTTGGGTACCAAGAAGCGTTCAATGATGTTTTATATTTTAAAATTAATAGATTTTATTTGTTTTTCTGTCTAAAGTGTGACACTCTTTCTTGTATTTGGATTTTTTTTATGTACCTATGCGTCTGTTGTTGCTTTTGTGTTTGGTATTACTAATAAAAGAAAAACTATCACCATTCATAAATGTGTGTGTCTGTGTTTGTTTTTTGTGGGTTTTTGGTTTGTATTTATATTTCAACCAACCATTTGTTTGCAGCAAACATATATTTGTTTGCACACAAACAAATACTTGTTTGCAGGACCCAAACATATGTTATGTTATGTTGTTGTTGTTGTTGTAACAGTGTTTATACCCTATACCACAATGTGGAAAAGGGTATAATAAGTTTGTTTTCCCAAAAATTCATGTAACGCCGCGAAATATTCGTCGTAGACCCCTCATGTGGTATACCAAACTTCATATCTCGACGAGATAAAGCGATTTAGCGATGTGTGTCCGTCCGTCCGTCCGTCCGTCTGTCCGTCCATTAAAAATTGTAATCAAGCTAGAGGCCGCAATTATGGACCGATTGTCACGAAATTTAGTATGGAGGTCGGGTTTGGGCCAGAATAGAACTGATTAGTTTTTGGCGATGATCGTGAAATGTTAAAGGGATGAAATGGACCAAAAACAAAATTTTTGCTCGATTTTGTAGCCGCTCTGTAGGTCGCAATAATAGTCCGATCGGCGCGAAATTTTAAACGTAGTTTTGGTTTGAGATGAAGAAGTAGCGTGCAAGTCAACGGTATGATCGGATAATATTTAGCGGGTTAAATTGATCAAAACTTTTGTGTGAAAATTGGTAAAATTTCTAATGCACATCTTATAACTTTATCCCAAGAAGACGCGTTTAGTGGTATAGGGTATCACATGGTCGGCCCCGTCCGACTATAGTCTGTTCTTACTTGTTTTGTTATGTTTATTTGTTCGTTCCTCTGTTCAATCTGGCTCTGGGTCTATCTCCAGTCCCAGAAAAGTGGCTGCATCGATGGGATGTATCCACAGATCCACTGGAGTTAGATGGGTAGGTTTGGCGGGGCAGGTAAAAAGGTGTTTTGTGTCGTACGGGCCCATGCCGCATATTGGGCAGATGCCTTGCACGGCGCGATCGATTTCCGCCCAATAAGAATATAGGCGACTGCAATATCCCGAGCGTAGTTGAGCCAAAACTACTCTAGTTTATCGTGGCAGCTGACGCTCCTCAGCTGCGATAGATGTAGGATGTACTCCGAGTACTTTATTCACACTATAATTGCTTAAGGCCTTGGCAACTGCGTCCGTGTGAATGCTATTCAATCCTGCTTGATATGCTTGTTGATCTAGGGGTTCTCTCCTGTATCGTTGGACCTCTCCCTCCAGAGCATGGATATCCTTCCTGATCTCCCTGAATGGGCGGGCCTGCCCACAAGATGGTGATTGGGATGGCTCACACGATAACATCCAAGCAGGTACTGCAACGAAAGCATCTCATTGTGTTGCTTTACAGGAAGAATTTTTGACTCCTCATGTAGATGGTCCACTGAAGATTTGAGGAGGCACCCTGTCGCTGTTCTCAGGGCGGCATTCTGGCAAGTTTGAATCTTTTTCCAGTTCGAATCACACAATCTCGGGGACCAGACTGGAGCCGCATAGCTTACCACAGACCGACCTATCGCGTTATATGTGGTCAACAAGGTTTCTTTATCTGCACCCCAAGTGCTGCCGGCCAGGGACTTGAGGACCTTGTTACTACTTTTTAACTTGTCGCAGCTAGCTGTGGCGTGTGCGCACGACTTGAAAGTAGTGTCGAATGTGACCCCTACAATTTTAGGGCAGTTTGTGGTCGGAATTCTGCTACCGTCGACCACGACATTACATTCACGTCCAAACTGCGCTGTCCATGTGGTGAACAGAGTGGCTGTAGATTTTGTGGGGGAAATCTGCATATTCCTCGAATGGAAAAAGGTGGTAAGATCAGTTAAATAGTTGTTCAGTCTCTCACAGATGTCATCAGGACAGGTACCCGACGCCAAGATCGTGCAATCATCCGTCACGATCTCAATGCCGTCTGGAGGGGGTGGAATACAGGAGAGGTAGAGGTTAAACAGTTCCGGAGATATCACCCCACCTTGGGGAACTCCCTGTTTCACTCTACGGGGTTTGGACTTCTTATTCCTGAATTCCACGTACGACTGGCGTCCACACATATAGTTGACTATCCAACGTTTCAAGCTTGGCCGGAGGGTTGTCTGCTCAATGTCCTCAAACAGAGTGGAGTGCCTGACTGTATCAAAGGCTTTTGATAAGTCAAGAGCCACCATCACTGTTCTATCGCACGGCCGTCTCTGGTTGAGTCCTTTACAGATATATGTGGTAATGGCGTGCAGCGCTGTTGTCGTGCTGTGCTGCTTACAGAATCCATGTTGATGATCGGCAACTTGATAGCTATTTCTGATACTGGGGAGGATCAAGGCCTCAAGTGTCTTTGCTACGGGCGACAAAAGCGAAATCGGTCTGTACGATTCACTTTTGCTGGCATCCTTGCCTGGCTTCCGTAGTGGGACCACCCTGTCAATTTTCCAGACTTCGGGAACAACGTGGGTGGCAAGCGACGCGTTGAAGACTTTGGTGAGATACTCGACTCCGGCTCATCCAGCTGCTTCAACATTACCATGGAGATTCCATCAGGGCCCAACGCTTTAGCGTTCCTGATGGCATTGGCAACATCATCCATTGTAAATTGTGGTGGTTTATCCTCGGCAGGAAGAGATCTGATGCGACGTAATACTCTTCTCATCGCCCTGTCACTCTCGGGATGCTCCACAAACTGTCGATTGAAATTACTTGCGCACCTCTTCGGGTCAGTCAACGTAACGTCGCCAAACGTGACTGAGGTCCTATCTTCCCTTCTTCCAGGGTTCGAGACTGACTTAACCGTTGCCCACAATTCACCTATACCGGCTCCAATGTTGCAGCTCTTCAGATGATTTAACCATTTGTTCCGCTAATGCTCGCCTACCAGCCTGTTAACTTCCAGTGTCAGCTCCCTGACTCTGGGGTCATTGGGGTTGATACGACGAAGCTCATCACGCTCGTTTGCTAATCCCGTCGCCTCTGCTGGGAAATTTGGTCTTACTTCGGGTATTCGACCAGCAGGGATATGGCGAGCGGCTGCAGCAGTGATGATGTCCCGGAACGTCCTTTCCGCTACCCGAACATCAGAAGGATTGGGCAATTCTCTGAAGCGGTGATTGGTGAACTCTCTGAAACTCGGCCAATCAGCTTTTTTATGATTGACGAACGTGTGGCGTTCAGAGGTGATGAAGTCGGGTGGTCTGCTAATGGAGACAATTATGGGGAGATGGTCTGATCCAAGGGAAATGACGGGTTGCCAGGTAACGTCATTTGTCAGACCAGGTGACACGATGGTTATGTCAGGCGAACTGTGACACTCTCCTCTAATTCTGGTAGGGGGGTCCTCATTGACCGTGCAAAACGTAGAGCTATCAATCTGCTCAGCCAGCACTGTACCTCTCTGGTCGTTTCCGAGGGCCGAATGCCACATCTCATGATGCGCATTAAAATCCCCCAGGACCAGACGATTATGACCTTGCAAGAGCGGGCTAATGTCAGGCCTAAAATCAGGGATACAGCTATTACTCGGCGGGATGTATACATTCAGCAACTCTATCTCGGCAGCTCCACACCTGACTGCTACCCCCATACATTCCATGTATGGGTCATTAGAGACATGCTCAAGCGAGATAGGTCTGTATTGGACAGACTGGTGCAATAGGAAAGCCAATCCCCCACCTCCACTTCTGGTGCGATCTTTCCTCAGAACATTGAAACCATCACAATGCTCTAAGCTGTGGTTGTTGTTCAGCTTGGTTTCCTGCACCGCCGCGACCTTGATGTTCTTCCGACTCATAAAATCTACTATCTCCTCGATCTTACCTCGGAGTCCATTGCAATTCAAATGCAAAAAGGCTGCATTTTCGGGGATTGGGACAACAACGGCTGGTGTTAAAGGCTGCGTGTGCGGTTGTTGTCGAGGGGACTGCGGGGGAGTTTCGTAATCAGACGACGAGGAGTCTCGTAATCCGACGACGACTCACTGGGAACTGTGTTCACACAGCATGCAGCAACATAGTCCTGTCGTAGTCCCTCACGTGGACGAGTCCAGAGCAACCCCTTAGATGCACCCACTCCTGACATCTATTGCATCTCACCGAAGGTTGGATGTGGGTGAAGATGCGAATGTGACAAACTGAGCACAGATATATTGGTCCTGGGTTTCCTCCGTCCCGGCTCGGACCAATAGAATTCGGAGCAGGCATTCCGGATATGCTGCTCCCAACACAGAAAAACGAAACAAATACGAACATGTACACACTGAGGTGGCAGCCGCTGGACGGAACATTGGTTTTGTGTTGTTCCAGGTCAATCCGGTACGAAAGAACCCTCTGCCGTGGGATTGAAACATATGTTATGTCTGGGACTATTTGCAAACATATACATATGTAAATGTTTGATGCAAAATATGTTTTGGAAATATGTTAGAGAGACCGTTTTTTTCCTCCGTGTTGTTACCGTGATGTATATTCGCCTCGCACAGAGACATTTTTTCCAGCTGTGAATAACTTCTTAAATATAAGTTGATTCGATATTTTCGCCATGCTGCTCAAATCCGATGTTAAAAAGTAAAATATTCACTGCAATTTCTGTATACTTTATCCATTTTAAACATCTTTCTAAGGAAGGTTGTCCTTTGTTCGACATAACGTCGACTATAAGAAAATTCTTCGATATATTTCAGTTACGAGTGAAGTCGCGTGATAGAATGTCTCCAAGTCACTCGCAGCAAATGTTAATTTATCAAACTTATAATACCTTCCCGAAGCTCTTTTGGAAAAATCCATTCCCTCAAAGAAAATGAAAATAAATACAATTTACATATGAATTCATCACTTTGTTCTTTGACTTATTTCTCTTCTACTGCTTAAGGACCAGAAGCTATGTTTTATGAAACACTTACATGCCAACACTCTACTGACAAAAGCAACTGCAACGAAACCTATAAGGAAAGCAGCAACAACAAAACTATGCAACATTAAATCTCTTTTATTGAAGAAAGACTCAGCCGAGGCAATATGGTATAAGAGAAAATACACACAGAAAAAGATTGCAATAAAATTACATTTTAGTGCATTATCTATTCCCTTTTGAAATGGTTTAGTATTTTATCTTTTCTTCCTTTCATTCCAACCAAACACACTAAGTAGCTTCTGTGGGATGATATTACATTAATGTGGAGCTACTACTGAATGCAATGATACATCATTTTATGTATGTGTATAAATTAATGCGAATTGTATTTGTAAATTGTAAATAAATAAGTTAAATGCTCAAGATTTTAAACGTTCTCGTCGGAATTTAAGATATGAGAGCATTATGGCCAAAGAGTGTAAATACAACTTGATACTTCCTTACTTACAGAGAACCATTTGTCCTATACGCCAAACTAATAGGCCAGTCAAAATAGACATTGAAATAGCAAAAATTACCACAAAGCTGAATTTTGGTGGAGAGCTAGGGTTTACCATTAGAAGCAATGTCCTAAAAGTCCCCACCATGTGTGCAAAAGCAGTTATTCGGGTCTATGGACAAAATGTAGGGATTTTTTAGGTTTTCGTGTTATTTCTTGAAAACGGTAGGTCTAATCAAAGTGTCTGGAGCAAATATTGTAGACAGAAAAATTCTCTACAAGCTTGGTCTTTATAATTTTATCCTAGAAGAAATCATTTTTGAGATATAGCGGTTCTAAAAAACACCCAAATATGAATATGCACATATTCAGGTGAAACGGCTAAAAAAACCGGAGTAGCCGGGTCTGTGCCCCAAAATATATATATATGTTTCCTTGAAGAGCGAAATTATACCTATTCTTAAAAAACACTACAACAAAATCGGAGCGTGTTTAGTAGAGTTATTCAATGTAAGAGCAATTTTATGCAAAAACGGCCCATTTATTCCACATGTGTAATAGAAAGACCAACGGGAAGGACCACAACTAAAACTCTTTGTTTTTTTTGTTACATTTTTGTCAAAAGGTAGTTTGCTTTAATTACTGAAATGTATAATTTTCAGGTCGGCGGATCCGAAATGCTAGATTTAAAACCCGGCTATATTGAATTGATTACTGCAAAGTGGGCATCGTTTGAAAGCTTAAGGAAATAACTAACACATGACGTTATTATTTTAACCGCTCCGCCTCATGATGTTCTTACCAGCTTACTTCTTCACATGTGTAGTTTGACACTTATATCACGATATCTCAAGAATGGTGACTCTACTTTAAAGTCATAAAGTTTAATTTTGTAGACAATTTTTAAGCCTTCAACTTTTACTGTAGTCGATTTCTGATAGGTCTTACCGTTTTTGAGAAAAATTAAAAGCGACCTTTGACCCTGAATAACTTTGTTTGCACACATGGGATCGATGGTGACTTTTACGACGTTCCTTCTAATGGCAAACCCTATTTTTCCACCAAAATTCAGCTTTGTGGGAATTTTTGCTATTTCCCCCTTATACGCATGTCTATTTTGACTGGACTATAAGAAAATACTTCCGTTTCTCTCTATTTGTTTTTTTACTTCTCCAATTTTGTATTACCGTTTGTTTACTCCATCGAAGCCTTGGCCTTCGAGTTCTGGGTGTTCCGCCATGCGACCCGAATTTATACCTTATGCCTTTTTAGGCCTTATATGCGTGCGCAAGTATCCAGGTTTCGGAACCATGCATTAGCACGGGTAGTATCACTCTTTGTATAGTTTTGTTTTTATTTGACGAGGTGTGGAATTGCTTTTAAACGGCTTACTTAAAGCAAAGTAGAATCTGTTGTCCAATACAATTCTTTTTATTTCACCACTGATGTTGTTTGTTGTGTTGATGGCGGTGACGAGATATACGAAGTCCTTAGCTACCTCAAAATTATATGAACCAACTTCCGTCGATACCACCACATGTTCTTGTCGCCGTTTATTGCCAGACCCACTTTAGCATATCAGCTACTTATTTTACTGATCGACCTGTGATGCCGATATCGTCAGCATAAGCAAATAACATGTGGCTATTGGTATATTTTGTGCCATATCTTTTGACGTTTGCATCTTGAATGACCATTTCCAGCGGGATGTTGAAGAGATCACACCAAAGGCTGACTCCTTGTCTGAAACCTCTTTTGGTTCAAAACCATACAAGCGGGACTGCCGATGGCTATTAAATAATCGACGAAAAGATCTTCCGCAGTGTAAATATCTGATCAATGATGGTTTTGATATAAAGCCGCATTGGTATGACCCAATTATTTCGTTGACCATAGACTTTAGTCATTTGCCCAATACCTCTGACACTATCTCATAAGCAATAGGGAACAGACTTATGCCCCTATAGTTAGAGCACAAAATTATATCTCCCTTCTTGTGAACGGGACACAGGATGATAAGGTTCCAATCGTCAAGTTCGCGTTCTTCCTGGCAGATACATACACCTTATCACCTTGTCTCCCCCGGTTTTGAACCGCTCGGCTGGTAAGCCATCGGATCCTGCTGCCTTATTATTCTTTAGGCTGTTTATTGCTGCCAACACTGTCTTCTCGGATTTGATCTGTGTTATCGTTCTGGCTCCTGTACCTAATTGACTTTTTCACACTCCCGCTTTTCAATTTCTTTCTTTTTCCTGCGGAAAAGATGTTTCTTCTTTTCTCCCAATACCTCTCTCGTGCGCTACGCGTTGCTACTGATGGTAGGGTAGCCCTTTATGCCGACTTTTTCTCTTCGGTAGGTGCACGACACACCAGGTCATACCATCGTTTCCTTGATGGAGGACTCTGGTGTCCAAGTATGGAGTTTGCGTCTGTTTTCGTGGAGTGGGCAATACTTTGCCACTGTACTGGTATGTTATCGAGCCGAGGAGTGCTTCCATTAAACAATTAGACCAGTTGAGTGGAATATGTTGTGGCAATCTATTGTGATTGCCACTTACCGATGTCCAACTTCCTTGTTGTATCTGTTCGTACTTTATTTGCTACGTTAAACCGGGTACGTATCTTTGCTGCAACAAGGTGGTGGTCGGAGTCAATGCTTACTCCTCGGAATGTTGTTTTCCATCTATCACAACGTGTTCTATCTGATTTCTTACTTTATGGTCTGGTGATAGTCAGGTGCCCTTATGAATGTCGAGATGCTTACTTCTGGTACTGCTAACTACCATTTTACTAAATCTATCTGCCTCATTCCGTTGTCAGAGGTTCCACTGTGGAGACTAAATCTTCCGACTGTTCTTTTTATTTTTTTTTTCATAATACGATGTTTTTTAGATGACATTTTGGGATTTTCGCCGCATTATCCAACCGAGATTGCCGATATACAGCGTTAATTTTTGTAAAGAAAATTAAAAATCGTGTCTCGGTTTGACAGTGATAGCCAGACTGTTTGGTCTGCATAACGGCTACACTCAAGTTTCTTTTTTATCAAGTGAAGACATTTGCAATGTTATACCATCTACATTAGAACAATATAATTTTCCGGGGGAGAATTTTGAGGGAATTTCTATGGATAATGCACTTAGGGTCATTCTTACATCTTGTCTTTAAAGTCCATTTTTGTTATCCCTTACTTTACCCTGCAGGACAGTTGACTTCATATATTGATTGTCAAAAACTCATAACTTGTCTGTGTGACATAGGCGTCCAGACAACTGCAAAAACAGTTGTAAAACAAGTAAAAAAGTATCAGTCGGCTTTGCCGACAGTGATATACCCTTAGCCTGTGTATATTGAAACAATATTTTCCTAAAAACGTATGTATTTAGGGGTTTTTAAACATTTTGGGCGTTTGAACCGACAAAAATGCTGATTGGGATTAAATATCAAAAGTTTTACGGAGGAAATACTAAAAGGAATGGATCGACTTTGACCATTATGAAAGTGGATCTACAGCCCCTACATATGGTGCCTATGGGGTTTTTACACCCTTCGGGCTGTTTGCTCAAGAAGTATGGGCTTGCCCCTGAAAAAAACTTTTACCATCGTAATTGAAGTGGCGAATGCAAGTTGCTTCAACAAAAATCAAAGTGATTCGATATCAGGCCTTAAAGTGAACTTATTCGAAATCTTGTGTGGGAGGTACCGGATGGAGTGGACAAATATAGTCCATATTTGAATCTGATCTATATCTGGTAGATATATTAGGAGGTGCAAAATATGGACCAATTCGGCCACTCCCTTCAAAAGTTACCGTACGAACAATTTTTGCGAACATTTTTGAACTTTTGTGGGGGAGATACCTGAAGGAGTGGACCGATATGGCTTATCTTCGAACTTAAACTATGTTTGGACAAAACATTACTAAGGCCAAATGTTGGACCGAATCGACAGATCCGTTCGAGAGTTATCTTGCGCTCCAACCACCTTACACGGCGTTATAGGTTTTTTTTGCAATTCTCATGCTATTTTCTCAGGAAGTATGGACTTGCCCCTAATGAAACCGTACCGTCGTATGGGGGGCAGTGAATACAAGTTACTAAAACAAAAATCAAAGCGATTCGAGCGATGGCCTTAAACTGAACATTTCCGAAATTTTGTTTGGGAGGTACCCGAAGGAGTGGACCGTTTAAGTCCATACTGAAAACTTGTCTAAGTCTGGTACACATTTCAGGATGTGCAAAGTATGGACTAAATCGGATACTCCCTTCAAGAGTTATCGTGCCCACAACATCGAACTTTTGTGTGGGAGGTACCGGAAGGAGTGGACCGATATGGTCCATCTTCGAACTTAAACTAAGTTTGGGGAAAATATTACGAAAGCCAAAACCGAATCGGTTCATCCGTTCGAGAGTTATCGTGCGCTCCAGCCAGACAGACAGACGGACATTGCTCAATAGACTCCAAATTGTCTGAAACACATTTCGTCCAATTATACTTGGGCTCTAAAACCATTATTTCGATGGGGCACATTTTGCCCGTATGAAAGTGTATACCCTCGTTAGCATAAATGCTGAGGGTATAATTATGAATGAAAATATTCGATTTCTTTTGGTTTTCCGTTCACATTTTTTTGTTCATGTTCTTTTGTTTTCAACATATTTCAATGATTATCTCACTCATTTGTGCAAAAATGTCAAAAATTTGTTAACCCGACTGTCTGTAAAAACTGATGGACAGTTGAATAACAGCCGACAAATGTATGTGTGTTAGTAAATCAGAGTTGTATTTGAAGACAAACTGTCTGGTCTAAACGTCTGGTTAAGCAAAATGAGAAATAAAGTTCGCATTACCAGGGATTTGTTACATCTTCCATTTAGAATAAATGTTATATTTTGTAAAAATATGGTAACATCAAGCAAAATAATCAGTCTACATCACGTTTTCGCAAATCTGATTGGTTGATGTGAATTTGTTTACATTTTTTACTTGTTTTTGGTGCAGCATATTCTCGGGGGCATTTTCAATTTTAAAAGGAACACAAAGTTTCTTTTATTTTATCTGACGGTTATTATTAAAGCAAAAATGTAAGAATAAAAACGAGTTATCTGTCCGATACTGATCATCTCTTAACTACAGAAAAGATATAATAACGGGCCTTAAAAAATAGTTGTGTGGCTTCCTTATTAGAAGGAAAGAAACCAACATTTTGAAAGTAATTATATAATAAACTAGCAAAATGCCCGCTACTTCGTATGGGGAAAAGGAACACTAATAACATCTATTTTCATTGATGGTATGCACACCCGCCTTGCACCCAGAAGGTCTGCGATTCGATTCCCAAAATCAAATTTTCAATGCTGGGAAATACCCCTCAGTGATGTTGGCTCAGTATTTCAGCCATGTAAAACTTCTCTACAAGTGGTGCCTTAAGACACGCCGTTCGGACACGGCGATAAACAGTAGGTCCCATATCACTGAGATAATATGAATCGGAGTGCACTCATTTATATGAGAGAAGTCTACCTTGTCCTTCTGGGATGTATATACTCCAACATTAATCTTATTTCCAAATTTCAGAATTTCATCTCTATCTGTTCAATAAAATCCAAGTAGTACCAAATTTAGTACCTTTTAAATAAGAATTTAGAAAAATACCTCGATATCTTAATCCCACACTCCGACAGTAATCTATATTCCAAATTGTGAGGATTTCAACTCCATACGTTCTACAAAACCAAAATCGTACAAAATTTAGAACCATTTAGTACTTTTGGTACACTTAAGTACGAATTTCCAAAACTACCTCTATTATATACTCCAACAATAACCTTAATTCCAAATGCCAGAATTCTAGCTCTATCCGTTTTCTAAAATCCAAATTGTACCAAATTTAGTACCATTTAAAATTCTTCGTGTACATTAGTACGAATTTCCAATGCTCCAATTTCTCATACTCCAACAATAATCATTATTCCAAATTGCACTTTTCTAGCTCTTTCCGTTCACCAGAATCTAAATTGTACCAAATTTAGTACGAATTTCCAAAACCACCTTCATATCTCAATCCTTAACTTCATCAGTAATCATTATTCCAATTTTCAGGTTTCCAGCTCTATCCGTTCACCCAAATTCAAAATGTACCAGATTTAGTACCATTTAGCACTTTTCGTACACATATATACGAATTTCCGAGCTATCTCCATATCTCAATCCTACACTTTAACAGTAATCCTAATTCCAAAATTAAGGATTTCACTTCTATCCGTTTACCCAAATCCAAATTGTACCAAATTTAGTACACTTTAGTACTCGTCGTACACATAAGTACGAATTTCCAAAACCACCCTCATATCTTAATCCTACTCTTCAACACTAATCTTAATTCCAAAATTCAAGTTTCCAGCTTTATCCGTTCACCCAAATCCAAATGGTACTAAATTTAGTACACTTTAGTACTTTTCGTACACATGAGTACGAATTTACTTTCATAAACACCACTTCCCAACCTTTATTTCCACACCAAATTTTAAGATTCTAGCTATAGCCGTTCAAAATATACAACTGGTACTAAATTTTATAACTTTTAGTACACTTATATTTCGAAATTCCAAAAACCCTTTGGTACATCTTTCTAACTCTCCACCGGTGACCCTCATTCCAAATTTCAGAATTCTATCTCTTCCCGTTTGCCTAATACAAAGGGTACCATATTTAGTACCTTTTAGTACTTTTCGTACCCTTCCAGTTCGAATTTCCAAAAACCGAGCCTTATCTCACGCCTACATACCAACAGCAACCTACACTCAAAATTTCAAGCTTCTAGCTTCAGCCGTTTCGTCTGGGCGATGATCTGTCAGTCACTCACTCACTTATCACTAAGCTCTTTTATATATATAGATAATTGTGATTCAATATTATTTTTGGGTTACTAGCCCGTAAAAGTTCAAAGAAAATGTGAAAAAAGTGCGTCATCTTTTGTGCCACTTTTTCGAAAGACTTGTGCCACTTTTTTCAAAAATGATACTTTTTGTGGGCGCTTTAGTTGATGAATGGTTTCACGACGAAGTCAACTAGAGCTTGCCCAATTGCAAAGGTACTAACCTTATTGAACGCCCCTTTCAGAAAGGCGTCTAAGGTGTTTTGTTTAAGCTCTAAGGACTTCTCAACAGTCCTAACGGTTTCCCCCCTGTAAGGTTAGTGTGTTGACTAGATCATAAATTGTTTGAGATTTCCATCTTTTCTCGATTATGCACTTTGATAAGTCTTTCAAACGTTTTAAGAAGAAATGAGACTACGATTTTCCTAATTTGAAACCTGCTTTGTAGTAAGGCGGAGGTCAAAACATCTCGTCTCCAGATTAATACCGCCGGTTTAAATACAAGCGACAAAACCTTAAATATCAGTCTTATCTGCGCCCTTTCCGCAACCGAAGGCAAGATGTCCGATGTCCTAGCAATGACAACAAATTATTCTAGGCGATTTTAATGACAAAATTGGAAATGACATTATTTAGTTTCCACGTCCGACAACTGAGGAAAACTTAGAGAAACTTAACGGTTTTTAGGATAATATGGTGAAAATTATAACTCACTGGGGATCACAGTGGCGCATCTCGAAGTAATAGTATAGTCTCTATCGATGTACTCTCTCAAGAGATTTAAGTCTAAAACGTTTTTGAAATTTACCCATTCACAGGGAGGTTAGAAAAAATTGACACTTCGTGACTCATCTTCGGGATAAGAATATAGGGTTGGCATTCAGGGGCAAACTTCTCCCAATGAAACCAAATAGACAAAACGGCTGGGTTGACAGCCCTAGGGCGAGGTGAATATTCCTCGAGTCAATCCGTTCATCGAACCCGTCGTCTGGTTAAAGATTCAATACTAATTTGTATACCCTCAGCCTTTAGGCTAATGAGGGTTCTGTATTAAAAACCATCTTCGGGTACCCATGATCCATTTTCGAGTTTGGACAAAATATTACGAGGGCTAAATTTTGAACTCAATCGGTTGATCCGTTCGAGAGTTATCGTGTGTACCATTTTTGCGAACAATTTTGAACTTTTGTAGGAAGGTCCGTAATGAGTGCGCCTATAAGCACCATTTAAAAATTTTCTCCAAGATTCGAAGAAATATTACAATATGCTATGTTTGAAACAACTCAGTATCCGATTTGAGAATTGTCGTGCCCAATTGTCGTATTCATACACGCTAGCTATCCCCCGCCGGGGATAACGATATTGACGCGATGCGGGGTCTAGACGCCACAATCTTCTACTCAGTTTCATAGAGTGTTGATTTGGGGGTTGTGACCGACCAAAGGTTATCCATCCATATTAATGACAGTTTGAAAATCAATATTTTATCGTATGTGCATCCATGATTTGGATAATTTTAGTTCAAAAAGGATCATTTTAATTCACTTATTAATATATATGGTAATTTTTATTATATAATAGATAAAATATACTAATTTTTCAAAAAGCATCTTGGTCAGTAAGCTCGTCTCTAACGAGAAATTAATTAAAAAATTAATAAAAAAAAAAAAAAAAAAAAAAATGACCTTCGCCTAATAGGCAAAATTTTCAAATAAAAATAAAAATCAGCTTGAGCCAGGCTGGGGTTCGAACCCACGTCCTTGAAAAACACATGGAAAAAAAGTGTTGTTACGGCGTGTTAGTGTTCAGAACCAAACTAATAACTTTCAAAGGCTACGCTAAGCGTTTGTCATGAAAGCCATACAAAGATTTGAACAAAAAATTCAACTTTGTAAAAAAACAACTTGCATTTGAAAGAGGAAATAAGTTAGAGGATAGCGAAGCCGCCCCACAGTCGATGTGTCTGAGGAGCCTTCCTAAACCAAAGGCGAAACATGCATGTCACACAGTGGTGATTGTGTGGGTTCGTATCGTCGGCTTTCCTTTTTCAAAAAGCATCTTGGTCAGTAAGCTCGTCTCTAACGAGAAATTAATTAAAAAATTAATAAAAAAAAAAAAAAAAAAAAAAATGACCTTCGCCTAATAGGCAAAATTTTCAAATAAAAATAAAAATCAGCTTGAGCCAGGCTGGGGTTCGAACCCACGTCCTTGAAAAACACATGGAAAAAAAGTGTTGTTACGGCGTGTTAGTGTTCAGAACCAAACTAATAACTTTCAAAGGCTACGCTAAGCGTTTGTCATGAAAGCCATACAAAGATTTGAACAAAAAATTCAACTTTGTAAAAAAACAACTTGCATTTGAAAGAGGAAATAAGTTAGAGGATAGCGAAGCCGCCCCACAGTCGATGTGTCTGAGGAGCCTTCCTAAACCAAAGGCGAAACATGCATGTCACACAGTGGTGATTGTGTGGGTTCGTATCGTCGGCTTTCCTTTTTCAAAAAGCATCTTGGTCAGTAAGCTCGTCTCTAACGAGAAATTAATTAAAAAATATACTAATGTTTATGATATTTCTGAAATTATGGTCAGTAGCAGCTAAACTATTGGGACTTCAAACAAGTAACCTTTAGCAAAAAAATTTAAAATAATTTGCTCAGTAAATCTTTAGAACATTCTGAAACTCTGAAATATTTATTTCATGTTGTTTAGGCGGTATTTCATATCATAGTTTGTGCAAAACGTATTTCAAGCAATGTTCACAGGCTATTTATTTTCATATTTGGGATATCAAAGCATTGTTGATATATTAGTCCGGTCAAAATAGACATGCGTATAAGGGGGAAATAGCAAAAATTCCCACAAAGCTGAATTTTGGTGGAGTGCTAGGGTTGGTCATTAGAAGTAACGTCCTAAAAGTCCCCATCGATCCCATGTGTGCAAAACAAGTTATTCGGGGTCAAAGGTCATTTTTGGAGGCATTATTCAGTTTTTTTAATTTTTCTCAAAAACGGTAATACTTAGCAAAAGCCCGCTAAAGTAAAAGTTGTAGATTCAATAATTGTCTACAAGATTGGTCTTTATGATTCATAAACAACACTTACCATTTTCGAGATATCTCGATCTAAAGGTCAAATAAAAAATTAGCCACGTAAGAACATTATGAGGCGAACCGGTTAAAGTAACGACACTATGTGTTAGATATTTCCGTAAGCTTTCAAACGATATCCACTTTGCAGTAATCGGTTCAGTAGAACCGGATCTAACCCGGTTTTTAAATTTGTCCTTTCGGGTCTAATAACCGGCGAACCGGATCCGCAACCGTTGAAAATTATACATTTCAGTAATCAGCGCAACAAACGCTACCTTCGGACAAAACTTGAAAAAAATCGGAGAGTTTTCGTTTGGGTCGTTACCGTAGGGCTTCCGATTATACATGTGGGTTAAATGGGCTATTTTTGCATAAAATGACTCTAACATTGAATAACTCTACTAAACACACTCCGATTTTGTTGGAATTTTTTTTTAGAAGATAGCTATAATTTCGCTCTTCAAGAAAATATATATTTTTTGGGGGACAGACCCGATTACTTCGCTTATTTTAGCCGGTTCGTCTGAATATGTGCATATTTCCCTTATAAGTGCATAAAAATCATGTGTTTTTTATAACAGCTATATCTCAAGAATGGTTCCTTCTAAGAAAAAAATTATAAGGATCAAACTTGTAGATAATTTTTCTGTCTACAATATTTACTTTAGTCACTTTTTGATTAGATCAACCGTTTTCAAAAAATAAATCCGAAAACCTAAAAACCCTTAAATTTTGACCTTTGACCGAATAATTTTTTTTGCACACATGGGATCGATGGGGACTTTTAGGACGTTGCTTCTAATGGCAAACCCTAGCTCTCCACCAAAATTCAGCTTTGTGGGAATTTTTGCTATTTCAATGTCTATTTTGACCGGACTATATTTATCAAATTGTCTTCGAAAAATGTGCCAAAAACAGCGTGATATAGGCATTTTACAAGAATGGAATATTCTGAAGAGTTATCAATAACAGTAAAGCGGAGCGGAAGGTTTGCAGATAGGAAGCAACTCTATTTGAACGGAGCCTCGTTGATATCTGGGCGACTCAACGTGTAATTATCATGCCCTTGCCGTGGTAGGGAGGCTATGCCGCGGTAGACCTCAGCTCCTCCACAACTCAATATCCCAAGGATACTCAAAATTTAAACAAAAAAACCAAAAAACCTCAAGATTAACCTTCGACTGATGTAGGTGTCCTCAGTCTTTACACTCACAAGTGCAATCTCCTCACTATCACTGACAATTACGAATATGGACATTGACAACGATAATTTTACGGCCAGCAGCTCTAACTCTGCTACAAAGCGGACTGAAAATATGGGCGGGGACGACACTCCGGAACTGGACCATATTACACTATGCAACACTGAAAATGCAAACAACTTCTAGTATGGATTTTTTGAAAGTACATATTTAGACTACAAAAACCCTAGTTGGGTTTTGTCCTGTCAGATCCAGTTCGGATTTTATGGTCGCATCTAAACCGGGCTAAATATACACTTTTTTGCATTTATCAGGCCTTTATCTCAGAAACGAATAGGAATTTGGCCTTGCTGTCTTTAGCAATATTGTAGCCCTAAACTAGTAGAATTTATCTTTTGAAGAAACCACATAAGAAAAACTTCATCTAGGGCATCGAAATCTATAAAATATAGAACATTTTACATAACTGCTGAAATTCTGGTCAGTATCGCCTAAACTATTGGGAGTTGAACCAAGTAGCCTTTTGCAAAAATCTTCCAAATAAAGTTCTCAACAATTCTTTAGAACATTCTGAAACTCTAAAATGCTTACTTCATGTTGTTTCAGGGGTATTTTGCATCATATCTTTTACAACACGTATTTCAAACACAGTTCACACCAACAGTTTATCATCGCATTTCGGATTTCACTACATTATTGACATTTTTATTAAATCGTCGTTGAAAAATGTACTGAAAACAACGGTATAGAGGCATTTTACAACAATCACATGCTTTGAAGAGTTGTGTATTACATTCCAAGGAATATTTTTCCAGAAGAAAATATTCAGGAAAAATTAACGGTTTTGGAGATATGGTGCGAAATGTATATAAATTGTGGTATTTTTGCATATATTTTGAAATTTGAGGCAATAAATGTAGTTTTTCGAGTTCATCATTTCTCAAAATATTATATTCTTGTCCTTTACTACAAAATTTGCTTCGAGGTCAAAGGAAGATTCGCATTGGCCCCGAATTTCTTTAAAAACTCAATATTTAACCATGTTTAGATGGGGCCATAAAATCCGAACTGGATCTGACACAACAAAACCCAACTACGGTTTCTTGTCGTTTGGGTCTGTACTTTCAAAAAATCCGCACTTCGAATTGTTTGCACAATATCACCTTAAAAATGTTGCACAGTGTTAATGACAGTTTGAATAGATAGAGCCTAGTACTCCTCAATTTAATTGAGGAAAGCGTCCCCTTGACACTCAAGGAGGAAAGCATCCCGGATGAAATTTGGGAAAAACTATCGCTGACAGGTCGTCCTCTTGCGGTATCTCCCCCATAAAATTCAAACATTTATGCTTAACGGTTTGGGACCTTTATTTATTACAACAGCAATGTTTTGAAAATGTTTTGAAGGAAAAATCATCTCATTTGATCAGTTCTCGCGGGACTTCGTAAAGCACCAAAAACAAAGCATATGTACAGCAGATGCTTTATAGTTAATAGACTCATTTGCAGGGCCGTGTAATAATATAAACGTATCCTCAATCGAAAACGTTCAATTTGTAAAATGTGAGTTATATAAATGACACTACATTAAAAATAAATATCTAAAAATATATCTTTTAGAATATCATTTGTTGATATATGTGGATGGTTTTGAAAGGGACCTGTGTTGCAAATTGTTTTTTTTAGAACATTTTACTTTCACTGTTTACTAATTGCTATGTGGGCCGATCTCGGTTGGCAATAAATACCCAACACTTTCAAAATACCAAAAAAATTAAGCTACTTTTCTTATATTTTACTAAAATGTTTTTTGTCTACGCGGAACATAAAATGCCAAAATACAACTAAATACCTTGGAAAATGTGCTTGCAACCTGTAAAACATGCCATAACGGCCGGTGTCATATAATGGGGGCAACACCAAAACGCGAACCTACATTGAAAAGATTTTGTACATAAGTTGTCTATCCATTGAAACATCAATGAAGCAATTTGTAGCAAAATCGATTGGATAATGAATCTGAAATATAAAAACGGCCGCCACCTTTACATAACCGCTATAGGAAACCGCGGATCTATGTGACCCATATTGAGAACTACGTTCTTCACATTAGAAGTTATTAGCAAAGTTCCACTAAAGTATTCATATTTCGCACTATGCACCGGCGAGAAAGTAGGTTAACCAAAAATAATAATTAAAAAAATTAAGTTTCAGTGTTTTATTTATAAATGCTCTCAAAACTAGAAAATAATTTGTCGTTTAGCCTCAATAAGTATATTCCTCCTCATTCCATAATGAGGAAGGATATACTTATTGAGGCTAAGCGACAAATTATTTTCTAGTTTTGAAACACTGAAACTTAATTTTGTAATTATTTTTTTCATTTTTAACTTTTTAGTAAATATATTTTTGACCACTGAGAAGTCCATAACCAAATTAAGGTAAATTTAGGCCGAAAATGTAGATAGAAACGTTAAATTGCCTGAAATCAAGTGTTACCGTTATATGGGGGCTACACCAAAATCTGACCCATGTCCACAGTTTTTAGTGGGGGGTTTCTGTACAATTGGGAACTCCAAATTCCAAGTTACAGCCAATTCAGACTAAAAATTCGGACTAAAATCCTCAAAACATCTGATATCGGGTGGCATCGCTATATGGGACTATAGGAAAAAAATGGACCCATATTGGGTCATATTCATGTATTGTCATCCAAATCTGAAAAGTGAGCAAAGTTTCAGTTCGATTGGTCAACTGCAACTGTGTTAAAAATATGTTACTAGATTTGAATTAAATCGGGTGGTACCGCTATATGGGGGCTATAGGAAATATTGGACCCATATTGGTTTTAGTTTCATATTCATGTATTGTTATCAAAATCTGAAAAGTGTGCAAAGTTTTTGTTCGATTGGTCAACAGCAACTGTGTGGAAAATGAGTTACTAGATTTGAACTAAACGGACACCAAAGGAAGTTAAATAAAACACTGTAAAAATGTGCCTCATCGAAATAATGGTTTTAGACCCCAAGTATGTTTGGACGAAATCCGTTTCAGTCAATTTGGAGTTGATGTAGCCATGTCAGTTCCACTCCTTCCGGTAACCGATTTGGTCCATACTTTAGACATCCTAATATATATACCAGATGTATATCACGTTTGAATATGGACTACATTAGTCCACTCCCACAGGTACCTTCCACACGAAATTTCGGATAAGTTCACTTTTAGACCTGCTCTCGAATAACTTTGATTTCTGTTGAAGCAACTTACATTCGCTGCCTCAATTACGATGGTAAAGGTTTTTTAGGGGGCAAATAAAAACTTCTTGAGAAAACAGCCCGAAAGGTGTAAAAAACCCTATGGCACCATATGTAGTCGCAGAAGAGCACTATAACTCTTGAACTGATCAACCGATTTGGTCCACAATTTTCAACATTTGTGTCTAGATGCAGTTTAGGTTCTGTTCGAAGATCCTTTGGACATATATGTATACCGATGCTGCTGGTTATGGTCCTGTTTACAGTCATATTATGTTTTCCTTGGACAAGTCCATTCTTCCTCGCATACTGGTCCAAAAGCAATATGATGACCCACTGAAATGACTAGTGGGCGCGATATCTTTCAAAAAGATATGACTCGAAAATAACGGATTATGTCGGTCAAATTCTTTACGTAGCTTTTATGCAACACTTTTGAACTTAAATCCTAATGCACTTTTTTGTCGGCAAGTGCAAATGTCCAAAAAAGATCACAAAATTGTTTAAGGACCTTAAAAATATTCGATCTGTCCGTAGATAAAAGTTTCAGTTCTCAGTTTCACCTCATAATCCCGCAGCTTCTTAAAAAAGTTTAACAAAAGCAATGTGATTTCCCAACTATTTATTATGTTAAATTCTTCTTTTTGTTCGAAAATTTGTTTGTCCCACTCTAATATTCTTCCATATGTATGCGATTTTTGTTTTATATTTTTCGTACACAATTTAACATTCTGAAAATGTTGTTTATTGTTATTGTTCATATATTCAGGGCATTCGGTTAGTGAATGCAACCGACATTTTGGAATGTAAATTTCTGTCTGTCTGTCCATACACAATCAGATGGAAATACGAACATAAAGAACATATCTTTGTTGCTGTGTTACTGAATAGAGAGTGATTTTTTTTACACTGAATATACAACATACAGAATTTTGTATCTGTGTCCTGCCTTGCCATGTGTGTATGGAAGATTTAATAAAACCACCTCTCCACCAACAGAAAAAGTCAACAGGAATTTTTTTGGTTAACACGTTTTGTGTTGTGTTTCCTTTGTTTAAAACTCAAAAATATGTAAATATTCTTTTGACACATTAAAACATTTTACAAATTTGGTGGTACCCATCGAATGTGGCGGAATATACAGCCTACATGTTTTTGGTTTTTGTTAAATATTGTAGAATAAAGGTAAACAAATTTTATGACAACACATAAAAACTTCAATTTTAAGATTGTCGGTAGTTCAACCCAATTTTAAATATCCACTTGCCATGTTTGAAATTACATTTGATCCTATTTTACATCAAATTTATCTTCTAAAATCCTTAGAATATTGGTAAGGCCTATCACATGGATCTACTCGTTTTAAGAGCATCCATAAAAATATAAATTTTAAACTCTACAAATATAACTAGTTCTACTATAATTTTCCTAATTAATTTTTTCATATTTTACAATAGTCCATATTTCATTTGAAATATTACATTTTTACGATCTTGGCCATAAACTAAGCTAAGCAAGCACCAAAGCGTTTTATATAAACGACTTGAAATAAATTAAATTTCAACCCGAAAATTTATGACCTTTAATGTTTGGCTAAATACTTTGCCGCCTTAAGGAGGGGTAACATTTTTCATGATGGCATTTTAGTATTCCTTTAGCAAAACTTGTTGCAGCGTTGTTGCCGTAAATTCTTCATCATCGGCAATGCCACAACAACACCACTTTAAACATACTTCCCCACTCGCTTTGTCTTTGTCGTCGTCTCAACCGCCTTCATCATCGTCACCTGAATAAACGCATACGCACATACACACACTTTACATTCTTTTAAAATTCAGTTATTTAGGACATCCTTAAGGATGTGACACACATTGTCGTGGTAGTTTACTCAGTCTTTCTTGCTCCATCTCTCCCCCTTTTACCCGGCCATTATAATTTACAATTCATGAAGTATTTACTTTACTAAATAGCAGCACAAAATGTGAAACTGGGACATTTTTCTCGTTAAGACATTTACAAATGTTCTTCGGCATGGAGCGTAATCCTGACTAAAAGTTATCTACCTTTAACAGCAGCATCATTGTTGCTGTTCTAAGCCGCAAACTTACACCCGCACATCCAAACACCCACCCACACTCACCATCCCTAGGGCCCACATGCAATACAGTTAAAAATAGTGTTAGCTCTTACCTCATTTTCAAGATGTGCTTCCAAAGAAGTTGAAAAATGGTTGATATCCGTTTAACGCGTATAAAATACAGCGCCATAACACCGAAGAGAGTGAAATTCCACAAATTTACAAACGTCTTAAAGGCGATACAGCAACAACACCAACTACACGAAATTGCAACCACAAAAGCGGTAAAATGCTTACCTTGGCTGAATTTTAATGCATCTCACATCTGCGTGTGTGTGTTTGTGGCAAGCGTGTGTGTGGGCACGTCTAAAGTTGTTGCATTAGGAAGTGAAGAAGTGGCGATGAATGAAACTTTAGAAACTACAATTCACACAATATGAAAAGAGTGAATATCTGTGGATTATTTTAACTTTTAATGAAGTGAAAAAGAAAACGAAAATAAAAGAATAGACGAATATTAAACATTCAAATTTGGTACAAAGCTTAATATTAACCATAGGATGTTTGGTGTTGAAAATGGGCTATATAGATTAATGAGTTGATATAACCCCCATAGAAGGGTACTGTCCGATTTTAAGCAATGTGAGGTTTTAGACACATTGCCCGATCAAAACCTTCCTGTAGAAAATTTGTGATAAAAAGTCCAGCTTTTTGTATAGAGTCAATAGGACGATAGAGTCAATAGGACGATATCGTCAATAACGATATCTTAGAAGGTTTGCCACCGTAGTGCAATGGTATCCACACTAGCCTTGCACGCTGAAGGTCGTGGGTTCGATTCCCCGGCCAGGTAACATCAATCTTCTCAACGGTGGCAAAATTACCCCTTAGTACTGTTGGCGACATTTCTTGTGTATCTCAGCCATGTAAAACTTCTCTACATTTGGTGTCTTAGGACACGCCGTTCGGACTCGACGATAAACAGTAGGTTCCATATCATTGAGCTAATATGAATCGGGAATCATTGATATGACAGAAGGGAGACTTCTCTCATATCAATGATTCCCTTCTGGGGTGTTGGTGGAACAATTATTATATTATTAGAAGGTTTTACAATACTGTTCAATCGAATTGACTGAAATGTGGCCTATAGTATTCTCTAACAATAGAAAACCCTCGCAGAATTTATTGATACAAAAATCTGCCTCATCGAAGAAATTGTACAATAGTGCACAGTGGTTCCACTTGTATGGAAAGGAGTTCCAAAAATAGTTCCAATCGAGCTACCTCTTCGAAATTTGAAACATAGTTTTATAACGAGCCCAAAGATAGAAAAGAAATTTTAGTGCATGTAGGTCCAAATTTTGGTATAACCCCCATATATAGGGACCGCCGATTTATGTATTTTGACGTTAAAATTGTCAAATTTTCCAATAGATTTGGGTGGAACTTGACATTTTGTGTTTAATGTCAAAAATGCAAAAATATTTAATGTAAGTCCAGGTTTAGGTATAGCTCCCATATAAATGTACCTCCCGATATTCGGTATTTTGAAGATTTTAGCCACATTTTATAATCGAGATGGCTCCAATTTTGGATTTTGACTTCGGGGGGAACGGCATACCTTCTTGCAAAAAGAGTGAAGAGGGAGGGGTATTAAAAGTTGGTTTTGGCCAAATAATGGTCGTAGACCCATACGAGTACATATATATACCAAAATGAGTGTCTCGACGAGCTGTGTGTGTCCGACCGTCTGTCCACCCAAGCCTTGTAATCACGATACAAAAAATTATTTGGAGAAAAAAGTCAACATTTTATTTCAAAGCGAATATCTCCGCTTCTTTATGGGGTATATCAAAAGCAAAACCTGCTAATGAAAGTAGAAAATATCACATTTGCAACGATGTAACGTAGGTTGTCGTAACCTACGATCAATGGCCGCTAATATAACCCAACCTTTTTTTTTGCGATTTTAATAATAATAATGACGAGTATCACAGCTTTGGTTAGGGACCTTGTAAAAACCGAGTCTGACTATGAAAGTAGAAATCCCATCTTTAATATGATGCAAATTAGGTTGGCGTAGGGTGCCAACTAACGGAGATATCGCAATAGTCGGTAATACAGCCCATTTTTTTAATTTTTTTGTAATCACGCTAAACGTCGCAATTTTGATCGGATCGTCACGAAATTTTGGGTGTTAATGATTGATTTTGGTAATTGTCGTATATTATTCAAGGGTCGGTATGTGAAAAAACTTATTTGGAGAAAAGGCCAACGTTTAATTTCAAAGCAAATATCTCTCTTCTGTAAGAGGTATATCGAAAGCAAAACCTGGCAAGGAGAGTGGAAAATATCACCTTTACAACGATGTAAAGTAGGTTGTCATAGGTGGTCAACCCGCATAGATATCGCAATAGTCGCTAATGCATCCCTTTTTCCATTTTTTGTGCAATCGCACTACAGGTCGGAATTTTGATCGGATCCTCACGAAATTTTGGGGGTTGATGGGGGTCTCACAGAGAAAGAAGCCTATTGATGGTTTGCGTACATCCCACTTTTCAATTTTTATACCCTACACCACTATGTGGGGAATTCTTTGCGGATGTATTTTACGCTTTTAAGGCACCGCATACAAGTTTTAACTTCTTCGGCTTAACTTGATATATTACCTTTGCAAATTGGCAAAAATTGCACGGGATATTAAAAAATTCATGTGTTTAGAAAATATTTTTTTCAATCGCAATCTAATTTGTTGCTATTAATTTTTCGATTTTTTTCCACGGGCGGAACCACAATGTAGTGGTGCATTCGACTCGGATCATCACGTTTTTGCAGCAGGTACGTACCCAACTAAACGTAGAAAGTAGTTGAAGTATGTAGTTGGACATCGGTAATCTGCAATCTCAACAGATAGCCACAGCACATATTCCACTCTATTCCATCTGCAACTGCATCCGTGTGAATACTGTCTAAACCAGCTTGATAGGCTTGTGGATCTGGGGCTACTCGCTTATGCAGTTGGACATGTCTGACTGGCGGGTCCTATACACAACATTGTGATTAGGATGGCTATCACGGTAACACCCTTGCATGTACTGCAATGAAAGCATGACATTGTGTTGCTGTACTGTATGAGTCTTTGACTTCTCATGTAGATTGTCCACTAAGGACATGAAGAGGCATCCTGTTGCAGTTCTAAGGGCGGAGTTCTGACAGGTTTGAATATTTTTCTATCGCGTTGCAAATATTTAGTGGGAAAATTGGGAGTGTGTAAACTATCTAGGTGCACAGAAGGCTGAATGAAGTCTTCAAAACGTTCTATACAAACTTACGTGTGCGGTCGCTTTTTGTTTTCGCTCCAAACAAAATTGGATTTCTTCTGGTTATAGCCATCGAACACATATAAAATATACACCAAAACGCACCTTTTTCAATATCACATTGTGTATTATTCAAATAACTTAAAAATATATATTTTACCGTAAATACTCGCGAGTTTTTTATATGAAATAAATCATTATTGTTTTTAAGAATAATTTTTTCACTCAATTCGTGTAAAAAAGAAGTTGAACTTCACGAACAAATGTAAACAATAATATCAGCTGACTCTTTCGGGCAAATACTGATATTAGTGTAAATCAAAAACTAAATACCCGAGTACCTATGATATTCCGCAACCACTTAAATCTGTGATTACTCACCACGTGTCGTACCATAAAATTAATAACGTTGCAGTTAATTTAAATATATCTTTAAATTTTAATATTGTTATAACGATGGCCAATTTAGAAAATAAAGCCAATAGTGAAGTGTACTTGCAAATTGCAGATGAAAATGGCTCTGCAAAACGTGCAAGAGAATCCAACACAAACCAAACCCTTGATAACACCGTAAAAACACCCCGGCTATCTTTCTCGGACTCTGCCTTCCGTACAATAAATATGGTGGAAAGGCGTCTAGAAGAACATTTTGTGAAGATAACAATTTTAATGAAAGATACTGAAAATTCGATTGTCTCGAGTATTAACGATCAAATCAATACGTTAGACAAAAGACTTTCTGAACTGGAGCAAGAATTCATAAATAAAATAAACACAAAAATTGTTGAAATTGACCAAAACATTGTTAAAATTCAAGAGCGTTTAACCCAGTTAGAGAACAACGAAGAAAATTTGTACGCATATGAAATTAAAGACCTAAAAACACAACTTCAGCGTCATGAAAATTTGGCTGTGTCCTGCGACCTTAGAATAACTGGTGTACCATATATTAATAATGAAAACCTACACGAATGTTTCCAAGTAATTTGTAACGTGCTTAATGTTAATGTCCCCGCATACAGTTCCATTTTTCGCATGCGTCGTAATAACACTAAATCCGATGTTATTATTGTAAAACTTTCATCGCCTTATGACAAAAACTATATTCTAAAATGTCACGCTCGTTTTAGGAAAAGTTCTAAAAGTAATTTGATCTTATCCCATATCGGCTTAGATTCAAACAAAGCTATATACATTAATGAAAACCTCACGAGTCTAAACTATAAAATACTACAAGCCGCGATAAAACTACGGAAACAAAATGCTATATCTTCTGCCTACTCCCTGCGAGGACTCGTTTACATCAGGGTCAAACAGAGAGATGAACCCATACACATTGATGATCCAGAGAAATTAAACCATTTTTTTCGCCCTTGTGACACCACACCCGAATAAACCTGCATTTGTATATCATACGTCATTCGTTACCCATGAAAAATTCACAGCAAACTTTCCAAGTATACAATTCTATCCAGTTTCCGTTCACCTCCACCATACAAAAAATATAGAAATCTGGTTAAACTCATTCTTAAATAGTGCCCACATGCACCTCACAATACATATAGCCTGTCCAAATATTGCCACAACTTTATACATTAATGCCTGGACCGTATGACAGCTCCGTAAGTGGTTCCAAAGATAATGTCAAAAGCCTCATTCATATACTAAGCAAGCAGAAAGATGGAATAAGTATATGCCATATTAATGCGCAAAGTTTGACCAATAAAATTGACGAGTTTCGGTACATCTTCGAAGAATCTACTATTGACGTCATTTGCATATCCGAAACTTGGTTTAACAAATCCATTACAGATTCTTTAGTACAAACTGATGGATACAAGTTATTTCGCACTGATAGATCTACCCATGCTGGCGGGGTAGCAATATACGTAAAAACAAACATCTCATGTAAAGTGTTGAGTCAGTCAGGCACACATGATCGTATCGAACACATATTTATTGAACTAGCCTCAAATGGAAATAAATTGTTTCTGGCGTGCATTTACAGACCTAATCGACACATTGAATATAACGAGTTATTAACTCTTCTCGGAGATTTCACAGTTCAATACTCCAATATCATTATTGCAGGCGATCTGAATTGTAACCTCTTGAAACCGAATAACTTTCAGTACTCTCTGAATTCTATAGGTCTCTATGTGGCAAACTCGAGTATACCAACGCATTATATCTCTACCTGCAACACCTTACTGGATCCATTCATCGTTGACACTATAGACAAAGTACTGCTGTATGATCAATTATCGGCTCCGTGTTTTTCCAAGCATGACCTTATTTTCATGATATATGAATTCAATCTTCACATTGAAAAATCCAACGAAACATATCACGATTTTAGTAAAATCAATATTTCACAACTTGAATACGATATCTCGCTGATAAACTGGGATGAGATATATTACAAACTATCTGCTGACGATCAGCTTGATTGTTTGCAAAGTAAAATAACACATTTGTTCAACAACCATGTTCCTCTACGACACGTCAAAAGTCATAAAACAAAACCATGGTTCAACCGTTCCATAAAAAAACTCATTGATGATAGAGACAGACTCTTCGCCCGTTGGAAACGCTACAAAGTATCTTCTTTCTACGACGAATACAAAGAAGCCAGAAAAGAGGTTACAAGAGAAATACAACGAGCGAAATCTTCGTTTTACGAACACAAATTTCGTTACGCAGCAGGCTCAAAAAAGAAATGGCAAGTTATCAAAGAAATTGGCATTGGCATAAGTAAAAATCATTCCCTAGATGATACAGTTAATGTAAATGAACTTAATAAACAATTTGTGGATCTTAATATAAATTCTCCTGTCTCACGAAACTCTTTTTCGCAATCAACACACCCTGCAGAATTACCAAGCCGTTATGCAACGGATATTTCTGTGAGGACTCTTGACTTCAATTGTATCACACCATCTGAGGTTCTGTCGAGCTGCTTGGCAGTGAAATCTAATGCCATGGGATTTGATATGATGCATCCAAGATTCGTTAAACTACTTCTACGTTTCATCCTTAGTCATGTTACTCATATCTTTAATACGATAATAACAACAAGCACATATCCAAATATTTGGAAACATGCCAAAATTATCCCTGTCATGAAACCAAACAAAGAATATAGGCCAATCGCAATACTACCATACCTCTCTAAAGTATTTGAAAAAATTATCCACATGCAAATCACGGACTATATTCATGCTCACAAACTACTATTTGATCGTCAATCAGGCTTTAGAGCCCACCACAGCTGTATTACAGCACTAACGGATGTATGTGAATCAATTAGGAAAAGCATTGACTCCGGAAATATAACCTTACTGGTCTTATTAGACCACTCGAAAGCTTTTGACTGCGTAAATCATACGTTGTTGTGTTCCAAACTGAAAACACTTTTTAACTTTTCTAATACTGCGCTTCGTCTTATACAATCCTATCTGCATCTCAGATCCCAAGCTGTGGTTGGTAACCAAAAAGTATCCAGTGCATTAAATCTTAAAACTGGGGTTCCCCAAGGTTCGATCCTTGGGCCACTGTTCTTCTCTATGTACATACAGGACCTACAGGATCACATCACACATTCAAAATTCCACGTATACGCTGATGATGTACAACTCTATCTGAGTAGCCCAAAAAACAATATCCAACAAAGCATTGCAATGCTAAATGAGGACTTGCGAAGTGTTCACTCGTGGGCAGAAAGCAACGGATTATTTTTAAACCCATCCAAGACGAAATGCCTTATAATAAGTAAAATGAAGAACACACAATCCCTAGTGCAACACGACATCATCCTGAACAACCAGACATTAAGTGTGGTAAAAGAAGTTAAAAATCTTGGAATATTCTTCAACGATCGTCTAACATGGCAAAACCACATTCAAATTTCCGCTGGTAGAGCATTCGGAATGCTCCGATCACTTTACGCAACACAAAATGTGACACCACCTCATATCAGAATACTACTGGCAAAAACTTATATAGTTCCGCAATTATTATACGGATGTGAGCTCTTTGCATCATGCGACAAAAAAAGTCACAATCGTTTAAATGTTGCATACAATGCTGTCCTGAGATATGTTTATTGTCTGGGAAGATATGATAGCATTTCATCATTTTCGCATAAACTATACGGTGTTACCTTTGATAATCTACTGAAAATAAAAGTGCTTACATATCTTCACAAAATCATATATACTATGGAACCGAGATACCTATTTGATAATCTGCAATTTGCTTTATCTAATAGAGGAAAAAAATTAATCATACCACGTCATCGAGGCAAATTTTCCGAGTGGCATTTTTTCATATACTCGACAAAACTTTGGAACCAATTACCCAATAACATCCAACTCCTTGGCAATGCTGTAACGTTTAAAAAGGCACTATTTAACCTGTTTGGACAAACATAGCGCTCATGGAGACTATCTTCGATTTACCATATATCATTATACACATTCTTTAAAAATTATTAGAATATTAGAAAATCATTCCTTTCTCACAAACTTGATCGCTAATTATGTTTGCTCTGTCCTAAAAAGATACAAAGTATACACTTTTCAAATTATTTTAAAGTAGTTATATATATATATAAGTTTCAATCCTATTTTTTCGTGTAATGCTTTTATTTTTATATTTAATTCTAATGTTCATTTTGCATTGATGTACACAAAATTTTAACACCCCACACTTTAACTTATAACACATTAGTGTTGTTGTGTGGGATATCAATAAATAAATACAAATACAAAATCAACCAAAATGTGAAACATCAAACTGATGTCTTGGCACAGGTACATAATCCTGTAGAAATGAGAAGGATATCTGTGTAACAGATGCCACATTGTGCTCAAGTTATGGAAAGTGGATATTTTGGTACCCAATATCAGGAGATGGTATTGAGTGTATACCTCCCCGCCAGGATGAGGTTAAGACAACAATAAATCGGCTGATAAATAACAATGGACTTATAACGACGGTCGAACTTGTAAATGCAGGCGATACGCTGATAACATCCACAGAACAATGACCTATGTTGGATATTCGTATTTACAATTTAGAGGTAGTTAAATACTTTATCTACCTCATCACTAGACATCGGATTTTGCATATTTGCATATTTTTTAATATTAAAGATACGAAGATTCTGATTGGACCAAAATTCGTTTCAAAGAAATCTAAATTCAATGGCAGGGTCATATTTCGTATTTATTTTGCATATTTGCATATTTTGCATATGTACAAAATATGCAAAAAATATGCAAAATATGCAAAAAATATTCAAAATATGCAAAAAATATGCAAAATATGCAAAAAATATGCAAAATATGCAAAAAATATGCAGAATATGCAAAAAATATGCAAAATATGCAAACAGATTTTGGCCGAAAATCGTCATAAAAGTTGTTAAATTGTCATTTAAAGTTGGAAAAACCATCAAAAAATACATAACAGTGTTCTAAATTAAAACTGTTGACCGTATAACGTCGATTTTTTCAGCAGATTATTATGTTATTGAGACCATTTACGACAGTGTGGTATCGTAATACCATTTTTTTTATTATTAAACAATGTAAAAATATAAAATTTTATAAAATATCAAACGTTTTATGGAAAATTCAATATTTTCTTTTTTGTAGCATCTTAATTTAATTTGTAGCATTGGGCTGGTTTTAACTCAAAGGACTAAATCGATCTCGGATTTTTTTGCCGGGGATTCGCCTAAACCTTTTAGTATCGTTAGATTTTAAGATTGCCAAAGTTTGAGCACAATTCAAATATGTTAAAACGTGGTACTGGGGCCTCGAAGTTATGAAAATCTATTTTTTTTTTTTGCTATTTGGCGACTTCGACGGCCCATAAATGTGGAACGGTTAAAGCTACTTGCCCGTATTACGCATTTAACTAAAAGCTATTCTGTTCTTAACATTTCTTACTGAACAACAAAGTATGTAAGTGTTACTGAATTCCAGATAATAAACCCAATGTCCCGAAAAAGGCCTTAGGGCAAAAATGGAGTCTATTAAAAAAAAAAACAAAATTTTTCTTCCTATATTATCAAATTTTTGCGAATGAAAACGAATATATTTTACTTTATTTGAAAATGTTGCCTATTAGGGCGAAGGTCTATTTTTTCTATTCATTTCTCGTTGAAGTCGAGCTTATTGACCGATGATGTTTGCAAGTGAAAAAGGAAAGCTGAAGATTCGAACCCCCACAACCACCATTATGTGACATGTTTCGCCTTTTGTAGAGGCTCATCAGACATATCGGCCGTGGAATGGCATCGCTATCCATCAAACATTTCCTTTTTCAAATATAATTTTGTTTTTACAAAGATGGACATTGGTACATTCATTGTATGGCTTCAATTACAAACGCTTACATTTTGTTCATACATATTTAAATTTACTTATTATCGTAATATCAACGTCTGGGTAAACGGGTAGGTAGGTACCTATTAGTTATCTTTACCTACGCGTTTGGTAATTTCTACATGCCATTTACCGAGTCGTGTAAATTTTGAAATCATGTGGTAATATTGGTGATTTTCATTCATGACTTCTCAAAATCATTGCCACATAGAAGTGTTTTACAACTTTTAACACATTGGCAACGATTAACCAGGTAAAATCCTTGGTGTAAGTAACACGGCCGTTTTTGACTCGGTAACGTTACCTATGCATTGAAATTATAAAATGTTGCTTACATGGGAGATATCTGTGAACTCATAGATAGCTACGTCTTGAAATTACGGGCATTAAGGAATTGACATAATGTAGTTTTGGAGCCATCTGGGTACAGATGACAACTTGGTGATGAACTCGACTCCTTGCTATGTCGCTCACAATTTTCAAGATATTTGCCATCCTTTACCCCTCCTGGTAATTGATGTTCTGTTGTCAAGTTGCATTATCTTTTTCAAGAAATTCAGAGTTAAAGTTTAATTTTTGTAAGTTTGGATCGATTATTTCTGGAGAAATTTCTATCTTTGCTTTGTTAAGATTTTTGTCGTCTTTTGGATCTTTACAGTGTTTTGCACTATCAGATCAAACAATGCCAGACCAATAAATTCAGGACTAAGGTACCACATATGATTTATCAGTTTGTTATTTCTTTTATCTGATATTTGTTTGTGAATGCCTTTCGTATTAAGTAAATCTTCAATCTTTTTAGGTCCTAAACAAGATCTAAACCCCGTCTTGTTTTGGACCTAAAAATATTTCTGAATATCGTTTTCACTATTTTTTTGTATTAAACTCAATCTATTGTCTCTATTTCTTTCTAACCTATTGATAATGTTTACCCAATATATCCTATATTATATCTATATAAACATTATCTTGTTTACGTTTTGTAAAATCAATAACCCAAACTCTCACTTATAACACTCAGTTGTTGTCGTGTGGGATACCAAATAAATAAATAAAATAGAAGAAACATTCTGGGGCGTCCAGTCTCGAACGATTTAAACGCAAGGTGCTTCTTCGGCCTCTTGTTCTTGGGAAGTGGGTTGGGCAGTAGTTTTAAAACACACTCGCCTACTTCGAACTTGGATTTGGTAATCGCAGACTATTCTTATAGAAGTCGCTTGAATATGTTTGGTTGATGTCCGGATGTGCTTCCAAACTTGCAGTCAAAAATCCCTCTTAACAATTTTCTAACAAGTTTGTACGGTGGTACGGAGCTGGTGAGACCCCATTTTTCTAGGAATTTGTACACTGCTAGTTCTTGTTTCTCCCATAAGCTACTGTCAGTTTCAGGAACACCTAGGAGTTCTTTACCCCTATGTGATACCAGAACAGCAACCCGTTTTTTCTTCCCTGTTTTGAGAATATCTGGTAATAGTTTTCATGCCAGTGTACACAAATAGCCTCGTTCCTTGAAGTTGTTGCGTTTATTTTTTACGGTTTATTCTCTGCTGTTCACGGATAAAGCTTCTAGAGATCTTATATTTGTAAGGATCCTCTCCGATAGCTTCTACTGCAGCCATAATGATACTAGTAACGTTCATATACACCTTACAGGGGTCCAATTGCATAGTTACGATTTTCTTGAAGCCACGCTTGATTGTATTCGGGACAGATGGTTCTTCAGATTCTACGATACGTTTAGCATCAAAACAAGACCTAGACCTCATTGAAAATGTATTGAAATATGAAAAAATTGACACACAAATTTCCGAAAAAGGAAATAACAACATAATTAAAAATCTGTGGTATTTTAGTCCGGAACTTGCTGACCTGGCACTGCAAAACGCCGTAAAGTGTCAAAAGGCGACAAAAATCTTAACAAAGCAAAGATTAAAATTTCTTCAGAAATATTCGATCCAAACTTCCAAAAGAGCAAATGCCGAAAATCCTGGAAAAAGGTCTGGCATAATTCTTGTTGTTTAAGAGATTAAACATTAACTCCGAATTTCCAGGAGGCGCACAGGATGGTAAACAACTTGAAAGTTGCGAACTACATAGCAGAGCGTTCTTCAAGTAGTCAGCAGTACCCAGATAGCTCCAAAACCACTCTCGAATAAATTGAAATTAGAACAAAATGTAAAAGACATTTGTTTTCATTCCAAAAATTGATAAAAATGAAGATAATGTTTTTTTAATAGTCTCCATTTTCGGACAAAGGCGTACCTAGTCACGTTTTTCGGGACATTGGCTTTATTATCTCGTATTCTGTAATACCTATTTAGTATTAGATTTATTATATATACCTATATTTTGTTGTTCAGCAAGAAATGTTAAGAACAGAATTAATTTAATGCTTAATATGGACAAAAAGCTTTAACCATTCCAGAGAAATGGGTCGCCGATATCGCTAAATAGCCAAAAAATTGAGATTTTCATAATGTCGAGGCCCCAGTGGCACATGTTAACATATTCCACTTGTGCTCAAACTTTGACAGTCTTAAAATCTGACCAAACTAACAACTTTATGCGGTTGCCGCCTTAAAAAATCCGTAATCGATTTGTTCCCTTTGAACAATAACCAGCCCAGCGCTACAAATTATAACAAAGAAAATATTGAATTTTACATAGAACGTTTGATATTTTATCAAATTTTATATTTTAATAATAAAAAAATTGTATTACAATACCATTCTTTTATATCCTACACCACACTGTCGTAAGAGGTCTCGATAACAGAATAATCTGCTTAAAATATCGACGTTAAGCGGCCAACTATCTTAATTTAGAACACGTTGAAGATTTTTGATGATTTTTCTAACATTAATTGACAATTTTACGACTTTTATGACGATTTTCGGCCAAAAACTGTTTGCATATTTTGCATATTTTTTGCATATTCTGCATATTTTTTGCATATTTTGCATATTTTTTGCATATTTTGCATATTTTTTGCATATTTTGCATATTTTTTGCATATTTTGCATATTTTTTGCATATTTTGCATATTTTTTGGCATATTTTTTGCATGTTTTTTGCATATATTTTGCATATTTTTTGCATATTTTTTGCATGTTTTTGATATGACCCCAAATATCGAAAAGTAGACCCTTAAAACGCCTAGATCCAAAATTTGAGTCCAATCAGATGAGAAATAAAAAACATGCAAAAATCCGATGTCTACTCATCACCGTCATAAATACAAGAAAAAACATCAGCTTTGAAATAAGAACTTCTTCTTATTAGCATTGGTCAACAGATGCTACTTTGGGCTAAGTACGCAGTTATACTTTAGCAGGCACTTGGTGTGTTTGGAAGACAAATTCTTTGTTGACGGTGAATATTGACATCGTATGAACCAGGAGCTGTACCGACTATACAATGACATCAGTAAGATTGAAGGTGAACGCCGAAGCTAAGAACAATCCACAACGTGGGAAGTCAACGGTGCAGTACGTAACATTGATATAATAAATTACGGCAAATGAACAAAACACACTATTGCAAACAAGCATCCGTCTCGAAGCGACCGGCTTTTACCGGAATGCTGTGGCTTTTAAGCAGCCCCATCAAAGCAGTCGCATCCGTGGTATATTTGAAGCGAGATGGACAAACTATGGTGATCACAAACTCTCCACTGAACAGGTATTTTTATACTCTGGACTAATCGGTTCCAATGCACCCCACCACCATGATGTCGGCTTACTACTTTTCCCCACAAAAGGTCCCCATAAGATTACTTGGGTCTCCCCAGATGGTCGTACCTAAAATCAGATTGACCATATATGCATATATAAGATGTAATAATATACATATTAACACGTGCCACTGGGGCCTCAAAGTTTCCATGGGCCCTATATATAGCTAATATTAAAATCCGAGCCGATTTTCAAAAATTTTTTAGCCACAACAAAGAAATGGTTAATTTTTTCGTCGATTGGACAATAAATATGGTCTGTAGAGCAATTTCGTCAAAATTCGCCTTTGGTCCCACTCAAATTACTACGTGCCCCAGTGGCACGTGTTAACATATTCCTATTGTGCTCAAACTTTGGCAATCATAAAATCTAACAAAACAAAACAGTTAAGGGTGGTGCCGCATAAAGAAACCCGATATCGATTTTTTCCATTTGAGTTAAAACCAGTCTAGTGCGCACAGATAATCGTAACACCCAAACATCGCCACGATTAGACATCCAAAAACTCAAACATCCAAGCATTCGACAACAATATCGTCAATAACTGCGATAACACATTACACCGCATGGCAACGTTGATTCAAAGAGGAACGCCTTTAAAGATGCTTTTATTTATGCAGACACAGTAAAGGTGTCCCCGACAAGATTTTCAACTCAATAAAAGCACAATACCACAATAACACAGAGTAAGACATGGCAATAAACTCTCCCCGCTTTATCCGTAAAATTCGGGATGAGACAAGCTGAATGCTGTCACTGCTGCTATTTCTTATTGTTATTGATGAAATACTTGTCAGGACAATCGACAACAATCCGCGTCGAGGAATAATGTGGCACCAATTAAAGATGGAACACCTGAACCCCAGGTCATTCAGGTGTTCCATCTTTAATTAGCCTATTCTATAACTTTTTAACAGCTTTACTCATTGTTTATTTTACAACAAGTTCATTTGTTTGTTTCATTGTTGTTACAAAAACAAAAGAAATTTAAACAATATCGATAGTTGTCAAAAGTTACAGAATAGGCCTACTGGTATATGCTGATGACATAGTTTTAATATCCGAGCGTTCATCAGATGTACAGAGCAAAATAACCGACATAGCTTCAACTTAGAGTACTTATGGCTTAAAGATTAACGTGGATAAAACCAAATCACTCCATTTAAACACATCTCAAAGACAATCTCTAACTCTGTATGAACAAAATATCGAGCAGTTGGCGAACTTTACGTACCTAGGCAGACAAAATTACACATATTTAAAAGCAATGTTCTATCAGTTCTGCTATATGTATGCGAAACTTGGCTTGTGTCTAACGAGCTCACGAAATAATAAGCTGCAATCTTTCGAAAATAGATCCCTACGCTTTATTCTCCACATATGGTGGCCAAATAACTGGATATCAAACTTGGACCTTAACAGAAATGGTATATTAAGCCAATTGCCACAGTAATCCTTGAAAGGAAATGGAGGTGGATATGGCACGTTCTTCTTAAACCAGCTGATGATATATGTGGAGAAGCTTTTGATTGAAATCCCCAAGAAACGCAAAGAAGAGGCAGACCAAGGGGTGCTGGAGAAGATGTATTGAAGAAAAAATTGGAATAATTTTGTATTGGCATAATTTTGTATATGTGCCCACTATTTTGCGTAAAAGCAATAAATATTACTGAAATTTTGCCTGTTGGGGCGAAGATCAATTTAATGATTTTTATTAATTTTTTCGTTTAGAGTTAGGCTTGGTGATCGAAATTTTTTTGCAAGTGAAAAAGGAAAGCCTGTTATTCGAACCCACACAGCCACCAAATTATGTGATCGGTTTTGCTATTATCGACTGTGGAATAGCTTCTCTGTCCTCGAACTTTTGGTTTTTCAAATGCAAATGTGTTTACACTGAAAAAATAATTTTCGGGGCAAAAAGATATCGGTGGCGTATCCGGCATTCGATCAGCCCATAAATAAATGTATCAACTTCTAGCAGAAAACTTTGAGCAAAATTCAATATATTGGTTTGCTTATTTTCTTTATGTCGAAGTCTGATGGTATATCTCTGTGTCTAGTATGCATAGTATCAAGGGTACAATAAGTTTGTTTTTTTCTGTTTGTAACGTGAGATTTTATATATGTACATCGAAACCGTAATCAATAAAACAATATTAACCGCAAAATAACTTAATCGAATTCAAGATCAAATAATATGGCAAAGTCTCGTAAGTAAGACTTTCCTTGTTACGGAGGTTTTGGACGCACAATGTTATTAATTCAAACCACTTACATACAAGTTGAAAAACCTCCATTAAATGGACCAGTATTGTGTACTCGACAACATAAATAATGCTTACCTGAAATTATAAAAAGAAGAAATGCGTATTTAAATATATAGCATGCTCATGATATGTATGAAGTTTTTAATAAACTTTGCAAAAGCGAAGCTATTTTTAAATCAGTCTTAGTCGTGTATGAAACTACCAAAAACGATGGTTTAAACATAAAATAAAACTATATTCTACGAGATGTTAGCATATGTTCGGCCTTCACGATGAAAAAACCTGTAATGTAACGGGCGTTGGATATACATTGCAGAGCCAATAACACATTATAGTGGTAGGTATTGATGCATTTATATGGGAATTTCTATAGCCCTACAAGCGGTACGGTCAAAATTTAAATTTATGACCTTAAGACCACCTAAAAGAATATTTAATATTACCAAAAATTATACCAAAATATTTATTATCTAATATTAATTGGAGACCACTAGGAATCTACCAACCGAGAGATGCTATTGTTGTGAGTAGAACGCAATTATGCGATTGCGATGGTAGGGGGTCAAACGTGGGAATAATCAATTGAACGTTTTACTGGGAATGGGATGCCAAAGATGCTATTCAAGTATGGGTGCAAGTGATTTGGTATGTCACCTTCTTAGCTTCTGCATCCACAAAGAATCACTAGACAGGTTTGTGGGTTTACCTGATCTGTTAAGCATATTCAGCGCATCGTGCGCTTACAGTCTGCGTGCAGTGTCAATACCAGGGTTTCGGAGTCGGAGTTGGAGTCTAGCAAAATTTGTTGGTGTCCGGGTCGTGAAAAAAAGCTCGACTCCGACTCCGGGCAACAATTTGTTCTCATTTGTTACATAAAAAATTCTTTAAATCACTTAAAGGACCATATTAAATACAAACTTTTTAATTTCTATGTTGATTACAAAATGGAAAAATGTTTCATATCCCACATATTCTTGGGGAAGATCTTCTAGAATATTTACCGGTTATCTCATAGAAAGCTTCCCGGTCTTCCCCTCTTGTTTATTATTAGAAAACAGTAGTGCCTTCTGTTGGACATCTAAGGAAGACATTGTGCTTCTTTAAGAGGAATCGTGCTGAAAACCAACTTTTATACAAGTGGTATTGATCCTACTAGACTTCTTTCTGAATTTGTATGAGAAAAGTTAGAGTTTTCTTTAAGATGATTTTCCTGCCATTTCTTAAAGATAACTTATTTGTATGCTATGAGGACATTTTGGTCTTTGGCGGACTTTTGAAGACCTAAGTGTCATTAATGAGGAGGTCTGCTTTTTTATAACAGAAGAGCATGTGGTCATATTTAAGAAAACCTACTTGACATTTTATCTCTCTATGAAAATACCCACTCGTATGCTATGAGAAATACTGTTGTTCTTCGATGAGAAGAAGAATTTTCTATTAAATGTAATGCCATATCAGGCGTATGGCTTAAATTTGTCAATAGATTTATGCCAAGGAAGGCGCAAATATATGTTTTATAATAGCGTTATAATTGAAATTACCGAAACGACAAAAGTTTAACAAATCGACGTTAAATTATCGGCACTACTTTATAGGACGGAGAATATATTAATTCTTATGTCTATTCATTCATTTTCGATTGTCTTTTCGTCCCAGCCGAACTTAGCGTTAGTTTTACTTTTATTATTTTTATGATGGTAGCCAAAGGAAACATTCCACCACACGATACTAACAATGTCATTTCCTTTGTAACACGTTGAAATATTCGTCGGAAACTCTATAAAGTATAAAGATGTCTGTTGGTACAGAAGTTAACATTACTCTTAAGCTGTTTGGTATTCAAAATGGGTTATATCGGTCTACATTGTGTTATAACTCCATAGAACGGTAGCGGTGATTTTCGGTATTTTGAAGGATTTTACAACATTATCGAACCGAAATGCCTTACATTTGTTACTAGTACCCGCTAGAGGTACAATGAAATGAATTGCCGGTATAAGTTTACGATTTTATATAACACAATATAATGATACTGCACGATTTTATGTATTACGAAGTTTTTTTTTGTCACATTGTACTGTGTAACACGAAAATATAACCATAGTCAGACATCACGGCGTTATAGAAGACCAAAAAATAAGACATGGGTCCCGAAAAATTTACTATTTTAAAGTTGGTTTATTTATTATTATTTCTTATTTATATATTATTTATTTTGATATTCTAGAAAGTTACTTAAGGTAAGGTTACATTAGGCAAATATTTGTTCCAGCGACCGGCAGTGTGCGCTTACTGAGAGGAGTGAGCGTAAATAATGCATTGAACTGTATGCTCACTTGCTCTCAGTAAGCGCGCACTGGAGCAAATATGTGTCTAATGTGACCTTACCCTTACTGAGACCTTAGGAAAGTCTTTGCAGTTGATTGTTTTTGTGAATCTTAAACAATTAAGTATCTACGGATGGACCAGAACCCGAGAAAAAAGGATACAAAGTAGAGTTGTTCCAAAGGAACTATATGGAACTATCTAGTTCACTTCGCAGTTCCAATGGCCCACATTTTTTCTTTGAACAAACTGCGTATACTTAACAGCACACATTACATTTTATGATGTTGATCATACGTTTTGGAACTAGTACAAGGAACTAGGAACTAGATTACCCAACTCTATTACAAAGTAGTATTTGTTAATGTCATTTGCTATTTTGACCTTTAAGAACCGTTGCTACAGAACAAAATCCCAGAAAAATTGCAAAGAAATTAGACCTCAGCGATTTTGACCTGGAAGATAAAGAGTTACAGCTTTGCCCCCCAGACTAAATCAAAATTCTGAACTGTTGGGACAAACTGATCCCATTTGACAATAAAGACTCAAGTCTATTGGGGCCCATAACCTTGATAGTGCATGTGATGGGGAAATACGCAGAGACATGTGTCTTCTTTTTTTGGTCGTCTATCAAGCTGCAATGTTAGAATACTGTTAATTTTCCATGACTCAAAAATTACAAATAGTGTTATCGTACAGCAATTACTGTAATTTCGTATTTCGGGTCGACTCCGAAGCCCTGGTCAATACAAAACAAACTGAGACTTATTTGCTTTGACAACTGACGTTCTTTTGCTGCAATAGATGCGAATGGTCTCCGAAATTGTATCATTGTACACGGCTCTTGAAGCAACTTTAAATAGAAGGTGCTTACACCAGGGAAAAAATCGCCGGAGAGCTTTTTAAATAAATCGCGATTTAATTTGACATTTTTAGGACTTTTTGGGGTTTTCACGTTTTTTCTTGGAAACCGCAGGCCCTATCGAAATGGGACTAAAGAAAATGTTGCAGCTATGAAAATTCTCTACATGCTTGGTCTTTACGATAATTTCGTAGGTTTTACAGTTATTGAGATATAGAAGTTCAAATTGGGACAATGTATTGACTGTATCGCCTCCTTATAAAACAATGTCATACATGGTGCGCCTTAACTAACTTTAAGTGAAAACAGTTTTTGCGGATTTTGAAACAGCATTGTTCAAAGGCGAGAAAAATCCAAAACCAAGAAAAAATCGCTGAATGGATTTTTAAATAAATCGCGGTCAAAATTCACGTTTTTAGGTTTATTTTATGTTTTTGCGATTTTGCTTGGAAACCGCAAGTCCTATCGAAAAGGGACTTAAGAAAATGTTGTAGCTGTGAAAATTCTGTACAAGAGCAACATTCGTAATTTTTTCCTAGGTTGTAGCATTTTCGAGATATATTAGTTTAAGTTGGGAAATTGCAGTCATGACATTGTTTTAAAAGGAGGCGATACAGTCAATTCATTGTCCCAATTTGAACTTCTATATCTAAATAACGGTAAAACCTACGAAATTGTCATAAAGGTCAATCATGTAGAGAATTTTGCAACATTTCCCTTAGTCCCGTTACGATAGGAGTTACGGTTTCCAAGCAAAATCGTGAAAACCTAAATATGTCAACTTGAATCGCGATTTATTTAAAAAGCGCTCCGGCGAAGTTTTTTTGTTCTTTGATTTTTCTCATCTATGAACATTGTAGTTTCAGAATCCGCAAAAACTTCTCAGGTGTAAGCACCTTCCACTTAAATTTTATTCAAGTGCATCGTGTCACTCGTTCAGATCATCTCTCTATAATTGTCTATATCAGAAGACCGACGACTTTGCATGTCTTCATGCCACAATTTCCTCAATTACGGGTGAGACTACTGGATTATGTTAGATATTTCAGAGAACTACCCAACCTTTTAATGGTCGGGTTGCAGAACTTATTTCATTAGTAGTTCTCTTACAACGCAATACATGCCTGCTTGTCGAATACACAAAGTCATAGAATTATTACAGCAGAGTCAGCGAGATTAGCAAAAGAACGCAATGTACTTCGCTTTAACAGCTTAAATTACCTCAGAATTTGGAACTGTAAAATATAAGAACTGTACAACAAATTCCCAAAATGTAGTTGTGCTGTCTCCGTTGGTCCACAAAAAAATTTAAAATTTACATATTATATATTTCTACATATCATATTACTTGCCTCCTCTCTGTACATCATCAATACACGACAATCTTTGAGATGATAAATAGTCTACAGTCAATGACTGACAGCTAGAAGCCAAAATGAAAATATTTTCTAACCACTGGTAATAAAACTAAATCTCCAACAACATGATATCCCATGTTGTCATGGGTAACAAGGATCATCTCCGTGCTGGTAGATATTTCCGATTTTCTTATTTTCTTCTGCGTCTTATGCTTTGCACTACTGATGAATAAAATGATGATGATGGTGATGATATGGACAAAAATGTCAGACAGAGTCTATGAATTTTTTCTCCGAAGGGGAAAAAATGAAAACTCGTATGCCTTCTTCATCCCACAGACTTGGTATTTCTGTTGAGGAAGCAGTCATTATTCTCAGAGTTATTTCTTGACAGATATGTGTCCGCTAGTATGGTTTTTATGCTTTTTTATTTCGCCAGAGGTGGTTGGTTGGCAAGTTGTATTGCTTACTTCTTTGCTACGTGAGTGTTTACAAGTTCCCAGAGATAAACGACAACATTCTGGAGAAACCATTTTTTGTATTGTGCTGGGATTTGTGTTTCTTTTGGTTTTTTTTTGTTATTTTGTAAATTTACAATTTAGATGATTGAAGAATTTTCTACAAGTTACAAAAAATGTAAGATTTTTAAATGTTTCATTTCCATATGCTGGTATAGCTTACGTGTGTGTATTCTACATGGGATACAATTGTTCGCTATTACAAATGTAAATTTGACTACACATTCCCACGAACATACATAAATACTTAGGAGGGCAGAAAGTAAATGTTAGAAAATGTGTAGAATGTGAAAATGTTAAAACGGTGATAAAGACGTTCAGACAGAATTTTTGAAAATATTTATATTTGAGCTATATATGGTGTGTACCAAGTGACCGTAGATTTAGTGGCGGATATTTGCATACTCCTCGCATGAAAAAAGGTGGTAAGATCAGTCAAATAGGAGTTCGGTATTTTACAAATAACATCAGGGAAGGTACCTTACGCCAAGATCGTACAATCATCTGCATACGTTTCGATCTCAATGCCGTACGGAGGGGTGGAACACAGGAGAGGTAGAGGTTAAACATTTACGGAGACATCACCCCACTATGGGGAACTCCCTGTTTCAATCTTCCTGAGTACCACGTACGTCTGGCGTCCATATATATTATTGATTACACTGCTCAACAAAATTGAAAAAGTTGAATGTTTCAGACGAAGTTGCAGTTGTTTCTAGATGAAATCGGAGAGTTATTTCCAAATCCGGTCCCGGTTTTTCTCCATCAGCTCTTGTTTTTGAGTTATAGTTCAAAATCGTTTTTTACGAGTTTAACCCAGACTTTCGTTATTTTCGGATACAAACAAATATTTTTTGTGGGTTTTTCGACATTAATATATTAAGGAGATGTTGTACGCTCGATAAAATCGTTTTTGAAATAATTATGGTGAGTATATATCAAAAAAATATAGAAAATATGCGACGGACCTTGTAAAAATTGCATATTTTGAGTACTTTAAGCTGTAATTACGTCATCGTGGGAAGTCATACGATCTTCATATGGTACTCCGGATATGCTTAGTGTGTCTGCTATATAATCCAGTATTCACTTATATAATATAAAGTTCATAGCGCCCATGATTCGGCCATGACCTAAAAATCCTTCATGATGATTTTTCGGTCATGGCCATTGAAAAGTAAATGGCTTACGTGGTAATGATATGACTGATAAATGATTTCTCTTTAGCAGTCTTCATGACGATTTTTAGGTAATGGCCGAATCATGGGCGCTATGAACATTATATTAAATAGTTGAATACTGGACTATATAGTAGACACCCTAAGCATATTCGGTATGCCATATTTTTTTATATATACTCACCATAACTATTTCAAAAACGATTTTATCGAGCGTACAACATCTCCTTAATATATTAATGTCGAAAAACCCACAAAAATATTTGTTTGTATACGAAAATAACGAAAGTCTGGGTTAAACTCGTAAAAACCGATTTTGAGCTATATCTCAAAAACAAGAGCTGATGGAGAAAAACCGGGACCGGATTTGAAAATAACTCGCCGATTTCATCTAGAAACAACTGCAACTTCGGTTGAAACAAAAGTCCTGTTGACCAGTGTTATCCACCGTTGCAAACTTGGCCGGAGGGAAGTCCGTTCTATATCCTCAAACAGTGTGGCATTATTAAAGGCTTTTAATAAGTCGAACGCCACCATCACTATTTATAACATGGCTTGTTCTGGTTGAGTCTTCGGCAAATATGTGTGGAGATGGCGTGCCCCGCTGTTGTCGCTGCTTACGGAACCCATGCTAATGATTGGCAACTGCATAGATATTTCTGTGGGGAGGATTAAAATCTCAAGGGTCTTTGCTAGGGGCGACCAAAGCGAAATAAGTCTGTATGATTCACCTTTGCTGATATCCTTGCCTGGACTAGTTCCTTGTACTAGTTCCAAAACGTATGAGTAATATCATCAAATGTAACGTGTGATATTAAGTATACTCAGTTTGTTCAATGAAAAAATTAGGGCCATTGGAACTGAGAAGTGAACGAGATAGTTCCATACAGTTCCTTTGACACAACTCTAGCATGGACACCCTGCCCATTTTCCAGAATTCGGGAACGACGCGTTGATGACTTTAGTGGATAGGTGAACAAAATGAACACTCGACTTTACGTTTTCATATGATTCACCACACAAATTCTCTTTTTGTGTTCATCATTAAGCTGTTTCAGCATTTCCATTGAGATTCCATTAGGGCCCAACGCGTTGCCTGATTTAGCATTCCTAATGTTCCTTGATGTTGCGAATGTCAACATTTTTCATTGTAACTTGTGGTGGTTCATCCTCGACAGATCTAATACCCCGTAGTACTCTACTAATCGCTCTACCACTCCCGATATGCTCGACAAACTGTCAGTCAGTGTAATTTCGCCAAACATGACTGAGGTCCTATCATATTTCTTCCAGAGTTCGAGAGTGCTTTGTCCACAATTCACTTATTCCGGCTCCAATGTGGCAACTCTTCAGACGATTTAACCACCTGTCCCGCTTATGCTGATCGACCAATCTATTAACTTCCAGCGTCAGTCAGGAAGACTCTGGGGTTACAGGGATTGGCACGACGAAGCTCATCACGCTCATTTGCTAATCCCGTTGCCTGTGTTGGAAAGTTTGGGTATTTGACCAGCAGGTTTATGTGTAGCGGCTGCAACAGTGACGATATCTCCAAAGGTCTTTTCTGTTATCCGAACATCAGAAGGGTTGAGCAGATCTCCGAAGCGGTGATTACTGAAATCTCTGAAACTAGGCAAATTAGCTTTCTCATGATTGCTAAAAATTGCGGCTTTCAGAGGTGGTGAAGTCGAGCAATATGCTGATGGAGACAGTTGTGGGGAGATGGTCTGATCCAAAAGAAACGATGCGTTGCCAGACGACTATATTTATCAGAACCGGTGACACGATGGTCATAACCATCGAACAATTGTGAAAATTTTCGCTAATTGTGGTAGGGGCGCCTTCATTGGCTGTGTAAAACGTAGAGCTATATATCTGCTCAGCCGGCTCTTTACTCCTCTGGTCGTTTCCGTGGACCAAATGCCACAGCTCATGATGAGCAATAAAGTCCCCCAAGAGCAAGCGGTTATGTCCTTCCGAAGGCAGGCTAATGTTGGCTTATTACTGGAATACTGCTAATGCCACAGCTCATGATGAGCAATAAAGTCCCCCAATACCAGGCGGCTATGTCCTTCCAAAGGCAGGCTTATGTTGGGCTTAATACTGGAGTACTTTTAATTATTCAGCAACTCTCTCTCTCTCGGTAGTTCAACACCTGACCACTACGCCCATACATTCTATTTACGGGTCATTACAACAAGGTTCAAGTGAGATATGTATGTATGTATTGAACTGACGGGTGTAATAGGAAAGCTAATCCCTCACCTCAACTTCTAGTGAGGTACGTTGTAACCATCACAACGCTGTAAACTACAGTTGTTGCTGAGCTTTGTTTCCTGCACCGCCGTGACCATGATATTCTTCCGACTCATGAAATCAGCTATTTCTTCGACCTTACCTCGGAGTCCTTTGCAATTAAATTTCAAAAACGATGTATTTGGTGTTAAGTGCTGCGTGTTCAGCTGCAAGAATGTCGCGTATTCTAATGACTACGCATTGAGGTTTGTTTTTACGCAGCATGCAGCAACATAGACCCTGTTGTAGTCCCTAGAATGGACGAGTCCAAAACAAACCCTAAGATACACCCACTACAGGCATTTATTGCATCTCACCGAAATTTGAATGTGGTGGATGCGGATGTGACAAACTGTGCACATCCAAATTGGTCCTAAGCTTTCTTCCATCCCGGCACGGATCAAAAGAAAAAATGATACATATCACAGAAAAATGACTCAAATGTACGGGACACTGGTGTTGTGTGGTTCCGAATTAATCTGGCATCGAAGAACAGCCGCCGTGGGATCTATTTAGCAAGTTAATTTGTGTGTAGTAACCACTACCAAAAATTAATACAAAACCCCGTAATTTGATAACACTGTGCAACATTTTTAAGGTAATCTTGCGCAAAAAATTTGATCTGAAGATATTTTGAAAGTCCAGACCTAAACGACAAAAACGTTGGTTGGCTTTTGTTGTGTCAGATTCAGCTTGGTTTTTATGTCCCTATTTAAACATGGTTATATATTGCCTGTTTAAATCAATTCTGGGCTATATCTCTGAATACTATGTGAATCCTGAATCCTATAAGGACAAGAATAAAATATTTGTAAAAACAACGAACTCAAAAAACTGCATTTATTGCCTCAAATTTTATAAAATGTCAAAAATTTCCTTAATGTGTATAAATTTTCTTAACGTTTTCTTTTAAAGAAATATTCGTTGGAATGTAATACACAACTCTTCAGAACACGCCTCTATCACGTTGTTTTCAGTATATTTTTTAACGACTATTTAATAAATATGTCAATAATGTGGTGAAATCCGAAATGCGAGAATAAAATGTTGGTGTGAACTTTGTTTGAAATAAGTGTTGTAAAAGATATGACGCAAAATACCGCTGAAACAACATAAAGTAAGTATTTTAGAGTCTCAAATTGTTCTGAAGAATTGCTGGGAACTTTATTTGGAAGATTTTTGCAAAGGGTTAGTTGGTTCAACTCCCAATAATTTAGCTGATACTGACCAGAATTTCAGCAATTATGTAATTTTTTATATTTTATCGATTTTGCTGCTCTAGATGGAGTTTTTCTTATGCAGTCTGTCAAAAGATAATTTCTACTACTTTAGGGCTACAATATTGCCAAAGACTGCAGGGCCGAGTTCCTATTCGTTTCTGAGATAAAGGCCCGATAAATGCAAAAAACTGTAGTTTTTGCCTGTTTTAGATGAGGCCATAAAATCCGAACTGGATATGACAGGACAAAACCCTACTAGTTATTTTGTAGTCTCAATATGTACTTTCTAAAAAGGCATACTAGAGGTTGTTTGCATTTTCAGTGCTTCATAGTGTAATAGGATTTTTTTTTGCTGTGATACAAATAATCAGTTTCTTTATTATTTTTGGGGGTTATAAACATTAAAGCTCAGGCGTATGATTAACGTTATAATGATTTATTTTCAATATGTAGTGCTAATACGCCACAACGTCCGAGATATACATACATACATATGCGGCCAAATATGGTCAAAACCAATTACATATCTCGGAGTACAAATATGTACATATATCGAGTCGATAGAAAACATTCAATTTAGAAAGGTTTTTATTTTGGTATAAATACGTGAAGTAGTTTTGCCTATATAAGGATTCCAATCCTATCCAATTATTTGGAATGTGCATTTCTCTCCATATTTTTTTAACAATATATATTTTCTTCAAATATTTGAAAATTTAAAGTAACGCTCATTATAAAACTGATTTTTATACCCTACACCACACTGTGGTAAAGGGTATTATGTCTATGTGCATTTGTATGTAACATACATAACATAGGCATACACATAGTAGAATCACTTTCTGAGTCGAATTATGCATATCCGCCCGTCCGTTGGCAATGTACAGGTCGCATTTATTGTTTTTATATATTTTTGTGTTTTATATATTTTTGGCCGATTTCACGTATTTGCTGCACCAAATACGCTATATATTCCTATTTTGGATGAAATTTCGAATGTGTGATTAAATTATGCCTAGAAATATATGTGCCAAATTTTATTTAAATCGCTTTAGTTTTGGATATAGGTTCCATACATATTTTCTGCCAATTTCACCCATTTACTTCACCAAGCACGCTATATACAGTGCTGCTCAAAACATTTGCAACTCAGATGCCTATATCACAGTCAGTCTATTTTTAGGGACATTTTGAGTTTTGAAATATGTTTGTTTTTGTTATTTGATTTTTAATTGACCATATTTGCAAGATTTAAAAAGCATTATTCAGTTATGAACACTTATGTTTAAAAAATGTGTGAAATATCGGAGGAACACATGTTTTAGCCTGCTCAAAACATTTGCAACTCCGTGTTACGAATATCTATGAGTTCATTTTTGACGAGTTTTTTGTATTGAATGGCATCAAATTGAATTTAATCAGAAGAAGGGGGCAAAAAGCTTTCATGAGGAGTACATTTTATCCCACATATGTTTACTTTTGATAGACATGTATGCCGAAAACAAGACATGTCCAATTTTTTAAGAAAAACTTAAATTATGACCAGAAATTTTTATCAACGCTTTGCTAAAACGGTAATTTTTGATAATTGTGGATCCAACGAGGTCAAAAAATAAACATAGGAACATCACAATATCTAAAACAGAGCTGGATACCGCGTAAAAAGAACTAAAATCGCCATAAGATTGGAAGGAGATGCAAGGACAACAACATCTACTGCAGGGGATGATCAAAAAATTATACGAATTATTAAGCAGATCTCTCAGAGGTCATCAACAGATGTTAAAAAAAGACTTGAAACCGATAAATCTATACAAACTCCTCCGATACATACCAAAGACACCGGTATACCAAAATAGGCAAATTTTGGGAAAACAGTAATTTCCAGGAAAAATGGAATTTTTCATAGAAATTATTCAAAAAATGTGTGGTTACATTCTTGGAGTAGTGAAACCGAGTACTTCTCCTCGATATAAATCAATATTTAAGTTATATGACTTGAAAAAATTTGATTGATCACCAGAACGAAAGATAATAGAATTAGTCCCCTTATACGAAAAATTGACCCAAAATGTAGAAGGTGTTTTATATTGTCCTGGAGGTATTTTTATGGACAGAAATGGTACAGGATATATGAGGTCGAGATATTTATCAGATCCAAGAACTAACAGGACAGGTAGCATGTCAAAATCTCACCATGTACACTCCAGAATTGTCGTATAACAGAATGTTTTGGCATAATACCGCTTCTAAACCTATATATAACCACGTAAAACTAGTAATTTTTTGAAAATATGCTTAAGTTCTTATCGGACGCAATCATCTATAATAATCTAAATTCATATAGGAGGTTCCGGGACTCTAATCTGGACTCTAGACTATTAAATATCGAATAATACCTTGGTATTTAACAATTATCCTTAGGCAAAGGATTCCAAAGGATGGTTTCCTTTACGATGTCTCCAGATAATAAATAAAATGTTTAATTCACAATACATTATCAAAACAAAAATAATTTCTTCAGATTTTGAATAAAATTTTCCCAGTTGCAAATGTTTTGAGCAGAACCAAAAGTGAGTTCGAGCTTTGTTTTGTATATTTTTTCTAAAATAAGTGAAATTTTTGCAAATTAATTTTTAAATCTTTAAAGAGGATTCAATAAACAATCAATCTACAAAAATATTGGCATTTCAAATCCACAAACTACCTCAGAACTATATAAAATATGAACTAGTCATTCCAGTTGCAAATGTTTTGAGCAGCACTGTACGTCCGATTTTGATGAAAATTGGAATGTGTGACTGAATTAGGGTGAAGTAGGGGGTGAAAGATACCAAGATACGGTCCTGAGCGGCTTTAACATGACAAAGTCCAGGATTTATCTTGGTCCCTCTCTTATCTCAAGTGGACACTGACCTCCCTGTGGAGTCACCTGGGGTAGCAGCATTTAACACCCGTTAAAGGTATTGAGCAAAAATGTGCAGCGCGTTCACCCCTAAGAACGTGGGTTTGGGCGCCCTTGTCCCGATAACATTTCGCAGTGGCAAAATATTACCCGCTCCATGCAAACAGCAGCAAAATCAGTACTTGAATACCAGAGCCCTCCACCAAGGAATCTATGGTATGACCAGGAGTGTCGTGCTGCTACCGAAGAAAAAATTCGGCATATAGGGCTTCTTTACGATCAGTAGCAACGCGTAACGCACGAGAGAGGTATCGGGACAAAAGGAGATAGAAGAAACCTCATTTCCGCAGGAAAAAGAGAGAGTTGGAAAGCGGGAGTGTGACCAAATCGAGAAGTACAGGAGCCGGAATGAAATCCGAAAATTCTACCAAAGAGTGAAACGTCAAACTGATGGCTTTGGTTCAGGCATATCCTCCTGTAGAGACCAGCAAGGTAATTGGGTAACTGATACAGACAGTGTGCTAAGGATATGGAAAGAGAATTTTTCCAAACTGTTTGTATCCAATAGTAACGAAGTCGACAAAGATACCACAGATCCAATCGCAGAAGATGGCATTAAATGTATACCACCCGGCCAAGATGAGGTAAAGACAGCAATAAACCGGCTGAAGAATAATAAGGCAGCAGGAGCCGACGGCCTACCAGCGGAGCTGTTCAAAACCGAAGGCGACACGCTGATAAGGTGTATGCATCATATGGAATGAAGAACGCGTACCCGACCATTGGAACCTAAGCATCCTGTGTCACTTCAACAAGAATAGAGATAAGACTATATGCTCCAACTATATGGGCGTAAGTCTTCTCCCTATTGCCTACAAGATAATGTCACGGATATTGTGCGAACGACAAAAGCCTATGGTAAACGAAATAATTAGACCATACCTATGCTGCTTTAGGCCTGGCAAGTCCACCATTGACCAGATCATTACGCAGCGTCAAATCCAGGAGAAGACCCAAGAGAAGCAGATCGACACCTACCACCTTTTTGTCGATTATACGTTCAAATGTATTCCAAGCCATGTCTGAATTTGACTTTAACTGACACGATATCCTCAGTTAAAATAGGAAAGAAGCAGACAAGCAGACAGCGTTTCGTGTGTTCTCTTCAACATCCTGCTGGAAAGGCAAACGTCAAAAGAAATGACACAATCTACACCAATAGCCACATATTACTGGCTTATGCTGATGATATGGACATCATGGGACGATCATTAAAGGAAGTAACTGATAAGTTTATGAAGGTCGAAGGAGAATCTGCTAAAGTGGGTTTGGCGGTAAACGGCGGGAAGACCAAGTTGATGGTGTCGACGCGCAATGCGTCCATAGAGATCCGACCAACTGTTCAAGCCGGTTCCTATAATTTTGAGGTAGTAAAGACTTCGTCTACCTCGGCACTGCCGTAAACACAACGAACAAAATCAGTTGTGAAATAAAAAAGAAGAATTGTATTGGCCAATAGATGCTTCTTTGGCAGTAAGCAGAGTAAAAACAAAGCCTCATCTCGTCAAACAAAAATAACACTTTACAAAACACTGATACTACCCGTGCTGATGTATGGTTCTGAAGCCTGGGTGCATACATAATAGTTTAAAGTATCAATCATGTTATGAAATTATATGCTTTCTGTGGTTTGAAAAAAGGCTCAATATACTTAAAATAAACTAAAACAGTTGAAGGTGGGGTCCACATCTTCACAATACCAAAATCAGTCGGCAAGGTTATACTGGCGCTATAACCAACTGAAGAACTGAACTGAAACAGACATCAATTCTGGCCACAAGCATGGCAGCAAAAGTTCTCTACCGAATGAACACAAGAAATAAAGTACTCTTTGAAGCAACACTGAATATGGACTTCGGAATACTAAATTCACAACGTCATCAACCCAATAGCATATCGTCGCTGTAGAAAAGTATTTCCAATTAATGCAAACCTATGGCCACAGGATTGAGAAAAATCGAGGCTGATAGCAGTCAAAATAAATAAATATTGTGGCAGGTAACTTTAGGTCTCAGTCGTGTTGGAAAAGTGGAATACTTTAATTAAAAAATCATTTGAATCCAGTGCTGCTAAAGGAAAGCACTTAACGAGGAGGAGCAGGAGGTCGTTGCTAGTCTAAACGGTCAACAATTGTTGAAGTAAAATGTTCACCCCTGAACAGACACAAAGTCGGCTACGCGTATGTAATCTGCTTAAGCTTGTAAACGTCTTTAAATCCAATTTATTTCTAAACAACAATTTTTAGTCTTAACCCTCAAACACCAATCGATTAGACAACTCCTAACTGAAAAACATTTTTTTAACATGGGGAGATATATTACACATGTATTATATTTCCCCAATTTTCATACGACATTATTTATTTTTTGTGTGCTGTTTTTCTTTTTTGTTACGATCTTAAGAAATGAAAAGAAACATTGTGGCATATAGTGTGTAAATATGTTGCCTGAAAACGTGACATAATATTTAAATAAATACAGCATTCCTTGTATTTCATTTTTGAATTGGGTTTAGAGATTTAATGTCCATGCACTGCTCACATCTGAATGAACTTTTCAAAAAAGACAACAACGACAATATATGTATATGAAATCTTAATGCGTATCAAAAAAAAAACAAGCAAGGACTATAAGAAACATGTTCACAAGGATATGACTATGGCAGTGTTTGTGTGCGGTTTGTAAGCTTGATGTTCATTTCATGTTTCCATTTTTTCTGGTAATATGTCTGCGGTTTGCCTGCCAACACTCACTCATACATACAGTGAAATTGGGCAGAAATATGAACACGTACATATTCATATTTTGTGGTTTTGTCATATATGATGTAATGTTTATTCTCAGTGCAAGAAAGAGTTTCATCTTTGGATAGATGCTACATATGTATGTATGTAGATTCATTCACACATATGTATTTTGTATGCTGTTCATCTGTTGGTAGTGTTGGCTTAACCACATCTAGTACATCCACAAATAAAATTTTTTGTACAAATTACTTGAGGTTTGTATAAGAAATACTACATTTTTGAAGAAAGTTTTTAGCAACACCTGCCGAACATTACATTTTTTGCTATGTTTAACTGTTGTTGCTTTTGTTGATTGTCTTTTTGTGGATGTTATTCATTCGTGTTTCCTTTTTTTAGAAAATTAAATATTCATTTGTATTCTTAAATTCCAAAAGGGTAATCAACTAACAGAGATGAAATAAACAATTGTATAAAAAAATAAATAAATACAAATTGACTAAATTAGTGAGAACTACTTGGGTGACGTAGGGGATGAATGATACCAAGCAACGGTCTTGACCGGCTTTAACATGGCAAAGCCCAGGATTTATCTTGGTCCCTCTTTCATCTCAAGTGGACACTGACCTCCCCGTGGTGTCACCTGGGGAACTGCCTTTAATACCCGTTAAAGGTAGTGAGCTAACATGTGCCGCGCGTTCACCCATAAGAACGTTAAAAACTTGGGTTTGGGCGTCGGGTTAGTAGCCCTCCCCTAGAAAAACATCCTACAATGAAAAAACGAAAGAAAAGAAAAACAAACCCCTCTAAAGTTGACGAACCCCGCAAACGTTTTAAGGACCATGATCTGCGAATCTGCACCTGGAATGTTCGCACTCTTTATAGAGAAGGTGCAGTCTACGCATTGGCAGACGTACTTGAAAAGTACAAGGCCGATATTACTGCCATACAAGAAATACGATGGACTGCGAAAGGCGTCACAACAACACCTAAAGGTGACGCACTGTATTATAGCTGCCATGACACAAAGCATGGGTTTGGTTGCGGATTCGTAGTTAGTCGGAGACTAAAACATCACCCCAGTGAATGAAAGACTTGCTGCAATTCGAATAAAAGCTAAATTCTTCAACATCAGCTTTATTTGCGCTCATGCTCCCACTGAAGAAAAGGACGAACAGACCAAAGATATATTTTACGAGCGCTTAGAAGAAACATACGACCGTTGCCCTGCCCATGACATTAAAATCATTCTAGGCGATTTTAATGCCAAAATTGGAGAGGAGAATATCTTTGGCCCAACAGTCGGGAAATTCAGTCTCCACAGTGAAACATCTGACAATGGTATGAGGCTGATAGACTTTGCAGCTGCAAAAAACATGGTAGTTAGCAGTACCAGATTTAATCATCTCGATATTCATAAGGGCACCTGGCTGTCTCCAGATCAAAGAACAAGTAATCAAATTGATCATGTTGTAATAGATGGACGACATTCATCCAGCGTGTTGGATGTACGATCGTTCCGAGGCGCAAACATTGATTCGGACCACAGCAAAGGTACGTACCCGTCTAAACGTTGCAAATAAAGCACGAACAGACACAACGCGGAAGTTGGACATCGATAGGCTGCAAACACAACAGATAGCCACAGCATATTCCACTCAACTAGCCCAATTGCTTAACGCGAGCACTCCTTGTCCCGATAACATAACAGCACAATGGCAACATATTGCCCACTCGTGCTGCTACCGAAGAGAAAAATGCGGCATATAGAGCTACTTTACAATCAGTAGCAACGCGTAGCGCACGATAGAGATATCGGGAGAAAAGGAGAGAAGAGAAACGTCTTTTCCGCAAGAAAAAGAGAGAAATGGAAAAGCGGGAGTGTGAAAAAATCGAGATGTACAGGAGCCAGAATGAAGTCCGAAAATTCTACCAAAGAGTGAAACATCAAACAGATGGCTTTGGTACAGGCACATCCTCCTGTAGAGACCAGCAAGGTAATCTGGCAACAGATACAGACAGCGTGCTCAGGATATGGAAGGAACATTTCTCCAATCTGCTGGTATCCAATAGTAGCGAAGACGATGATACCACAGATCCAATCCCAGAAGATGGTATAGAATGTATACCGCCCGGCCAAGATGAGGTAAAAACAGCAATCAACCGGCTGAAGAATAATAAAGCAGCAGGAGCCGATGGCTTACCAGCCGAGCTGTTTAAAACCGGAGGCGACGCGCTGATAAGGTGTATGCATCAGCTAGTTAGCACCATCTGGCAGGAAGAACGCGTACCCGACGATTGGAACCTGAACATCCTATGTCCCGTCCACAATAAAGGAGATAAGACTGTATGCTCCAACTATAGGGGCATAAGTCTTCTACCTATTGCCTATAAGATAGTGTCAGGGATATTGTGCGAACGACTAAAGCCAATGGCCAACGAAATAATTGGACCATACCAATGTAGCTTTAGACCTGGCAAGTCCACCATTGACCAGATATTTACCCTGCGGCAAATCCTAGAGAAGACCCAAGAGATGCAGATCGACACATTCCACCTTTTTGTCGATTATAAAGCAGCATTCGACAGTCCCCTCCGATCAAAAGTATTCCACGCAATGTCTGAATTTGGTATCCCCGCAAAGCTCATCCGGCTTTGTAAGATGACTTTAACTGATACTAGGTCCTTAGTTAAAATTGGAAAGAACCTCTCCGAAGAATTTTGTACCAAAAGAGGTTTCAGACAAGGAGACAGCCTTTCGTGTGACCTATTCAACATTTTGCTGGAAAAGGTAATACGAGATGCAAATGTCAAAAGAAATGGCACAATTTATACCAATAGCCACATGTTACTTGCCTATGCTGATGACATAGACATCATGGGACGATCAGTAAAGGAAGTAACTGATACCTTTAGGAAGGTCGAAGCAGAATCTGCGAAAGTGGGTCTGGCGGTAAACGGCGAAAAGACCAAATTGATGGTGTCGACGCGCAATGCGTCCATAGAGCTCGGCCCAACTGTGGAAGTTGGTACCTACAATTTTGAGGAAGTTAAAGACTTCGTCTACCTCGGCACTGCCATAAACACAACAAACAACATCAGTTGTGAAATAAGAAGAAGAATTGTATTGGCCAACAGATGCTACTATGGTCTAAGTAAGCAATTTAAAAACAAAGCCACATCTCGTCAAACAAAAATAAGACTATACAAAACGCTGATACTTCCCGTGCTAATGTATGGCTCCGAAGCATGGGTACTTGCGCAAGCAGAGAGGAAAATTCTTCGAAAGATCTACGGGCCGATTTGCGTTGACGGTGAATATCGACGTCGTATGAACCACGAGCTATATAAGCTATACAAAGACATGCATATAGTTAAACGTATCGAGATGCAACGATTGCGTTGGCTAGGCCATATCATGAGAATGAGCGATGATGAACCCGCTAAAAAGGCGTATGAATACATGCCACATGGCGGTGCACGCAGAATCGGCAGGCCTAAGCTTCGATGGAGGATACAAGTGGATGAAGAAATGAAAAGGCGCGGTATTCCAAAAAGTCAAGCGAAAACAGAGAGGAATGGAGATCTTGTCTTAGTTCGGTCTATGGAACAAATGTTCTGTAATGGGCCAACTAAGTAAGTAGGTTTGCGGAAGTGCATACTTCGCGAGATATGGGCCTTTCGGGTTTCAAAAATTCCTTTCCTTTCAAGGGATAATGATAATATGATTACCATTGCAGAGCTTACGGAATACACTGTCATATTCATAATTTTTTTAAAAAGCCAGCCCTAAGCCCGGTATGTAAGACTTTCTCCTATGGACAGTTGCAAATCTTTGGTAATGGGAACACAATCATTTAAATTATAAATTTTTCCCTAAATAGCCGGTCTTTGGACAGGGATTTAAGACTTTCTTATGTAGACAGGTGCAAATATCGGGAACGAAAACACAATTTTCTTTTAAATTATAATTTTTTCTCTAAATAGCCGGCCTTTAAGAAGGGAATTTTCGTCACTTCAAAGGCCCATATCTTGGGAAGTATGGACTTCCACAATAAATGTTATATATATACGAGGCCCCTCTCCGAGCATAAATTTTCACTCAACTGTATTTGTTGTAACCTGTTTCCGGGCCTATCTGTAGCTCTGGAAATGTGACTGATTCGATGCGATTTAATCACAAAGCTAGTGGAGTTTATTGAGTAGGTTTGAAAAGGTGCAGTGTGTCGTGTGGGTGATGTTTTGCACGGTTTCATCAATCATTGTCCTATAGCATTTGGGACGGCTCCACCAACCCGAGCGTAGTTGAGCCTACAATGGTTTGTCGTGGCATCTGACGCTCATTAGCAGTGATAGATGACGGATGTTCTCCGAGGATCGCATTCACAAGATAGTTGTTTATGGCATCTGCGACTGCTTCCGTGCGAATGCTTTTTAAACCTGCTTGATAGGCTTGTTGTTCTAGGGATGATGAAGATCCCTCTTGACATGCCTGAGAGGGGTCCTACCTTCCATATGGTCATTAAGATGGCGCTCACGGTATGCCATTGAGTTGCTGTATTGGAAGAATCTTGTAGATGGTCCACCATAAACATAAAGGGGTAACCTGTTGCAGTTCTCAGGGCGCCACTCTGACAGGTTTGAATAGATTTCCATCGCGTTGCGCTTACACTCGCGGACCAAACTGGGGCCGCATAGTTCACCACAGACCGACCTATCGCGATATATGTGGTCGACACGGTTTCTTTAATTGCAATTCAAGTGGTGCCGGTTAGGGACTTGAGGACCTTGTTTCAACATCTTAGCTTTTCGCAAATAGCTGTAGAATGCGCGGACGATATGAACATGCTGTCGAATGCGAAACCTAGAATTTTGGGGTACTTTGTGGTCGGATTCTGCTACCATGACATTCAAGTCAGTTCTTACCTCCACCGTTTATTTGGTAAAAAAATAGTGATAGATCAGTCAAAGATCAGCCTTTCACAAATGGCAACAGATAATGTACCTGACGCCGATATCGTACAATCATCCGCATACGTTACGATGTCAATACCGTCTCTATTGGGCTTTTGATGAGTCAAGCGCCACCATTACTGTTCTATCACACGGCATGCTCAGTAGTGGGATTCTCTAGGGCATTTTTTGGTTATCGACAAAAATCGGTAAAATGCTTATAGTTTCGGTAATTAACTATATTATTCCGTAAGTTAGCGACCAAAAAAGAGCAGTCGCAAAGTTCTACCGATAGCAACAGTGATGTCAACTTTCATTTGAACTTTTCATTCATAATTTTGCGTTTTAATTTGGCCGATTTTTGTCGGTAACCAAAAAATGCCCTAGATAATCCCACTACTGGTTGAGTCCTTGTCTAATATGTGTGGAGACGGCGTGCAGCGCTGTTGTCGTGCTGTGCTGCTTATGGAACCCGCGCTGATGATCGGCAACTGGATAACTATTTTTGACTGTGGTCGACAAATCACCTTTGCTGGTAACCTCGCCTGACTCCAATAGCTGGACCACTCTGTCCATTTTCCAGACTTCGGAAATGATGTGGGTGCCCGGCGACAGGTTGTGAACTTTAGTGAGATTATCGACTCCCGGCACATCCAGCTATTATAGCATTATATGGAGGTTCCATCAGGATCCAACGCTTTGGATGTTTTAGCGTTCCTGGTGGCATTCGCACCATCATCCACTGTAAATTGTGGTGTTTCATCCTCGGCATGCAAAGGTCTAATGCGTCGTAATAATCTTCTGGATAAAGTATCATTGAAAAAACTTGCGCACCTCTTCGGATAAGTCAGCATAATGTCGCCAAACGTGACTCAGGTCCTATCTTCCTTTTTCCCAGGGTTCGAGAGTAACTTTACCGTTGCCAATAATTCACTCATTCCGGCTGAAATGTTGCAAATCTTCAGATGATCAAACAAATAGTTTCGCTTATGCTCGACCAACCTGTCAATTCCCTGTGCCAGCTCCCTGACTCTGGGGTCACTGGGTTTGGCTCGACGAAGCTCATCACGCTCATCACGCTCATTTGCTAATTCTATCGCCTCTGCTGGGAAATTTGTTTCACTTCGAGTATTCAACCATTAGGTATAAGGTGAGCGGCCGCAGCAATGATGATATCTTTCTGCTACCCGAACATCAAACAGGTTGGAAAGGTCTCTAAAGCGGTGATTAGTGAACTCTCTAAAACTAGGGCAATTAGCTTTCCCATGATTGATGAAAGAACGGCGTTCAGAGGTAATGCAATTGGGCGGTCTGCATTATGAAGCCACTTATGGGGAGATGGTCTGATCCAAGAAAAATGACGGATGGTTATATCTGGCGAACTGTGACGCTCTTCGCTAATTCTTGTAGGAGCAAAATATAAGTTATCAATATGTTAAGCAATCACTATGCCCCTCATTGCCGAGGACCAAATGCCACAACTCATCACGAGCATTAAAGCATCTTAAAAAGAACCTGTTAATTTCCAGTGCCAGCTCCCTGACTCTGGGGCACTGGGTTTCGTTCGACAAAGCTCATCACGCTCATTTGCTAATTCTATCACCTCTGCTGGAAGATTTGGTCTCATTTCGGATAGTCAACCATTAGGTATAAGGCGAGCGGCCGCAGCAATAATGATGTATTTCTGCTACCCGTACATCAAACAGGTTTGACAGGTATCTGAAGCGGTGATTAGTGAACTCTCTGAAACTAGGCCAATTAGCTTTCCCATGATTGATGAAAGAACGGCGTTCAGAGGTAATCAAATCGGGAGTTCTGCTGATGGAGCCACTTATGGGGAGATGGTCTGATCCAAGAAAAACGACGGGTTGTTTTTAGACCAGGTGACACAATGTTTATATCTGGCAAACTGTGACACTCTCCGCTTATTCTTGTTGGAACGTCCTCATTGACCGTGCAAAACATAGAGCTATCAATGTGCTCAGTAAGCAATATACCCCTCATTGCAGAGGACCAAATGCCACAACTCATGATGAGCATTAAAGCAACTGGCATCTGTTAATGTCATCTTAAAAAGAAGTTCTGCTTATGCTCGACCAACCTGTTGATTTCCAGTGCCAGCTCCCTGACTATGGGGTCACTGGGTTTCGCACGACGAAGCTCATCACGCTCATTTGCTAATTCTATCGCCTCTGCTGGGAGATTTGGTCTCACTTCGGGTATTCAACCATTAGGTATAAGGCGAGCGGCCGCAGCAATGATGATGTCTTTCTGCTAACCGAACATCAAACAGTTTTGACTGGTCTCTGAAGCGGTGAATAGTGAACTCTCTGAAACTAGGTCAATTAGTTTTCTCATGATTTTTCAGACCAGGTGACACGATGGTTATATCTGACGAACTGTGACACTCTTCGCTAATTCTTGCAAGAACGTCCTCATTGACGGTGCAAAACATGAGCTATCAATGTGCTCAGCAAGCACTATACCTCTCTGGTCATTGGAACATCAAACAGTTTTGACTGGTCTCTGAAGCGGTGAATAGTGAACTCTCTGAAACTAGGTCAATTAGTTTTCTCATGATTTTTCAGACCAGGTGACACGATGGTTATATCTGACGAACTGTGACACTCTTCGCTAATTCTTGCAAGAACGTCCTCATTGACGGTGCAAAACATGAGCTATCAATGTGCTCAGCAAGCACTATACCTCTCTGGTCATTGCCGAGGACCAGATGCCACCACTCATGTCGAGCATTAAAGCAACTGGTATTTGTTAGTGTCATCTTGAAAAGAAAAATGGACGTTGTGCAAATACCAAATTCCAGACATAAATTGGAATACCTTTGAGCTTATGGGGTTTTTGCATTATAATAGACAAAAAGATATAAGAGTCTATCTGCATCTGTTGGGTTGTTTCGCTAGGTAAAAATCTGGCTAATATAGGATTTACCAGGCCAAAAGCCGCACTCATATGTCCCAATCATTTTTTATCATAGGCTTTAGTCGTTCACACAATAATGTGGAGACTATTTTTAGGCAATAGCTCCCTATTGCTTATGTCCCTTTAATTTGCATTTGGTTATACTTTCGTATGGGCAGGACATAGAATGAACACGTTTCGATGATCGGGTACTCATTCCTTTTACGAGATGGTGTTAACTACCTGATAAAGCTTGTCGCCTTCGATATTGACCACATCGGCTGGTAGAATTTTCACTCTTTTGCACCCTTTGGCAGAATTTTCGGACTTCGGTACACCTCGATTTTTTCACACTCCGGCTTTTCCATTTCACTGTATTTCATCCAGAAAAAACGTTACTCCTCTCTCCTTTTCACCCCATGCACGACACTCCTGGTCATGTTGATGAGAGAAGTCTCCCTTGTCCCGTTTGGGATATTTGTGGAACTATTATTATTATTGTTTGGAGTGGGCAGTATGCTATGAGTGGAATATTTTCATTGACCTGGTGACAGCAAGGTGCCCTTATGAATGTCGAGATTATTAAATCTGGTACTGCTAACTACCATGTTTTTGCCGCTGTTAAGTCTATCAGTCTCATTTAATTGTCAGACGTTTCACTGTGGGGACTGAATTTCCCGACTTTTAGGCCTAAGATATCCTCCTTTCCAATGTTGGCATTAAAATCGCCTAGAATAATTTTAATGTCATGGTCAGGACATGGGCATATGTTTTTGTAAGAGCTTGTAAACGATATCTGTAGTCTGCTCGTCATCCACCTGGACGAAACTGGACACCAGATGTTTTAACCTCCTCTAGTAAGTGTCCGAGCATTCGATGTGTAGATTCGCAGGTCATGGTCCTTAATATGTTTGAGGGGGTTGTCAACTTTAGAGGTAGTTGTATTCAATTCATATTTGTTTTCTATGTCTTTTTATTGGAATGGGTTCCAATTGAGTTGAAAGAGGGGTCAAGATATGTCCTTGACTTTGGCTTGTTTAAGCCAGTGTCTTTCATTCCCTACGTTACATGCAATTAAGGCTACTTAAGGTTAATGTGGAACCAAAAATAAATCATGGAATTTGTTAAGTTAAATCCGTTATACGATATGCGAAATGAAAACTCTTACAAAATTATAAAATTACATAATTTTAGAATTTAGCCGCAGGACCGTTCCTTGGTATTTATTTTCTCCTACGTCAGTCAGGAAAATGTAATCTTTAACAAACCGAAGAAGGAGTTGAACGCACCTTCACGTCCATATAACACAAATTACACACACTTCCAGTGTAAGAAGCAAACAAAATGAAACACTGAATATGTTTTATTGCTGACAGAAGAAGATGAAAAGAAAATGTGTCATAAAAAGTAACATTCGTAATGAAAAATATAATTCAAATGTAAACTCAAATAAAATCTTTTATTATTCTAATCATATTACATGAAAATAAGAATTTTTTATTGTCTAGGGACTTATCAAAAATTGCCTTAGAAATGCAAGACAAAAGCTCTGATAATTGTATGTGTGTATATTTCGCATGTGTTTTGTAATATTTTGTGATTGTTTTGCCTGCTATAGTAAACAAAATTAAATTTTTGCTTTTGGGATTTGTAAATGTAAAACATAGACATGCCCCCGAGGACATTGGTTTAATATGTGCTTCATAAGCATGGCGAATTTGTTTCTTCGAAAGAATTGGAATAAGGCTACAATATAGGAAAATTAAGTAAACAAAAAACACAAAACCTCTTCAATATAATGGCTTCTATCTGCAAATGTGTGTCTGGAATGGGGCAGATTTTCGGACATATGGAACTCTTACATTGAAAAATTAGGAATCCACCGAAGCCCCATATATTCAACCATTATGCTACGTGAAACGTAGCATCAAAATCACAATCTTCTGATACAGAAGGACAAATACAAATAAAGGGAAAAAAACTGTCTTAGCATTTGTAATAAAGCATTGTAAAATAGGGTTACCAGCCTAGTCGGACTATAGGAAAGGTTTGGAATTAAATAACTAACTTTAAAATAAATAATTCGAATATACAATTTTCGAATGATTGTGATATAAATGATAGTTTCCAAGTTTAGCCTTCGTCCACCCACTAAAATAGCATTCTAATATGCCTGATGATCGGTCCACCACGCGTGAAACGTAGCATAATGGTTGAATGTATGGGGGCTTCAATGTACCTCCTAGGTCATAACAGCTCAACTCGAAAGAGAATTAATTCAAATATCACTCTAAAACTGACCTTCGCCTTAATAAGGCAAAACAAAAAATTTCATTTTAGTTCATAATATTTTATGGTGGAAGGCATAAAAAGTTCGGCGGAGCCGCATTTAAAATGTTTTTACCTGTTAGATATTTCCTATTGAAAAATACATTATTAAAAAAGTTCCAAAACAAATCATGTTGCTTTGGTGAACTATAATGCTAATATAATTATTCGAAGCTCATTTATAAACGTTAGACTTTATTCTATCGGATATCAAACAGAAACATTTAAAATTACAATATCTCGCAGTAATATTGTACCCATTCCATTTTCAGATTTTTTCAACGAACAAAAGAATATGTTATAGGTATAGTTACTTCAAGTATAACGATACAACCAACGAAAATGTCAGTTTTCTCTCTAAAGCATGACTATTTGCACTTGTACCAAAAATAACTATCCTTTTGCATAAACAAATTGATAATAGCCTGACACAGGGTTGTGTAGAATAAAATATTGTGTAATATTATCCTTAAAAGACGAAAAACTGCATTACATACCGACACTACATATAATAGCACGATACTTACATATACATATGTAATATGAAGCATTTAATCCATTCATCAGAATGCCTGCATGTGTCGAGATGATACATGGAACATGGGATATGTTCCATTGACATACATTAAAACATATGTATGTATGTATATTTATAGTACGGTTTGTGATGTTTACTCTCCAGTATAATTCGAAAACTTTATAATTATTACAAAGTGCCTGTAATTAGTAATGAGAGTATCTGAAATCTGTATTAGGTTCCAGTTCTCTTAGTAAACCCACACTTGTGCAGCTGCCAATGGTTAGACTGTGAAGTGAAGAGATCCTCCTCACTGCCTTCATATTAAAACATAATTTTCAAATGTTGTTGATGACCTCCAACAACATGAATATTGGCTAATGGCTAATATGCATGGGGTTACATGAGATTTCGTTATAATTATTAAGTACAACATTTAGTAAAGGGGGTTTTAATGTTTTTACTTCGTTGTCGGTTTTCTGTAATTGAAGATGAAAAAGATGTTAATGCTGTGGTTGGTGTTGAGAGAGTTGCTTTAAATTAAATTAAAAAGCAGTGAAATATGAAAATGTTTTCTTTTTTGAGTTTTGGGTCAAGCAAAAAAACAAAGACATAGACCACTCAGAGGAACTCTTATTTTCAATATATTTATTTTCTCCCGGGATGTCTATCTCGGCAATCTTTACCATGGTGAAAACCTTGCATCCTGTTAATTCGCTTCCGGTTCTGAGGTTTCCAATACACCAGAGCTATTTCAGGAATTAATTCAATTTGCAATTGGTGCTACATATGGCAATGAGTTAATATGCCAAACCAAGTAATGTGCTTGAATTTTGTCCTGTCCGCCAGATGTTAGGAGCTGATCTTTGTTCTAATGAATTGTTAAATATTTATTGTTCCATTTGTCCTGGAGCGTTACTTCCTCAAAATACTGTCTTTGGCTGGTTTGTCACAGGTCCTATCCCAGCAGCACAAGTTCAACATTTCGCCCTAATGTTGAGGTAGGGGAGTAAGAAAAACTTAACCTGACCCTTTAGAAACTCGGAGAATTTGAAGAGACTCCCAAACGGAAAATCTTATCCCTATAGGGCCGTTTTGCGAGAAGAATCACGTTCGCACTACTAGTAAGGATTAGATAATCTCGCGAATCTAGGGAGAATCTCGCGCCAATGTCTTCAAATGGAATGAGAATTGCCTATCGGGCCGTTTTGCGAGAAGAATCACTTTCGCACTACTAGTAAGGATTAGATAATCTCGCGAATCTAGGGAGAATCCTGCGCCAATGTCTTCAAATGGAATGAGAATTGCTTATTGCAAGAAGCGAGAAGTAGAAATAATTTACGATCAAATATTGTCGTAATATTTCCAACATCACCTCACCGGTATCTGCTTCAAAGGCTGTTCATTTGTGTTATTTGTCCCGTGATAAATCTTGAAAGCGGAGCACAAAGCTTATAGTAGGAGTTAATGCCTCAAATAGAACTTCGAATGACCAGAGTCTTAACGATATGTTTTGCACGTAGAGCCGCAGTTAGATGAAATAGGCATTTTGTTCCTCCGTTGACGTATTCAAATTCGTACTTAACTCGGACAATGTATGGGAAAATCCCATTCCTCTTCAGCGAATTAAATTGTTTGACGCCGTCGATTGGTTTGGCTCATTGATTGTTAGTGCGAAAAAATGCAGAAGATTTGGCTGGACATCATTAGTAGTGGCGATTCGCTTTTGGCAAATATTGAGGCTGAACATAGAAGGGGGGTCGAATCATGTACCATGGATACCTAGTTGGATTCAATATGTCCCAGAATTTTCTGCTGAACTCATTGTCTTTTCCGATGGCACGGAAAAGGGTTTGGTCTACTGTCTATCACAACATGATCAAGCTGGTTTTTATAGCCTCCACCATAATATGGAGGGTATAATTAAATTTTTCATTCCGTTTGTAGCACATCGAAATATTCATCGGATACCCTATAAAGTATATATATTCTTGATAAAGTATATGGGGAATTCCAAGTGAAATCGGACAGTTCGGAGAAAAGTAATTTTTGATTTCAATTGTTTTTGGTTCAATTAATGCTCCTAGCCACAGAACATTTTAGTATATTTTAAATTTTTTTTTTGACCAACGGTACAGAGATATCGCCTATTGAAATTATCACATTTTTAAAGAACTATGTCCAAATAAATACTCATAACTTCTTTAATATTGGTCCAAATGGGACCATCTTTTATTTGAATTGTTTGTTTTCTCATCAGCTATCGAAAGAAATACTTAAAAGAGAAATGCACAGTGGGCTTCAATGCAATTTTCGGGATTTAATATTTAAAATCAATTTTTAAATATGATTGTACCCTTCGATTTTTTCAAAAAAATTATATGTTAAACTACGTTCAATTACAAAAATTTTAAGCTCTAAATCGTAATGGGATGCGAATAAATACTATTTTTTCTGAATTTTTTAAAATTTGTCAATTTAATTTTTCCAATATTAAAGAAGTTATGAGTATTTATTTGGACATAGTTCTTTAAAAATGTGATAATTTCAATAGGCGATATCTCTGTACCGTTGGTCAAAAAAAAATTTAAAATATACTAAAATGTTCTGTGGCTAGGAGCATTAATTGAACCAAAAACAATTGAAATCAAAAAATACTTTTCTCCGAACTGTCCGATTTCACTTGGAATTCCCCATATATATTCTTGATAGAGCTTTGTAATTAGGTATAGAAGTTTCTATTACTCCTAGAATGTTTGGTATTGATAATGGGCTACATTGGTCCACGTTCCAATATAGCCCCCATAGAACGGTACCATCCGATTTTCGGTATTTTGAAGGTTCTATCTTCATTATCACACCGAAATTGCTGAAATTAGTTACTTAATCTTCGTTGGGGGTATAAGACTTTCCCACAGAATTTTGTCGGTACAGGTCCACGCCTTCATATACCCCCATAGAACGGTACCTCCCGATTTTCGGTATTTTGTAGGTTACGGTCACAATAATCAATTGAAATGGCTGAAATCTGGTATGTAGTCTTCGGTGTGGGCTATTCAATTTTCTCTTCTAAATTTGTCGGTATAGGTCCACGCCTTCATATAGCCCCCATAGAACGGTACCTCCCGATTTTCGGTATTTTTAAAGTTGTGGCCTCAATATTCATCCGATGTGGCTGACATTTGGTATTTAGTCTTCGTTGGGGGCATACAAAACTTTCACATAGAAATTTGTTGGTACAGGTCCAGTGGACCTGGTCCACGCCGTAATACAGCCCCCATAAAACGATACCACCCGATTTTCGGTATTTTGAAGGTTTTAGCTTCATTGTCACACCGAAATCGCTGAAATTTGGTACTTAGCCTTCGTTAGGGCATACAATTTCCCCTCAGAGTTTTGTTGGTATGGGTCTACGTCTTTATATTGCCCCCAGAGGACGGTACCTACCGATTTCCGGTATTTTGAAGGCCGTTGCCTCAATATTCCTCCGAAATTGCTAAAATTTGGTATTTAGTCCTCATTTGAGGTATAGTATGAAATTTGTCGGTATAGGCCCACGCCTTCATACAGCCCCCATAGAACGGTACCTCCCGATTTTCGGAATTTTGAAGGTTGTGGCCACAACAACCCTCCGAAATGGCTGAGATTTTGTATTTAGTCTACGTTGGAAAAAAACACTTTCCGAATGAATTTCGCCGGTATATGTCTACGTTCCAATATAGCCCCCATTGAACGGAACCTGCCAATTTTCGTAATTGTGAAAGATGTGACATTTGTGAAATTTGTTAATTAGTCGTTCATGGGGTTATAAAATGTTTCAGAAAAGAATTATCAGTATAAGTCCACGTCATTCTTATATCCCCCATAGCGTACCTCTTACTGAAATATGGGAAATTTGGTATTTAGTCTTCTTGGAGTCTAAAAACTTTACGCCAGAAATTTGTCGGTATAGATCGGCGTTTTGATATAGCCCCCATGGAACGGTACTTCCCGAATTTCGGTTTATTGAAGGTTAGCGACATTTATTTACCGAAATTGCTGAAATTTGGTATTTAGTCTTCTTCATAAACGAAAGAAACTAATTGTTCCAATTTACCTAAATACCACTCGTGGTGGAGGGTATACAAAGTTCGGCCCGGCCGAACTTAAATCCGTTCTTACTTGTTGTATCTTGATCTTGAGTAGGAGGATCAAATCTCAAAGCACAATACCGATTTTTGGTATTCTTTCAGTGCGTTCATAGCAATCCGATCATATACTGTTTCTAGGCGGATTCACCTTTCTGCCGGGACACGAACCAGATGAGTCTTATGTTAAAAAAAAACAACTTTACTTTTGTGTGGATTGTAGGAATTCTTTCCAAGACATTTCCTGATCAGATATGGCCAGTCGGAAACAGTGAAGTATATGACACACATTTCCGACTTTTAACACATATGTATGTATACAACGTCGATATTTATTTTTTTGTTAATCGTAAAAGATGATTATCTCTTGTCATTTTTCTATTTAGTGGCATTGCGAATCAAATTTTTATAAACTCTTGGTCCCCCCTTAAGTTTGATACAAACTTACAAATACCTACAAAAATAGTGTACTATGAAAAACAAGGAATAAGAAAAAAAACCGTCATGATCTGCGAATCTGCATCTGGAATGTACGGACTCTTTACAGAGTGCGTGAAGTTTGTTCACCGGCGGATGTCTTGATAAGTACAAAGATGATATTCTCGCCTTACAGGAAGTGCGAAGGAATCGAGAATAGGTAAAGATTACAAACAACTACGTACGCATTATATTTCAGCTGTCATGAAACGAAATATGAGCTAGTTTTTGGATTTATGGTAACTTGGAGGCTTTAAAATCTGGTCTCGAGCTTCACTCCGATTGATGAGAAAATTGTCACAACCCGTATAAAAGCAAAGTTCTTTAAAATCAGTGTCATCTGCGCCCATTCCCCGACCGAATAAATGGATGAACAGACCAAGAATATAATTTAGAAGCGCCTAGAGGGAGTCTATGACCGTTTCTCTGGTCATGACATTATGATTATTCTAGCAGATTTTAATGCTAAAATTGCGAAAAAAAATATTTTTGGCCCCATGGTCGGCCTTCATGAAGTAACATCCGATATCGGAATGGGGCTGATCGATTTTCTGGCAAAAAACATTTTTCGGCAAAAAACGTGGTAGTGAGCAGCACCGGGTTGCAACACCTCGACATACACATGGCCAAGTGGATGTCCCCAGATTGGAAAACCAGAATCTAGATTGATCATGTTCTGATGGACGGAAGACATTCTTCCAGTGTGTTAGATGACCGATCGATTCGAGGAGCGAACATCGATTCGGACCATTTCTTTGTAGCAGCCAAAGTAGGCACTCGTCTTAATATTGATGACGGAACCTGCAAATACAAAAGATAGTACAAGCCTATTCCGCTGAACTGACTTTTATGCTGGAAGACGGCACTTCTTGTCCCGATAATGTGGAAGCGCAGTGGCAAAGAACAGCCCACTCTTTTTAAACTGCCGCAAAAGCTATTTTTGGGTACGTTGCATACACAGCATGCGAAGCGCCAAGGGTAAATATATGGAAAAGAGAAGGGGGATGAAACGTATTTCCAGGAGGAAGAAGAATGATCAGGAAAAACGTGAGTGTGAGAAACTCTAGATATTCACAAGTCAGGAAGAAGTCCGAAATTTTACCACAATATAAAACCCCAGAATGCAGGGATATTCTTCTGAAAAGATGTTGAAGGTAACCTGGTAAGGAAAATTTCATCAAGCTTCTATACCAAATATGGGCGGCGACGAAGATACCCCGGAACCAATCCCAAACGACGACATTGAATGTTTACCACCTAGCCAGAGTGATGTCAAGACAGTAATTAATAGGCTGAAGAGAAATACGGCAGTAGAAGCTGATGGGCTGCCTGCAGAACTGTTAAAGATCGGAGGCGCCATGCTGATAAGGAGTATGTATCAGTTGATTGCACTATGCGACACGAAAATTATTAACCATATTCTGATATCGCAATGTGATAGAAGACCAAAAAAGAGAAGACACATGTGTCGCCCTTGATCAGATTCATATCTGTAGACCAAAACCCGAGAAAAAATGTTGAAAGAAATTTTAACTTGGCCATTTTGACCTTGATGGTGAAGTTTGATGGCTTTGATGATAGAAGAACTACGACTTTGCCTCTGAGATTATATCAAATTTGTTAACGGTTTGGAAGATATAATCCCTATAAAATGATCATTTTTACATCAATGCCCCAAACCATTAGAGGCCTATAACCGCCTATTGTCAAGATAGAGAAAAACGGCGAAACACGTATCTTCTTCTTTTTGCGGTGTCAGAAAACATCAATCAAAAAATTACATACAGTGTTGGCAAAATTTGGCTGGAGGAATGCATACCCTACGATTAAAACCTCAGTTGGCTATGTGCTGTGCCTAAGAAAGAAGATAAGACGAAATGTGCTAACTGCAGAGTATAAGTCTCCTACCCATCGCGTATAAAGTGCTGTCGGTCGTATTGTCTAAACGGCTAAAACCTATGATCAGTGGTATAATCAGGTGATACTAATGAGGTTTTGGACCTGGGAAATCTACAATAGGCCAAATTTTCATCCTACGCCAAATCTTAGAGGAGGTCCATGAAAAACATATCGACACATACCACCTATTCGTCCATTACAAAGCCACTTTCGACAGCCCAATAATGTCAAAAGTGTTCGAAGCCATGTCTAAGTTTGTTATCCCTGATTAAATTAATTAATACGATTATGCAGAGTGACATTAACTGACACGAGATCAGCTGTTACAATTGAAAAAAAAAACTCTTCGAAACTTTCAATAGCAAACGAGTTTTCAGACAAGGTGACACTCTATCGTGTATAGGTCACACGTTAACATCTTGAAAGATTTATGGACCAATATGCGTTGGCCGGTGAATACCGACGTCGTATGAACCACGACCAACCTCGATATAGTAAAACATATTGGGCTTCAACGATTGCGTTTGCTTGGTCATGTAGGCAGGTTGGATAAAGATGCTCCCGCCAGATAGGCATATGAATACGAACCAGTCGACTATATACGCCCCAAGGGAAGGCCAAAACTCCAAAAAAGACACGTTGGCTTCAAGCCATTTTTACCCATTTTTTACCCTCAGCCTTTAGGGTATAAACACTTTGATACGACAAAAATGTGCCTCATCGAAATAGCGGTTTTAGATCCCAAGTATGTTTAGGCGAAATTCGGTTCAGATAATTTGGAGTCCAATTAGCCATGTCCGTCCGTCTGTCTGGCTGATGCGCACGATTACTCTCGAAGGGACCAACCGATTCGAACCAATTTTGGGTATCGTGATATTTTGTCCAAATTGAAATTTCTTCAGTAGGTTGTCCTTGCGGCTTCCTTTGTTTCTTGTCCAAGTCCTGACGGCACTAACAAAAATGCAAATCCGCAATATAATTCTCGTAGGGAGTTTCTGATTGGTGCAGACTTTGCGTATTATTATTTTTTCGTATTATTTCATCCAGTTATGTATCAGGTGTGAACCCACACAAAATTCGGAAAAGTGAAGTTTAAGAGCTCCTATCTTCCAAACTTAGTTTAACGTTATTTAATATTTCGAGTCCTATATGAAGATTTGGTTACTAAAAATGTTTGGTATATGTCAATGATATGTGTGTGTGTGTTTAGATATATCTCCGTCAGCACAGCTGACTGACACTTTCTTACTTGTTTAACATAAATGCAGCCACATCTTCCACGCAAATTAACTGTGAAGGCCAATATTTTTTGCCAAGTCTAAAAACATTTCATATTATCCAAACATATTTAAATTGTATAATATACAACCACAATTCGCGATTTATAAAAGGGTAAACATTGGATTCAACTATGTTAAATTTTAAAAAATATTGCCCATATACACCTTTATACGGCAAAAATGTGTCTCATCGAAATAATCGTTTAAACCCCAAAAAATCGTGCTAGATCGCACGGTCGCCCTTGTAATATTGCCCTTGTATTATTCAAAACGTTGTTTAAGTTCGAAGATGGGTCATATCGATCAACTTCTTCGGTTACGTGAAATTATGTTCACGATAACTCCCGAAGGCATTAACAAAGTTGGTTTAAACATTGTGTTTAGGTGATAGCTCAGAAAGGCCGCAGAGAATAGTTGTTGTTTGTGGAGATGAGCAATGGTGATACAAACCCGAGTGTAACCGATAGGTGAAAGAGGAGAAAATAAACCACAAATGTTTTTAGTTTGTATAATAATAACAATGGTGTGTAGGTGATTTATTTAGGCGAAAAGTACTGATGACTTTACCTCATGTGGATGAGACGCGTTACAATTCGCGAGTAAACCGAGAAGTACTTCCGTACTGGTGAAGAGATGACTTATAACTAATTTGTGTATAAAAACCGAAAGTAAATCAAGGCTGAGGCAATCACTGCTTATTGGAAAATTCTCACTACGATCCGCGCTGAGCGAATACAGTTCCAGGGAGAAATTGCAGAGAAATTCCACTACCAATAGAGTACTCTCTACGATCCGCGCTGAGCGAACATAGTCTCTGAGAAGATTTGTAGGGCAATGATGGGAAATATCACCCTACGGTCAGCAGTAAGCGAACATAGTTTCTCAGAGGGTTTGTAGAGAGCACTTAAGGAAGGGAGACCTCTCTGCGATCCGATCTAGGCGAACTAAGGCTCCCTGGAGATTTGTAGTGAAAATACCAACAGAGAGTTTCTAACTTAAACACATTGCATATCGTAAGTGTCTGCGTGATATAGATCAAGTTCAAATATGAACTATATCGGTCCACTCCTTCAAAACAAAATTTCGGAAATATGCAGTTTACGAGCTGCTCCCCAATCGCTTTGATTTTTGTTGCAGCAACTTGTATTTGCTGCCCCCACATTACCACGGTATGAATTTTTTCAGGGGAAAGTCCATACTTCCCGAAAAATGGCCCGAAATGTGTAAAAAACAACATCAGAAGTTATGAGTTTGGCTTTGAACGCTTACATGCCGTCATAAAATTTTTTCATACATATCGCTCATTTACTCAAAGAGTGACATAACTCAAAAAATGCGTTTGCCATAAATCAACAATAAAGGTTTTTGGGTTTATTAGGCATAGAGATGGTATTTACCGGGTATTTAACCACAGGGTGGGTAAATACCCATTTGTGGGTATTTATTTGGGTATTTACTACATTGAATCGCAAATACAGCATCTTACACCCTTTTCCTGGGTTTCGACATTTCCTGAGTATTTAAGCCATGAAAAACTTCTCTACAAGTGGTGTCGTAAGACACGCCGTACCAATTGACGTAGGGTGCCAACATTTTCCTCAAATCTTTTTTATACCAATAGAACTTTAGGAATTGAAAATGACGGTTTTATGTCCATGTTTTGATATAGCACCCACCTTTGAGCCATATTCTGGCACCCTGCCTCAATTGGTTTGGCAATTAAATATTTTTTACCCACCATCGTCGGTTATATGGAGCTACCCCCAAACGTGGACCTACGTTGACAAATTTTTGCGAGGATATTTTGTGTATATTGAGGACTCACTGTGCCAAATTACAGCCAATATGATTGTAAAATGTGGCTAATTTGGTAAAAATACCTTAAATCGGGAGATACGGTTATATGGGGGCAATATTAAAACATGGACCCAAACCCCTCATTCCAATTCCTAAAGTTCTGTTGGTATAAAAAACATTTGAACCAAATTTTGGCACCCTACGACAATTAGTTTGGCAGTTATATAGTTTTTACCCACCATTTGGGTAAATACACGGGTATTTACCCAAGTATTTACCCACGTGTTCAGAATACTATAAAACAATCAATTTTAAAACGCTTTCACAGCCCAAATCCAATAAATAGGTGTAAGATGCTGTATGTACAATTCAATATAGTAAATACCCAAATAAATACCCACAAATGGGTATTTACCCAATTTACCGGGTATTTAGCCATTGGGTATTTAACAACTGTCCATTTCTAATTAGGCAATAAAACACTTCAAATCATGCTTGAAATTGCACAACAATTTAGAACTGATATCAGGCTAGCTCTTTACAAAAGATGGTCCAAATGGTTACTTTGTTTCTTGTGCGGTGATCTTTTTAAGTTGGGAAGTCAAATTTCAATCGGCAACTTAAAACGCGCTTTTCTCGAAACTTTATTTTTTGTGATGTGTCAAACTTTGAGTAAATGAGCGATATGTTTTTCAAACCCCATGTAACGTGACCGATACATGTTACCGGTTATATATGTTATTAAATATTTATTTTTTTTCCTTTCTTGGTTGGTTTTTATATGGCCCAACTTAATATATACCCCACCTTAACGTACTATGGCAATTCCCGTTCAACATGTACTTGCCATTGGTATACATGCATCACAAAACCTCGAATCTTATTTGACAACCGATATTATAGAATTATTTTTCTTCAGTGTATAGAAATGTGAACTATCTTCAAGCTATGAGGAAATAATTCTCAATCGCTTTATTTTACTCCCTAGCTAAATATTTCGGTTTTTAACACCAAGGGTCGTCAAGTGCTGGAGTTACCCGAGTACGAAATATTTGATTTGTGGCAGTGTCCGCAGTCGGAAGATTTCGTACAAAACCCAAGGCCTTGGTTTTGCGATTCGTTCGCTTCCGCGATTAGTTCGCTTCCTGCGATTCGTTCGCTTCCTGCGATTCGTTCGCTTCCTGCGATCCGCTCGCTTCCGCGATTCGTTCGCTTCCTGCGATTCGTTCGCTTCCGCGATTCGTTCGCTTCCTGCGATTCGTTCGCTTCCGCGATTAGTTCGCTTCCGCGATTAGTTCGCTTCCGCGATTAGTTCGCTTCCTGCGATTCGTTCGCTTCCGCGATTAGTTCGCTTCCTGCGATTAGTTCGCTTCCTGCGATTCGTTCGCTTCCTGCGACTCGTTCGCTTCCGCGACTCGTTCGCTTCGAACTTAATCAATCGTCTCTTCTCGTTCCAGACCGACTACAAACGAGCCGAGTGCCACCAACCCGAGTACCGTTAACGAGCCGAGGGTCATTAATCCGATTGCCGAAATCAAGGAGCCGACTATACCGAGTCGAGTGCAACCAACCCGATACCTCAAGCCGAGAGCCATCAACACGAGCAAGCCGAGACGAGTGTTGTCCACCAAACTACATTAGGCCGATCGTAGCCGAACGTCATCAATCCGACTTCAACGCCGAGTGCCGTCAGCATCCCTACCACAACCAACTCACCCCCACCCTCTTTTACGGGAACCAATATACCTACTGGCCGACTCCACCCTTCCGAACACCGTCGAGCCGATTTTCACCACTGTGCCAACATCAGACGATCCCGCCAAAGCCACGGAAGACATCCATCCTACGTCCATCATACGAAGCTACCCTGCCGAGACGAATAGTCGTACTAAATAAGTAAATAAGCCTATAGTACACGAACCCCCACATGTTTCTCATTATTTAACCACCAAGAGAGGTGATAATAAAGAATTAAATCATCATAACTCGTGTTTTATCTTAAGGTTTTGTGGGTCCTTGAGCTGACCCTGGAAGTGACTGAACTTACCTCAGCCATAGTTAAAACCCTCGTTATAAATGGCGCCCGAGCAGGGACGCGACAAAGACACGAAAAGCGGAAAACCACAACCTGCCGCCAACGAAGATTTGTCGAGTCCAATGAGAAACATGTTTGGAGAATCAGAGGCGGAAAACTCGTTAAGTCCCGAGTCACTTAGATGGATATATCTACTGAATCGCGAACAACTGATTCAGCAATGTAAGAAGGCTGGGCTCGAAACCGAAGGCTACAAGGTGGAACATCTTCGGAAGCAACTTAGTAAGCATATACGGGAAAAACGAACGCGAGCCTCTGCGGAGAACTTGTTGCAGGAGTTAGAAAAAGAAGTAAAATTGTCGATACAAGAGGGTTGCTCTGGAATCAGCATAGAAGTCCCGACACAGCCTACACGTACAAGCATGACAGATCTGGAGGTGGTTAATATTGTCCACCGCTGGTCGCTTAAGTTTTCGGGTGAACACGACCTTGTGGAGTTCCTTGAAAGGTTCGAGGAACTAGCCGAATGTCACACCATTCCATTCGACCGTCTCCTCCCTTCTTTGCTCACTATCCTGGAAGGAAATGCCTTAAAATGGTACCGTGTCAAAAGAGCCGACATAAAATCCTGGTCACAGTTCCGTGCTGAAGCGGAGAGATTTTTCTTGTCAAAACGCTATTTAAGTCAGATCGAACATTCCTTCTACAACCGTCGGCAACAAACCAGAGAAAGAGCGAAAGACTACATACTGGCGATGCTAACAACATCCAGACGACACCCTCAGCTTCGGAATGCGAACCACTTAGATCGAATATACGACGGTCTGCGACCAGAGTACAGGCATTACGTTCGACGCCACGACTTCACCACCCTTGATGAACTCATTGAGTTAACCGATGATTACGAATTATTGAAACGAGATGAGGCCCGCCTGGAAAAGCCGCACACTTCGCATATGATCCACGCAGCCGATGTGCCATATTCTCGTGATACACACTGTTGGCGCTGCAAACAGCCTGGACACTTCCGGTGGCAATGTCGTAAGAAACCGCTTCTATTCTGCTCTCACTGTGGGAAAGACGAAGTTCTCTCAAGAGAATGTGGCTGTATAAGCACCGAGTCAACGACAATTGAGGAGACAATGGCCCACGGAAAAGTTTGCCGATATTTTATTTCCGTCCTGGTCGAAGGTATCCGCGTTATCGCTCTCATCGATACCGGGGCATCCACCAGCTATATCGACGCGGCGATGAGGAAGTCACTGCAGGCCAGAGGAGTACAGCCTGGTTCGGCCAAAAGAATGATCCAGATGGCCGATCAGAGAGTGACGAATTGTGAATCGGACCTACGTCTGAGGGTAGAGTACCGGGGCAAGACGACTCAGCTGGCGGTAACGGTTGTGCCGACGCTAGCAGAACCACTCATCTTAGGCATGGACTTCCTATCAGCACGAAACTGTTGCCTAACTTTGGATGGAGAGCCAGTACCCCGAGTCATTACCGAGACGTTCGTTGATTTCGTGCACACAATTACCTCCCGAAGCTACCTCACCGAAGCCCAGGAGGCCGAGTTGAACGCCTTGCTCAACTATCATACCGACAAGTTTGCTGGAAGTCCCGGATTGTGCACGTTAGCATCACACACCATTAGGCTGAAGCATCAGGAGCCCATCAAACAACGTTATATGCCCCGTAATCCGGCTATGATGGCTATAGTGAACGACGAAGTCGACAAGCTACTATTAGAGGACAAAATAGAACCGTCACATAGTCCGTACAGCTCACCAATCGTGTTGGCACGAAAGAAGCAGGGAGGTTGGCGGATGTGTATAGACTACAGGCAGTTGAACGAGGTCAGCCTGCCCGACGCATACCCACTGCCCCAAATTAACGCACTACTGGACCAATTGAGAGAGGCCAAGTTCATATCGACCTTGGACCTCAAGAGTGGATACTGGCAAATTCCTCTGGATGAGGCTTCTCGGCCTTGCACGGCATTCACTGTCCCTGGTCGGGGTTTATTCCAATGGAAGGTCATGCCCTTCGGGTTGCATGCTGCTCCAGCAACTTTTCAACGAACTCTCGATCAAATAATCGGTGCCGACCTGTATCCCTTAGTTTTCGTGTACCTAGACGACATAATCGTCCTCGGTCGGGATTTTGCTGAACACCTCAGAACCTTGGAAACCGTCTTCGAGAGACTACAGGCAGCAGGAATGCAGTTAAATATGGAAAAATGTCATTTTGTCCAAAAGTCTATAAAGTACCTTGGTCATGTCGTGACACCTGAAGGCATACGAACCGATCCCGATAAGGTAGAAGCGGTACAGAAACTTCCCCCTCCAACCAATTTAAAAGAGCTGCGAAGGATTTTGGGTATGGCGTCGTGGTATCGACGTTTCATTCCTAATTTTTCAAGAGTCGTTCATCCTCTCAATCGTCTTCTGAAGAAAGGTGTGAACTGGGGATGGGGCCCGGAAGAAGCCGAAGCGTTCGAAACGCTAAAACGTATACTAACCGAAGCTCCTATTCTGAAATGCCCGGACTTCACGCGTCCCTTCTTCCTGCAAACGGATGCCAGTTTGGAGGGCTTGGGCGTAGTCCTTTTCCAGCGACATTCGGAGCAAGAATCAGTGATAGCATACGCCAGCCGATCCCTGACACCACTCGAAAGGAGTTACACGACCACTGAACAGGAATGTCTTGCCATCATTTGGGGAATACGGAAGATGAGGCAGTATCTGGAGGGCTACCACTTCACGGTCATCACGGACCACCATTCTTTGAAATGGCTGCACTCGCTGAAGAATCCCTCGGGTCGACTGGCCAGATGGGCACTGGAACTCCAGCAGTTCGATTTTGACATCGAGTACAGGAAAGGAAGCTTAAATGTCGTTGCTGATGCCCTGTCCAGAGCACCTTTGCCGAACGTGGACGAATGTTATGCCATGTCCACCAGCCCCGATGATTGGTACAAGAAGATGCTGAAAAAGGTTGCCCTTAAACCCCAAGATCATCCCGATCTGCAGATTTTGGAGGACCGGCTATACAAACATTTTCCTCGGAAAAATGCCTTTGACCCGCGATCGGAATGGAAGCGATGTGTCCCAGTGGAAATGCGGATGGAGATTCTGCGTGACCATCACGACACTGTCCATGCTGGACATCTGGGCATGTTTAAAACGCTAAAGCGAGTTCAGGAACATTTTTACTGGCCGGGGATGTCCAGAGATGTACGGAAGTACCTGCAAAAATGCGAAACCTGTGCCCGATATAAGGTGGAACAGAAAGCTCCTTGCGGGTATATGCACACAATGCAATGTAGTGCACCGTGGGAACTGGTTTGTGCCGATTTTGTCGGACCGTTACCAAGGTCCAAGCAGGGGAACACCTCGTTATTAGTGGTAGTCGATAAATTTAGCCGATGGGTAGAACTAGTGCCAACAAGACGGGCCACCACACAGGATGTCGTAAAGGCTCTCAAAGAAAGGATAATTTACCGATTCGGGTGCCCGAAAATATTTTTAACGGACAACGGCGTTCAATTTAAAAGTCGTTCTCTATCGTCATTCCTCAACGACCACAATATTGAGCATCGAACCACTGCTTTCTATGCCCCACATGAGAACCCCACGGAACGCACGAACCGAGTCGTGAAGACAATGATAGCCCAAAATACGGGAATGGATCACCGTCTCTGGGACGAACATCTACCCGAAATTGCCTTCGCTATAAATACAGCGGTCAACGAATCGTCAAAATACTCTCCTGCCGAGGTCATATTTGGTCATAATCCCGTCGCCCCCAACTCGTTGCACCTTCCTTCTGTCAACACGCCGAAGAACAACGCAATGTATAAAGAACTTTGGAAAGAAGTTAAGGAAAATAACAAGAAGGCGAGTCGCCTGCAACAACGTTACTATAATCTCCGAAGAAGGAATTGGACGCCGGCGGTAGGGAGTGAAGTGTGGGTAAGAGAACGACAATTGTCTTCGGCCGCGGATAAGTTCAACCAAAAGCTTGCCCCAAAATTCTCTGGTCCATATGTCGTCACATCAGTCATACACAAGAACATCGTTGAAGTGAGGGAGGGGGTGAAGGGGAAAGTCAGGAGAGTGAATGTGCAGGATTTGAAACCTTGTAACTCTGGTGATCAAATTAACTCGCAGAAGATAAACGAGTCAATGTAACCCACTCACATATTCAGTTCGTTCTAGATACCGCTCCACCGCCCCACCTTCCCCCTGTCAAATATAAACGTCGTAACAACAAACCTGCACTCTCGATTCTTTTTTTCAATCGGTGTTTAGCAAATCGCAACAGACAAGTTCTGTTAAAAAAAAAAAACACCACGAATCTCTACTGAGGTAAAAACTACAAAAATGTGAAATATACGGCAGAAAATTATAGATTGAAAGGGAGAGAATTAAAAAAAAAAAATGCACATACAGATTTTCATCAATCTCTTCAATTAAATATCCGATCCCCATACTTTTCTATATTATTGAATAAGACTCGCCATATAAATATATGAGTATTTCCCTCGGTGCACTATATACATTTTTTTTGTTTCCTTTAAAAGAGATTACAATAAGCAACGTTGCGGAAAAAAATCGCTACAGCCGCTAATTTAAACAGCCAATGTAACCACTATAGTGATTAAAAAAACCAGTGAATTTTGTACGTCACTAATCACCACAAGTACCGGGAAAACTATCAACTTGGCATCCCTACAGTACTCGACCAAAAGTCTCGTACACACACATTGAGTGAGAACACAATATAATAATGAGTGAAATCGCAACAAAGAGAATGCGGCAGAGACAATTCTCTTACATGCAATACTGAGCGAGCAACATTAATTTGGATCTCACGCATAATCACTCAGAAATTGTAAACAAACGAGCCGTTATACTAATGCAGCGATACTCGCTCTCGTACGAAGAGTTATAAACAACCCACCCACGTCTTCTCTTGAGTTTTATCTGTCTTAACAATGGGAGTGCTACCGTGGACTAATAATGAGAATTGAGTCGGTTTATGAAATACTCAAATTTTAAAATGGCATGAATTATACATTTTTAAACTATTTTTGATAGTAAAAGACAATATGTGGGTAGGCCGGATCTACACCCTCATATAAAAAAAATCAAAAAAAAAAAAAAAAAAAAAAAAAAAACAAAAAAAAAATCTTGCAATTTACCCAAAAACAAAAATGCAATTGAGTGAACACACAGCATATTGGTTGTAAGAGCGACCCCTACAAAAAAAAGCACACTACAATCTTCTCTGTCTGTTCTTTTATTTGTCTATGCTATGACGAAATATTTGGAGCATCTCTGTTGTAATGTAAAAGAGGAGGAAAAAAAAAAAAACCTCACGCACAAACAGACTGACTTTCGTATCGCCAGTTGCTTTGTGTTGATTAAACTTCGTCAAAATATTTCAGTTGCACACTCATACATTGTTCCTCGAAAATGCTACCAAAAGTATAAGAAATAAAAGAATGGTACATGTTTGTTTTTTTTTTACCTGCGTTGAAAAGGTTTTGTTTTTGCACGTAGCTTCGCAGTAGTTGAGTACAACGATGTTAAGAAACATAATACTTCGCAGATTTTCAGTCATCTGTAAAGCAACTGACGATACCACACTCAAAGGTTGTCACCAGCGAGCCGTTGTTTTGATACGAAGAGGAATTACCACTCAAGTTTCTGTCGCTTCATGATATATCAGAAAAGGGATCGCCATGAAGAGCTGGACATGAAATGTTTATTCACGTGGTAATTATCAAACAGTAAGGATGGAACGCAAGATCACTAGACCACGTAAAGTAGCCACGCCACCACAAGCCCCTAAACCATACCGGCCACCGATGGAAGCTCGGCCGCGAATACTATCAAATGTGGTTCTACCAAGTCGGCAGGTGAGCTTCCAACCGATCGCAACTACTGGGCCGCCACCATTGGTACGTTTCGCTCCGAGGGATTCGGTAGATCGCAATTTGTCGGCAACAGCCAGTCCGATGCTCCAGCGACCACCAGCACCGATGAGATCGGCAACCCAGGGTGAGCCGACCAAGAATATTCGCATTCACCGACAGCTCCCATCATTCAGCCAACCAGTTTCAACCTCGGATCACAATAATGTGGCAGTCCAACCACCATCACAAACAGCTCACAGTCAAGAACATCCCCGATCAGCTTCGGATCCGTTCCCCGCTAACAACGGCCAATCTTCTTCAACCTCGGCCAGCCATTCCCATGCAGCCGAGCGGCAATCTCAGCCGCCACCGTCTGTCAGTGTTCCTCAGACAGAATCATCGGCTACTGGTCAGCCCAGGTCGGCACAGCTAGTATACGTCCGTCAGCAGTCGTCTGATCGGGAACTGCTACGGTGGATGAAGACCATACGCGTACAAAAACCAAGGGGACGTCGTCATCAGACTGTATTGCACTATGCCGATAGGCCATCAGTGAAGGTCACTTTTTTGAGTGGCGAGCGAGCTCGCCTGATCTGCCGAAATACTACGGTCATCGTTCCCCTGGTGCCTACTTCCAATCGGCCACACACGCGTTAAAGAAACCAGGCATAAGAAAAGGAAACACATGGTTGCTAAAAAAAAAAAAAACTGTAAGACAGCAATTGTTTTTGGAGAATCTGAACAGAATTCTTTAGGTTTAGTAGCTTAACTTACAAGCTGTAGAACAGCCGCTATTATACTAGAATATAGTATTAAGTTTATTCTCAATGCTGTAGGACAGCTATCTTGAATTATAATACATTTTTACAAACTAATAGAAATAAAGAACAACAAAAAAAAAAGAACGAATTTAGAAACAGTTGACATGAGCTCCCCTTCCGGGGAGTGAAATTCACCTTTACATAGGTGGTGCGGGCCATAGGCCAAAACTCGGTCAACAACTAGAAACCCATAAGGGAGGTTTATAAATACAGGGTAATGTATTTTTCTTTTCTTTTTTTTTCCTCTTTTTTTTCTTTTCCGAAGTAAGGGGGGAATGTAACGTGACCGATACATGTTACCGGTTATATATGTTATTAAATATTTATTTTTTTTCCTTTCTTGGTTGGTTTTTATATGGCCCAACTTAATATATACCCCACCTTAACGTACTATGGCAATTCCCGTTCAACATGTACTTGCCATTGGTATACATGCATCACAAAACCTCGAATCTTATTTGACAACCGATATTATAGAATTATTTTTCTTCAGTGTATAGAAATGTGAACTATCTTCAAGCTATGAGGAAATAATTCTCAATCGCTTTATTTTACTCCCTAGCTAAATATTTCGGTTTTTAACACCAAGGGTCGTCAAGTGCTGGAGTTACCCGAGTACGAAATATTTGATTTGTGGCAGTGTCCGCAGTCGGAAGATTTCGTACAAAACCCAAGGCCTTGGTTTTGCGATTCGTTCGCTTCCGCGATTAGTTCGCTTCCTGCGATTCGTTCGCTTCCTGCGATTCGTTCGCTTCCTGCGATCCGCTCGCTTCCGCGATTCGTTCGCTTCCTGCGATTCGTTCGCTTCCGCGATTCGTTCGCTTCCTGCGATTCGTTCGCTTCCGCGATTAGTTCGCTTCCGCGATTAGTTCGCTTCCGCGATTAGTTCGCTTCCTGCGATTCGTTCGCTTCCGCGATTAGTTCGCTTCCTGCGATTAGTTCGCTTCCTGCGATTCGTTCGCTTCCTGCGACTCGTTCGCTTCCGCGACTCGTTCGCTTCGAACTTAATCAATCGTCTCTTCTCGTTCCAGACCGACTACAAACGAGCCGAGTGCCACCAACCCGAGTACCGTTAACGAGCCGAGGGTCATTAATCCGATTGCCGAAATCAAGGAGCCGACTATACCGAGTCGAGTGCAACCAACCCGATACCTCAAGCCGAGAGCCATCAACACGAGCAAGCCGAGACGAGTGTTGTCCACCAAACTACATTAGGCCGATCGTAGCCGAACGTCATCAATCCGACTTCAACGCCGAGTGCCGTCAGCATCCCTACCACAACCAACTCACCCCCACCCTCTTTTACGGGAACCAATATACCTACTGGCCGACTCCACCCTTCCGAACACCGTCGAGCCGATTTTCACCACTGTGCCAACATCAGACGATCCCGCCAAAGCCACGGAAGACATCCATCCTACGTCCATCATACGAAGCTACCCTGCCGAGACGAATAGTCGTACTAAATAAGTAAATAAGCCTATAGTACACGAACCCCCACATGTTTCTCATTATTTAACCACCAAGAGAGGTGATAATAAAGAATTAAATCATCATAACTCGTGTTTTATCTTAAGGTTTTGTGGGTCCTTGAGCTGACCCTGGAAGTGACTGAACTTACCTCAGCCATAGTTAAAACCCTCGTTATACCCAGCCTGGCTCAAGATAATTTTTTTTAAAGTTTGCCTATTAGGGCGAAGATCAGTTTAGTATTAATTTTAATTAATTTATCGTTAGAGTCTAAAATGGTGCGCACGACAACTATCGAAGGCAGTAACTGATTTGATCAATACTCTGCACATCGTAATATTTCGATTATGGACTATATAGGACTACTCCCTCGAGTACATACCCATCAAAAGTTCAACATTTTTGCTTATGTTGTTCACGTTCGTGAAGCGCCGTTAATTTCGGATGAGCGGCGGCGGAACCGATCTGGTAACCCAGTGTAAAAGGACCTACTTTTTATATGGCAACACCTGTTGAAGATGTCACTAATATTTTTGTTGTTGTAAATTTAGTTACAAGTATAGTTGAATTTCGTTGTTCGAGCGCGTAGTTGTTTTTGGCGCTTTTACATTAATAAATTGAATTTAAATATTGGAACATTTTTGTTAATTAATAATACGATTAATTTAAAATAACATTGAGTTTTATATAAATAAACCTTTTCCGATTTTCTTGTGAATTTTTTATAATAATAAAAGGAAAGTGTTTTTATTTACACCCGATATCGTTCGGTAACTCAAGAGTGTTTTCGTTTTCCATTATTTCTTTTGCAAGTGTTGTGCCTTTTTTCCTCTCTTCGTTGGCTCCAGCTTTGCTCCCCAGCTGCCGCTACTTTTTGTTGTTGGGATTTCGCCCAAATAGTTTCGAGAAGAAACATTGTCCTTCGAGCCGGATCCGGAGCAAGAGGAGTAAATTTGCCTTATTTTGGAAAAAGGTATTTAGTTGCATTAATTTTAATATAAATTTCATTTGTTTTATTGAAATTTTATTAAAATTAATATTTAATACATTTGCAATAATATTGTATTGTTGGCCGGCCACCTAATACTTCCGATACGTGGTTGGCAACGCGGCTCAACTGATCGTCGTTGTGAGAGAAAAGCACTAACAACTATCACTGTTGTGCTTCTTCTTCCCTATTCGCTCTTTTAGTTTGTTTTGGTTTTTTATTCCGTCGGGAATTTAAGTGGAAAAAGAATAATTTTTATTTAATAATAAAAAAATACTAAATGGCAATTGAGCAAGTGGAAATAGCTAAAAATATTGTAAATATTTTAATGATATTGCAGTGGTCGGTGTTGTGATGAATTAGAAATAAATTCGTTGAAAGATTGTTGCTAGTGTTGCTGCTCATAGTTTGTGTTGTTGTGTTGGACAGACGGCAAATTGAATTAAAAATTTTTTCGTCGAAAAGGTTATAATTTTTTCAATCATTGAAGTGATAATATTTTTAAAGCAAACCAAAAATATTTTATACGTTTTTGCGATGCATGTTTTGATAATCTATTCGTGAATCGTTATTTGCCGAAATTTGTGCTCTTCTGTGTTGAAAAGTCATAGGGGAGACTTGTAATAAGAAGTTGTGTCAATTTGCTACCAAGAATTGTAACATTGTGGACTTTTTGCATTGCAATTTCTGCTTTTTTATTTACCTGCGAGTCGCAATTTTATTTTTGTTTATTTTTGTGAAAATTGCGTTTTTTATTTACCAATTAGATTTTTACTTTTGACCGATAAACACTAACAACTAACACTGGTCTCCTTCTTGTTAGTTGATTGTGTGTTTTGGTTTTTTTTCTTTCTATTTCTTATTATTATTTTTGCAAGTCATTTTCATTATTTTATTAAATTAAAATATTTTTAAAAGTGAACGTGCAAACTTGTGGAAAAACGCAAAATGAAAATAATTTTGTGATCGCTAGTGCGGCTGGTAAATAGTGATAGAATATTTGGAGTTGAAACAGACGGACGGACATTTGAGAAAAAAGAATAATTCCGTTTGTGTGTTTCATTTAATTGAAATTGCAATTTTGTTTTGTGTTTTTGATCCAACTCATTCTTGGCTGTTTGTTGTTGTCCATTGCTATTTATAGTGCGATATAAGTGGAAAGACGACTCGTCATAAAAAGGTGACTCTTCCTTCATTTAATAGTTATTTAATTTTTGTGCTCAAAATTGACATTTCCATTGTACTTGCTGCTTTTTGGGAAATTTTGTTGTTTTGCAGACATTTTGCGATACAAAAACGTTATCTTGAGTGAAAAACTTGCATTTTAAAATTGATTAAAATAGTTTTTTGTAATTTTTCGTCAGAATTTTGAAACTTTTCTTAAGCAAAATGTCCCAGCCAATCATTCTTGTGAAATTTAAAAAGCTTGCCGCTCTATTCCTCGATTTTGAGAAGGAATATAATGACATTCTTCCTAGTAATCATACGATGTTCAGCATAGAACTTCGAAAGGAAGAGTTTAAGGGGCTTTGGCAGAAGGTTAGAGCAGCTTATGAACAGTTTTGTGTTGAGGGTGATGGAAGCAACGAAGAGAAAGAAGCATCATCACTTTTTAAGCAATGTAGAGAAGCTTACATTGCTTGCGCAGCTCAAATGGGTGAGTTGTCTCAGACATTTTCGAACCAATCTGGTCTGACCTCGACAATGCCTAATACTAACCAGGCACCAGGTTCATTTGAAAGCATAATACCAGATCACCGTTTGCGTTTGCCGGCTTGTACTACGGAGATATTTTATGGTGACTATCTCTCTTGGCCGTCCTTTAGGGACATGTTCACCGCGGTGTACATCGACTGTAAGTCTATCACGCCTGTCGAAAAGTTATTCTATTTGCGACAAAGTACGCAGGGTGAAGCCTTAGAAATAGTCAAAAAATCTCCACTGACTAATGAAGGGTTCGAAAATGCTTGGTCAAATCTTAGAACAAGAGGATTTTGGTGAATAGCCAGTTGAAGATCTTGTTTAATCTGGTGGCTGTAAGAAGCGAGTCGGCTAGTGAGATTAAACGCCTCCAAAGGGATATTAATAATTGCATTACATCCCTAAAGTTGCACCAGATTGATGTTGATAGTTGGGACCCGATATTTGTGTTTTTGTGTTCCACAAAACTTCCTGTTAACACTTTGTCGTTGTGGGAGCAAACAGTCAGTAATAAGACTGAAGTTTCGAAATGGTCAGATTTGGATAGTTTTTTAACTGCCAGGTTTCAATCGTTGGAAACCGTTTTTGATTTGACAAACACCGCACCCATAGAAATAGCTGATTCTGAAGAAATGCCTTCTCTGAGCAAAAGATTGAAATATTATGGTTCAAAGTTAAACAAAAGGTCTTGTTTTATTTGTTCAGAGGACCACATATTGAAATATTGCCAAACCTTTTTGAAAATGAACCAAAATGAAAAGTTTCGAACGATTAAAAGGAACAATCTTTGCATAAGGTGTTTTGGTAGTAACCATTTGCTAAAGGAGTGTCGTAGTAGCTCCAGTTGTTCAGTATGCCACGGAAAACATCATACGATGTTGCATAGGGAATCACACCATTCGAATTTGGATTCCAATGCTGAAGTTGATGTTAGACCTAGTACCAGCCAACAGGCGAATGTACAAAATTGTTTTGCTAGTACCCGCAATCAAATTTTATTGGGCACAGCTCTCGTTAACATCGATGTTAATGGAATTTTGTATACAGCTAGGGCATTAATTGACTCAGGCTCCCAGGCCACATTTATTACTGAAAAATTACAGCGTCGTCTCAATTTGCACGTCAAAAAAGTCAATGGTAATGTTTCGGGACTAAATGATGCATCAGTTGCATCATCAATGAGACAATGCAAATTTGTTTTGAAATCTCCCCATAGTGAAGAATTCCATTTTGACGTCTCCGCTTATGTTTTGCCAAGACTAACAGGAAACTTGCCAAGTTGCACCATAGATTTCCCTAATTCGCTTTCGTTGGGGATTGTGCCTCTAGCTGATCCCAAATTTGGTAGAATTTATCCTCAGATTTTGTTGGATGGGGTTCGCAGAAATATTTTGAATTCTCTTGTGGCCCAAGAAACTATATTTGGTTGGGTTCTTACGGGACCAATTTCGGAGTCGACTGCTCTAGTCTCGTGTTTTACTTTGGTAGATAGTGAACTACCTCACGCCATGAAATACAGTCCACAAATAGAAGATTGTGACGAGAAAAACGTTGTTGGTATACGATCATTTGACAAGATGCCGCATTTAAAGGGAATGGGACCTAGTTCGTCCGTATCCCACTTAATGAATGGACCTAGTTCGTCCTATTCATATTCTAGGCAAGGACCTCGTTCGTCCAAAGCCATTGTAGATAATGGACCTCGTTCGTCCAAAGCTAAATGGAATTATTATTCGAAAGTTGTTTCTCAAAATGGACCTAGTTCGTCCAATGATATTGCCAAGGGCGTGACTGGAATGGAACCTAGATGCCCTGAGGTCGCAACTTATAGTATGCCAGCCTTTAACAGAAGGAAGTCTTTTACCGATGGAGCCAACCCGAATATAATGATGTCAATCGATGGAGAATACTCCAGAGGACAAATGTCTTGATTTGATGGTCGCTGGGGTTTTAAATTATGTTGGTAATGGTGGCAAAGCCACATCATTTATTTTAATTTTTTTCTTGTTTTTTGTTCGAGTCTTTCCAGAACTTTTGATACCGGAAGACTGAACGGGGGCCGGGATGTTCACGTTCGTGAAGCGCCGTTAATTTCGGATGAGCGGCGGCGGAACCGATCTGATAACCCAGTGTAAAAGGACCTACTTTTTATATGGCAACACCTGTTGAAGATGTCACTAATATTTTTGTTGTTGTAAATTTAGTTACAAGTATAGTTGAATTTCGTTGTTCGAGCGCGTAGTTGTTTTTGGCGCTTTTACATTAATAAATTGAATTTAAATATTGGAACATTTTTGTTAATTAATAATTCGATTAATTTAAAATAACATTGAGTTTTATATAAATAAACCTTTTCCGATTTTCTTGTGAATTTTTTATAATAATAAAAGGAAAGTGTTTTTATTTACACCCGATATCGTTCGGTAACTCAAGAGTGTTTTCGTTTTCCATTATTTCTTTTGCAAGTGTTGTGCCTTTTTTCCTCTCTTCGTTGGCTCCAGCTTTGCTCCCCAGCTGCCGCTACTTTTTGTTGTTGGGATTTCGCCCAAATAGTTTCGAGAAGAAACATATGTTGTTACACCATATGGTCCTGTTTACAGCCATATTATGCTTTTGGTGGGCAAGTCCAATCTCTAAGTTATACCTATCGAAAATAAATGACTCCCAAAATAAGATCCACTTTTATAATGGACTATGCCGATACATTCCATCAGGTAGCTCCTGCACAACACTTCTGAGCTTTAATCTATACATCATGCGTCCAAAGGGTTAACAAAATCTGAAAACCCCCTTACTACATAATTATTGGAGAAAAGGACTTCCGTTGCGTAGCCGGTATACAATTCGATGTTGTCAACAGATGAAAGTTTCAATTCAAAGAGGCTGAGGGTACATCTCTGTAGGCAAAGCCGACTGATACTTTTTTACTTGTTCTTCTCTCAAGTCGTCTTGGTATGGTTTAGTTATGTAATTATGTTATCCTTTTGTACTTTCATTCTCAACGTGTAGGAAGATAGTGCTAAACCAGCAATGTTTCGACTCTGGTATTAACAACTTATCTGATTTCTCATCTGGCCCGTCTTGCTTGACCACAATCTTGCTTCCTTGTCGATACTGCTGCAAAAGTGCTGCTTCCATAACTTAAACACGCTTAAGATATTTGACTGAAATGCTCACGGTTAAATTTTAATGCTACTTTCCTGGAGACTCGATTTCATAGCTTTCTTTGTGGAAGGTGGGCATACTAATTTTTTTTTATGAAAATGTACTGCATTTCTACCTTATACATGTTGCACGTACAACAAAAACATACATCCAACTTCTTTTTTTCGCCTCAACATAAACAAGTCCATAAAATTTCACAATGATGAATAGCGTTTTGAAGTGAATTGCACACCTGAATATATCAAATTTATGTTAGCACGTTTCCTTGGGAGCTGGCATTTTCTCACTCATCTAGAAGATGAATATGACTCTGAAAAAAAAATTGTAGATTTTTTATGTTTTTCTTCATGGAAATGTTATATGCAAAATTACTTTCATTTATTTTCTTCTTTATTTCATTTCTCTTTTGTTTCAAGGTAACCGTAGAAGCTAACTGCTTAGCATTCCTTGTGTGCGGGAATGTCTGATAATTGTGTGCTAATGTGGGTGGGTGTGCTGCTGCATTCTCCAGGGACTTTACGCGAAAAAATGCCAGTACATCAGGCGTCTTCTTCGTTTATGTATTCAAAACCATAAACAAAGAACTGAAATTGTTTAAATAAGATTCGTACTTAGTCAAGCGTGTGACTGGCAATGGTTCATGTATTATTGTAATTTACCCACTGCCAGAGCTCCGAATATTCGCTCGAATTTACTCGAATTCCACTCGCGAGTGAAACTCTTCTCGAATTCGAGCAATTTGAGAGGGGAAACTTGCCCCTCCCCAACACCAAACAAAAACTTATCCCAACCCGAACTAAACTTGCTCCACAACCAACAAAAATATTGCACCAAAAAAAAATTACCACCTCCACCCAAATTTTCACTCGCGAATGAATCGGAGCTCTGCCCACTGCAAAACGACATTTGTTTAAAATATGTTTAAAAAATAATTATTTTCAAGGTTTTTCAAAGACCTGCTCAAATATTGCATAATCCTAATTCTGAAACAAGTAATATGCCCTATTTCTACTCTTTAATATAATTAAATTCTCGGAATGAAAGTGAAACAAAAAACAAAAAATCTACATTATGAAGATAAATTTTATTTCATTCACGTCATTGCAGTTACCGCTGCCTCCATGTCATGCCATCATGTAATATAATCCACAATGAAATTGCAAGAATAAGGGCAATAACAAAAGTGTAGCAACCTGCAATCCAGATGCACATAAATATTGCAGTTAGATGAGCAAAAATAATCCTGCGTAAAACAATGACTCCACAAGTCACGAAGTTAAATTATGATAAACGGCATTTTCAGGGCAAAAAAAAAAATCGCTACAAAATGATATGGAGAAAAGCAAGATATAAAAGACCATCATGGCAAGAATTTCTTAGAATGATATAATTTTTTTTTGTAATTTACAATTTAGATAAAGACCATATGCTTATCGCCTATCACACTTTTCTTTTTATACACTCCACATATATTATATTTATATATTTGTCTAAAAAGTATATGGAGGTCTCCGTATAAAATCGGACACTTTTTCAAAATGAGGGTTTTGATTTCCTTTATTTTTGGCTGTGGTGATGCTGATCGTCAGCAAAGCTTTTCAGTACATTTCAGTTTTTTTTCCAACGGATCCAGAGTTATTGCGCCTTGAAAAAGCCGAATTCTATAAAAACTACATGCAAAGAAATACTCAAAACTTCCTTAATATTGGTCAACTTTGTCAGCTATTTAATAAAAAATAGGAAAACAATTGCACAGTGGGCTTGGAAGCAATTTTCGCGATTTACTTTTTGAAATCAATTTTTAACAAAGATTGACCCCTTTGATTTTCTCAATTTTTTTTTGTATTAAACTACGACCAATTACAAAAATTTTAAGTCCTATTTGGTAGTGGAATTCTAATGACTACTATTTTTTCTTAATTTTGTTTAAAATTTGTCAATAAAATGTTTCCTTTATACCAGTGTGAAATATTTGTTACTTCACCAAAAAAAAAAAAAAAAATACAAAATAAAATTTTTTAACATTTGTTTTGTTGTTTTATTTAGGAAATTATCTTAAACATCTTAAAAACTGCGTCATTTTTCCTTTTTGAAAATGGTTTAGCAATTATTGTACTAACATTAGCGGGTATAATTGAATGGTTTTTTTGTGCCCGCGATAGGTTTAGCCGCTTTATATCTGAAATTCAACTCCTCTTTCGTATTTAAATAATCATCTGCTTGAGAAAATCCCACTTAAATAATTGGTAGATTATTTGGCTCGGATGCCTATTTATATTCCCAAACCGTGGTTATTTGATTATCAGTTTATTTAGTTTATTGTCCTGCTCGTACATTTATTGCTAATCCATTTTCAAAATCGAAAAATGACGCAGTTTTAAGATGTAATGATAAATTTTCAAGAAAATCGAAGGGGTCAATCATTGTTAGAAATTGATTTTAAATATTAGGTCGCGAAAATTGCATCCAAGCCCACTGTGCAATTTTTTTCTATTTTTTATTAAATAGCTGATAAAACAGCAAAATATACAACAACAAAAATTATTTTAAAGTTGGACAAATATTAAAGAAGTTATGAGTACATATTTCTTTGCATATTGTTTTTACAAAATTCGACTTCTTCAAGGCGCGATGTCCCTGGAGCCGTTAGTCAAAAAAATCTGAAAATATACTAAAATGTTTTGCTGATGAGCAGCACCACCACAGCAAACAAATATTGGAAATCAAAAACCTCATTTTGAGAAAGTGTCAGATTTCACTCAGAAATCCCCATATATATTCTTGATCACCATGCAATTCTTCATCGATATTGCCATGTCTGTCCGTCTGTGGAAATCACTTTAGCCTACGAAGGGATTGAAGTAGGTGGTTAACATTTGGGTAAACTTATAGCTCCGCAGAACTTTTGGTATTGATGATGGGCTATGTAGGTCTACGTTATCCTAAATTGGGTGTAATTTGACAGTTATGGTTCTCAGTGATTAGGACCTTCTTAACCACAAATATTATCTGACATTATAGGGTTGTTAATGGTACAAAGAAAAATGTGGACTTGGGTCAAGGTTTTAAAATAGCCCCCATATTACGGTATCGTCCGATTTTAGGTATTTTGACATTTTTATCGGCATTTTCGACCCAAATTGGATGTAGTTTGGCACTTTGGTTTTAATTCTCCATCAAAAATTTTGGACATAGGTCCATATTTTGGAGTAGATCACATATACCGATACTGACCGATTTCAGGTATTTTGAAGTTTTTAGCTATATTTTTGACCGAATTAGATACAATTTTACATTTAGGGTTCCTATTGGTCAAAAAACTTCTCCATCAAAAATTTTGAAAATCGGGTCGGATTTTATTATTAGCTATACATACTTATATAGGGCCAATGGAAAATTTGAGGCCCCAGTGGCACGTGTTAACATAGGCCTCAAATTCAATAAGGTCAAACAATTTCTCTATCAAAAAGTATGACAGTTTAAAACTTTTTAAAGACTTAAAAGCTATATAGTGTGTTTAATAAGACGATTAAATAACACTTTTGTTTAAATAGTATATTTTATTAAAAAAAATCATATAATATTGAAAATGCTAAAAAAGTTCAAGTCACGTATTACAGTCTTTTTATCTTTATAAAGGGCTTACCCCAAGATTAAACATACACACAAAATTAGTAAATAAAGCAAATATTTTCGAGGCTGGCTAAACAATAACAACAAAATCCTTTTCATTGTCAGAAATATCATCGCCTTTTTTATTTTCTTGGCCATAATGCTTAATATAATTCTTAAAATATTTCTCATTCTGCAACACATAACGTTTTATCAGGCGATTCCCTGAATGCTTATATAACAGCTAAGAATTGAAAAGAATATTACATGTATAAATAAACAAAATGTCCTAAAATTTGCTTATCTATTACAGCTTTATAAACATTGGAAAAATCTCGCAGTGGATTTTTGCCAAATAATCCTTCAACCTTGTAACTCAATATTATGTCATGTCCAAATATCAGATCTAAGTTGCGTTCAGCATTTCCAGTGAGACGGGACAATATTTTCGTCAGGCTCCATAATCTTCTCTAAAGATTTTACAAAAATGTCTAATTACTTTAAGTTTCACCACAAATGTTATCAGCCGCCTCAGATATTGTATTTTGATGTAGAATTGTCTATTTATACCCTACACCACTATGTGGTAAGGGGTATTATGTGTTAGTGCATTTGTATGTAACATACAAAAGGAAGCGAGATAGACCCATAGTTCCTTCTAGGGATATACATAGAATCACTTTCTGAGTCGATTTATGCATGTCCGTCCGTCCGTCCGTCCGTCCGTTCGCAACATACAGGTCGCATTTGTTGACCGATTTCGCTGAAAATTGGCGAATACCATTTTTTTAGCCGTCGGAAGATCAAGTTCGAAGATGGGCTATATCGGTGCAAGTTTTGGTATAGCCCCCATATATATTTTCGGCCGATTTCACGTATTTTCTGTAACACACACGCTATATATGTCCGATTTCGATGAAATTTGGAATGTGTGACTGAATTTGGTCTAAAAATAAATGTGCCAAATTATATCGAAATCGGTTCAGATTTGGATATAGCTCCCATATATATGTTCGCCCGATTTCACGTATGCGATGTACCAATCACGCTATATACGTCCGATTTTAATGAAATTTGGAATGTTTGACTGAATTTGGTATAGAAATAAGTGTGCCAAATTAAATAGAAATCGGTTCAGATTTGGATATAGCTCCCATATATATTTTCGGCCGATTTCACGTATTTTCTGTACCAAACACACTATATATTTCCGATTTCGATGAAATTTGGAATGTGTGACTGAATTCAGTCTAGAAATAAATGTGCCAAATTATATCGAAATCGGTTCAGATTTGGATATAGCACCCATATATATTTTCGGCCGATTTCGCGTATTTGCTGCTCCAAACACGCTATATAAGTCGGATTTCAATGATATTTGGAATGTGTGACTGAATTCGGTCTGGAAATATATGTGCCAAATTATATCAAAATCGGTTTAGATCTGGATATAGCTCCGATTTATATTTTACATATTCACAGTGGTGTAGGGTATCATATAGTCGGCCCCGCCCGACTTTGATCCTTTCCTTACTGGTTTTTACTTGTCTTTTATAATTTCCTTTGCTCATATTTCTTGTTATTAAAATAATCGTTAAATTCACTACATTTTATTGATTTTTCACAAAAACATTTTTTAAAGTATCGCCAAAATTATTTTACGCCAAACAATTAAAAAAACGAAGAAAAAATAGGAACATGCTTCGTTGGGCTATCAACTGTCAATATAAACAACTTGACCAAAAATCCTGAAAGTTTAAAAGGTTGCGTAGCGTTACGTAAAGCTATTTTAAAGTTTTTAGTTCATTTTATATGCAATATTGCCAGTTTACATTCAATAGAGAGATCACAATATTTTAAACACAAGTTTGAAATTTGGATGGTTAGAATTGAAAATGAACCATATCAGACCACGATCGACATAGTCCTCATACAAAAGTTTTTAACCAAATTATCCAACACAATAGAAGCAATAACTAAAAAGGTTTCAAATGAATATTACCCACGAAATGAATATGAATATTATAGGTTAACATTTTGGTGCATCCCAGAAATCTCAACCACATTATCTCTTATTTTGGCATTTTGGGTTCTAACTCCCGTAGAGAATAGCTGATATAGTTCCATGTTTTCGATTTCGAAAGTTTTTCTGTTATTCGAAGCTGCTAAATTTTAAAAATATCGTCTGTAATATGGATTTTGGAAATCCTTTTGTTGGGAGAACTTTCATGCAGAAAGTGGAGAAAATAGATCCACGTTCGAATACAGGGATTGCATGCGAGAATATTTCGAATGGAGATATACAGTGTTTTAATGTGCAGTGTTTAACAGTTCTGCCCGAACATAACGCCTTTTCTTCATTAAAATACATATCCAGATATCACACACTAATTTCACTTCCATTAAAAAAGTTTTGTTTTTTGTAAGAAAATAATATTATTTTATATCATAAAAACAAGCCAACTAAAAATTTAGAAAATTACATTAAAAAAAAACATTTTTATCAGGACTCGGGAGATAAATACTACGACTCAAAGACTCCGAATCCAACTCGCAGTACTCTTTGAGACTACGCTTTAAAAAAAGCTCGGCAAAATTTTAGCTGAATCCTGAAAAAATCGGTTAAGTTGAAAAAAAAACATCATTTTTATCCGTTTATTTCTATCCTTATTTTTACGAGTTGATGTTTATGGACTCGACGACATTAAAAACTTTCCAAGGACTAATCACTTCTGTCGGCACAGCGGTGGCAAACTTATGAAAATTCTTAACTTTTGTTTTCTGAAAAACAACAAAGTACTCGTATCAGTCGAGTTTGCCGATGGAGATATACCCTCAGCCTGTGTGAGTTGAGACTTTTATCTGTAGACAGATTGAATACAGACTATATAACCAAAATCTTTTTCCTAAAAATTGTGTAGTCAGGGAGTTTCAGAATTCGTTGTCTTTTTTGGATGTATACTTTATACCGACAAACGTATTGAAATATTTAGTGTATATAACTTCACGATTGTGGGAGTTGGGAATAAATGCTTATGTTGTGCTCATAAATTTGACTTCGATAAAAGCGCAAAGATTTGCACTTTTGTACAGAAGATACTTGAAAGAATAGACCGATATAGTCCATTTTGGAAGTGGACCTACATAATTTTGGAAGTCATTTCTTTTAATAGTTATGCTGTTAAGCCGTCATTTTAGTTGGTCACGGTAAGATTTAGAGACTTGGACCATCCCTGATATAACCATGGACTTACCCACGAAAAATAAAAATATCGCTGTAAAAAATACCCTCCCTGCGGTCAAAATGTGCAATGACTCCTCGAACAGCCATTAAACTTCACTTATGTTGAACTTTTGAGAGCGATGTATCCCAAGATGTTGTCCCACATAGACCCTCTTGGTACTTGATATATGCACGTCTGGAAGTAATTTTAGGATGTTCAAAGTTTCGGTCAAATCGGATAATTGAAATTTTGTATTGGAGGTCCCTGAAAGAGTGAATCGTTATAATCTATTTTCGAACCTTATGTATATATGTCTCGAGAAAATCGATTTGCACATTTGCAACATTTTCAAGTCTTGTGGGAGAAGTGCCCGAAGGAGTGGACCGATACGATTTTAAGTTTGGACAAAATATTGAGAGATCCAAAATTTGGACCAAATCTAGTGATCTGTTTTAGTCAGACAGGCCGACGAACTGAGCTAAATCGACTCCAAATAGTTTGAAGCGGGTTTCGTCAAAACATAGGATTAGTCTAAGACCATTATTTCGATGAGGTAAATTTTTATTGTTAGCCTAAAGGCTGAGGATACAATATACAATACAAATTACAGCAGATTTTAATACTATATACCCAATGCTTGAGCATTAATTTCGTTTACGGCTGTTTTCAGCTACAAATTTGTTGCTGATAGAAAAAACTCAGATGGGTATGCTATTATTAGCACTTTATGATGCCCAATAATAAATGTTCCTCCATTATTATCTCCTACTATTTAGCAACAAGTTGATATGCAATCGGAATACACAATTTTGATTAAGGCAATAAAACAATTTTCCAATTGGTTTTCGAAATATACTCCAGGAAACTCCCTTGATATGCCGTACATTTCGTCTAATAGAGATTTCATTTCATGCACTTCTACTCCGCACAATACTGAACTTGTAATTATACCCTATACCACAACGTGGAAAAGGGTATTATAAGTTTGTTTTTGTAAAAATTCATGTTACACCGCGAAATATTCGTCGGAGACCCCCAATGTGGTATACCAATCTTCATATCTCGACGAGATAAAGCGATATTGAGATGTGTGTCCGTCCGTCCCTCTGTCCATTATAAATTGTAAACACGCTCCAGGCCGCAATTATGGAGGTCGGGTTCAGATCAGGATAGATCCCCATTCTTATTAGTGATGATCGTGAAATATATAGCGGGTGAAATGGACCAAAAACATAATATTTATCCAATTTTCTAGCGGCCCTGTAGGTCTCAATAATAGTCCGAACAACGCGTAATTTTAAATAAGGTAAGAGTATATCACAAAGGAGAAGCTTGCAATTTGAGATGGCGATCGGATAATATTTAGAGGGTTAAATGGACCAAAACTTTTGTGTGAAAATTGTGAACATTTTTAATATACAGCTTATATCTTAATTCCTGGAAGTGACATTCCGGACAAGTGAGATATACTTGAAAGTGGAACGCTTGATCTTTCAATTGATGCCAATTATGTTGGTGTGCATGATCAGATAACAGAGTTACAGCCTTATATATTCCGTTATTTGTTTGTAGTGTAATAATAAACTCGCTAGAAGTCGCAATTATACATCAATAGTCACGAAATTTTGCACCGGGTAAGGGTATAGGTCGAAAAAGATGCCTACAATTTTGAATGATGATCTAATATTCTTTAGCGGTTGAAATGGACCATTACTTTTGTATGAAAAATATAAAAATTTTATTTTTGGTCGATATTTTAATTCCTTGGGAAAAAACTACTGTCCTTTCCTCTGATGTAAATTGCAATAAAGTGTTTGCTAGATAACGGGCCTACTGCCTAATATATAATGGGCTCTGTGTAGAGAACCACATTTTTATCCCATGCTACATATTGTCTCTCCAAAAGTTTATGTAACACCACGAAATATTCGTCCTAGACCCCTTATTTGGTATGCCAAAATTCATATCTCGACGAGATAAAGCGATTTAGCGATGTGTGTCCGTCCATTAAAAATTGTAAACAAGCTTAAGGCCGCAATTATCGACTGATTGTAACGAATTTTTTAAGGAGGTCGGGTTCGGGCCAGAATAGAAATGATTAGTTTTTATTGATGATCGTGAAATGTTCAGGGGATGAAATGGACCAAAATCAAAATTTTAACCAATTTTGTAGCGGCTCTGTAGGTCAAAATATTAACCCGCAAAATTCTAAACAAAGTTTGAGTTTATGAAGAAGAAGCGTACAAACCAACGTGAAGATCAGATAATACTTAGCGGGTTAAATGAACTGAAACTTTTGTGTGAAATTGGTAAACATTTCAATAACGTAGCGGTTAAACAACGGAAGTAGTAGTACTACATAAGTGGGTTTCATTACATTTTAGTTTGTGTGAACTAAATTTTCCTTTCCTGCTAAAAAAATTTCTTTGTCATGCTAGATAACTTTTTGGTTTTGGTCATTAGTATTATACATTACATCTCCGATATTTGATAATTAAATTTTCACAATCATTGAAAAGAAGTTCCGTGAAGAGCGATTGTCCAGGGATAGTGGTATAGGGTATCCCATGGTCGGCTCCGTCTGTTTTTTTAATACAGAATGAGTTTAAAACCTTTGTATTCATTACAGAATTCCAAAACACTTTATTATTTGATAAAATGACATGGCATAAAGAAGTAATTCAGTTTCACTGGAAGTTTCTCTCAAAGAGAGTATTCAAAAAAAATTATATTTCTTAGACAACTTGTTAATATAGTACATTTTCAGTACAGAACCTTCAAAACAATATAAATTTTCGTTGTTGGCGTTTTTTATTGTTGGACTGCAGAATTTTACATCTTTGTGTTTATTTCAGCTCTAGTCCATATTTTGTTGTATTCAAGTATTTGAATAACAACAAAATGTTTTACAGTGGATATGAAATTGATTAGTTGCTGGCGGAGGGTGGGGAATACTATAGTTTCAGTTGTCACCAAACAACTTCATCAGTTCCCTTTTCCGCCGACTCTGTATCGATAAACAGGTCAATAAGCCCATCCAGCAAATTAAACAAAATGAGAAAATTGCTGTATGGCCCTAAAGCTGATTACCCTACAATTTAATTACAATTTATAAATTTTCATTTGAAATTTCCAAAAACAAAAATTATTTTGGAGAAAAAATTTTATAATTTGTTAAAGTAGCTCAAAAAAATGTATTGGACCTAACCATAACCCCCCCTCCCCACCCTGCGTACGTCCCTGGTGACCGCTGTGATCAACAAGTGTGGTGATAAAAATTAGTTCGGCTTAGTAACTTTCAAGTTGATTGGTCGAAATTTTATTAGTTTGATTGGATTTAGCCCTGCATGACTGAACATAATATCGTTTATCGTTTTGTTATTTTTACACCTTTTCATTTGTTATAAAATATTTGCACTACCCTAATGTAAGGCAATTCAACAACCAAATCACGAAATGGCCATTATAATGTACAAAAAGCCAACAGACGTTGCAATTTTTAGAAAAAAATTTATATATGTACGTATTTCTGTACACATTGCATGCATGTATGTGTATCAGAGAAAAATGCAACGACAAAAAGCATAAGTAGACAAGGACACGAATGTTAACAAAAATATATTTTACAATGTTGTAAAGAACGTGGAAGGCAGGATAAATAAGAATATGAATTAGAAAAACGTTATAATATATTATCAATGGCAAACCACTAGAGCGACTGTCATTTTATTTCTTTTTACTATGTTTATTTTTTTTTTTTGTTTGCCTTTTTGCAATGAAGATAAAACTACAAATAATGTCATTAAAAATATTCGAGAAGTAGAAGAGAGATATACTGTCTAAAGACATCCAAGATTTACCCTGATAAAAGAAATTTGATTTCACGGGAGACACATAAGGAGCCTGCATAATTCTACAAAATATAATTTAAAATACTAATGTGCGGATTTTCACATAAAGAAGAAAAAGTTTGGTGATAACACCAGAACATGGACCTAGGTTAACAATTTTGATAGGTTGATTTATTGTTTTATTTTGTTATCTAAATATCAAAATTCTAAGAAGCTAAATTATTTTATTGACCCTAGTTGTTCAAGCAGCACGTTCGATAGTATTGTTACGAATATAGTAAGAAGATTTAATTTAATTTACATGAATTTTTGTTAAGTCCTCGAATTTAAATTGAAACGTAAATTTTATTAAGCATTTAGTTCATTTGTATCAGTTTTGCAACAACAACAACAGCAACTGTATACTGAAATCATGAAATTACCGCTTAGTCTTAATTTACACTATTTACTTAACCATTGTTACTGCTGTTGTACTTTTTCTCTCTCATCTGAATTCTGATGTCATTCACTGTAACCCCTTCTGCTCTTCCTTATTTACTACCTCAGTCCCCATTAGTTGTTTATATTAATTCGTCTGTTTGTATACGAGTATGTACGTTAGGCCGGGGCGATTTGTGTGGAAGGAAAAAAACCTTAATGGACCCTTCGCGTTTCAAAAAAGTCCACTGTCCATTTTGCATCAGAACGCTTGCATATTTTTCTGGTCAACTTTTGTAGCACAATGTCATTTATCGACATTTTCCGAAAAGTTTGCACCTTCTCAAGGCCAAAACTGCCCGAAGGAGCATTCCAATACTTTTGCGATGTACCAGAGAGTTCTTGATAACTGTGTTGGCTACAATTTTGTTCTTTGTATTGGATCGCAAATCTCAGTAGTTTGACTGTTATATGCCAAAATATCGAAAAAATAGTCAATAAAAAATTTCAAGTCAAAATCGGGAGGCTCGATTTTCGTCGTAGACATATGGTCCAGAAGACTTTTTGCTCAGTTCATTCCCAGGAATCAGAAACGCGAAGGGCCTATTAAGGTTTTCAAATCGCCCCGTCCTAATGTACGTATATCTATTTGCGAAACCACTAACATGTTGCGTGATCATTGTGGAACATTCTACGTTACGGATGCTACAACAGTCTACACATCAGCTGACGAGTGTAAATACGGAGGAGTAGTGGTTGGGAACATTCTACGTTACGGATGCTACAACAGTCTACACATCAGCTGACGAGTGTAAATACGGAGGAGTAGTGGTTGGGCGAGTTGAGTTATAAATCATACCGCGACTTAAAACCGTCAGTGTACGTTTAGTAAAGAAGAATATCGTGAATTAAGTAAAATGTAAACTTAGTAACCTAAAGTCTTGTGTGAATAACGTTAATAAAGCATTGTAGAATCGTTTTATTTGGTACAAATCATATCGCACGGTACGACTTAACAGACTTTGAATGAAAGGTGCATACACCTGTGAAGTTCTTGCGGATTCTGAAACTACTTTATTCATAGATAAGAAAAATCAAAAAACAAAAAAAAAAATCGCCATGTTTAGGGTTTTTTTAGGTTTTCACGATTTTGCTTGGAAACCGCAAGTCCTACCGTAATGGGACTAAAGAAAACGTTGAATCAGTGAAAATTATCTACAAGATTGACTTTCGGTGGATTCCTAAATTTTCAATGTACCTCTTAGGTCATGACAACCAAACTCGAATGATAATTAATTCAAATATCACTATAAAACAAAAAATGATTTCAGCATGAGCCAGGCTCTCATTCGAATCTGGGTCCCCGACAACCAAGTGACACGGTTGCCAGCGTCTTAGCGTTCTAAGCCACCATCATCTTGTCAAAGCCTTAGATGACAAATATTGATGATCAAATCTTCTGATACAAATACAAAGAAAGGTGGCAAAAGCTACCATAGTATTTGTAATAAAGCATTGAAAAATAGGGTTGCCAGCCATTAAAATAAATTAAAATTTCGAATATAAAATTTACGAATGATTTGTCGTATAAATGCTAATTTCCAAACTTCGCCTTCCACTAAAATAACCTTGAAATCTGACTGATGATCGGACTTAACCACCGGTTAAACGTAGCATAATGGTTGAATGTGTGGGAGTTCGCGGATTTTTAACTTTTCTATGTACCTCCTAGGTCAAAACAGATCAACTCGAAAAAGAATTAATTCAAACAGACTTTTTCCTAAGTTCAAATTGGGACAATGCATTGACTGTATCGCCTCCTTATAAAGCAATGTCATATACGGTACTCTTAACTAACTGTAAATGATAAAAGTTTTTGGGGATTCTGAAACAGCAATGTTCATAGATGAGAAAAATCCCAAAACAAGAAAAAATCGCTCGTGGCAATTTTAAATAAATCGCGGTCAAAGGTCACATTTTTAGGTTTATTTTAAGGTTTCAGGATTTTGCTGGGAAATGGCAAGACCTATCGAAATGGGACTAAAAAAATTGTAACAGTGAAAACTCTCTACAACATTTTCTTTAGTTCCATTTTGATAGGACTTGCCGCTTCCAAGCAAAATCGTGAAACCCTAAAAAAAAACTAAAAATGTGAACTTTGACCGCGATTTTTTTAAAAATCCCTCCAGCGGTTTTGGCTTGTTTTTGGATTTTCCCCCTCTATGAACATTGCTGTTTCAGAATCCGAAAAAACTTTCCATGTGTAAACGGCTTTAATTTAAAGTTACATTGTTTTATAAGGAGGAGGAAATTCGATAGGACTTGCGGTTTCCAAGCAAAATCGCGAAAACCTAAAAAACGTTAAATATGTGAACATTGACCGCGATCTTTTTAAAAAGCCCTCCGACGAATTGTTTGTTTTTTGATTTTTCTAATTTATGTAGTTTCAGAATCCGCAAAAATTACACTTCATTGAAAGTTATTTCGGCTCACCGTGTGGTACTTCAATACAATTCGAGGTTTTTATTTGTTTTATTTATGGTGGTGATGTTTATAATTATTTATCTCTGGAGTAGGGCATTGAAAAAGTTCTCCCAAAATTATGTCAACCAATTGGCTTGACTAGCCGGATATTTAAACAAATGACTGAAATGGGATTTTATTTGTGCGTATTCCGACGTGAAATGTGTGGTTCCTGACATTTTTGCCCACACATAAACTTCAAAAATTGACAAATAGACAAATAGCAGTAATCCTTAGGATATCAATTACAACTGTGTAATATTTTAAGAAATGTGTACTTTACGTGATAAGGTGCTCGGTAGTAAAAAAGGCATTTTATAGATAATTTTGAAGAAAAAGGAATTTTGTTTTTGTAGCCTGTTTGGTTCTATGGAGTTGGCTTGAAGTCATAAATTTGAATAGGAGGGCTGTTACCGGCAAATTCTCTGATTTCAGGCCCAGGAGTGGGCCTTTACCTGAACCCAACATAAAAAAATAATATATGTATACTCCTTACTAATTAGTAATTATAATTATAATTATAATATATATAATTATAATTATAATTATAATTATAATTAAAGAAATATTCTGAAATCTATTAAATTTGACTGAAGATCCATATTTTTTAATGTATAACCCCCAGTTTATGTATTTCGAAACGAAAATGTGTGCGCACGAAAGACACCCAAACTTTAGTTTTTTAAATATTATTTCATTTGCTTTTGCTTCAAAACAAAAAACAAATTTGAAAAACACACTCAAATTTGGTAGTTTTTCTTGCGCATTCGTTTTCTTATCGACATACATAAACAGGCCCTTAAAATTACAAGTCCTGTTAGCATATGCCGTATACAACCTTGTGACTGGTCATAACCACACTAAAATGAATATTGCCCCACTTTATTTTCATATGATAAGGTAGGTAGCATTTGTTATGGTATGTTTTTAGTTCAATTTCAATTTCCTTGATGATGACCAACATAGCAACGCCGGGTTAGCATTTTCTAACGCATACGAAGACAAAAAAAGCAATAGTTTTCACACATATACACACCAATTTGTACACACACATATTGTGAAAATTAATTAGAATTGTTGGTCAGGTGGCTAGAGCCTGTTATCCTTTTACGAGTCCCTAGATATTTTCACGTAACTCCACTTTTTTATGGTGGGTCACATTTGGTTGCTCAGTATTGAAGCTGTGTGGTGGCCATATTGCAATTTTGTGCATGTGTGTGTGTCTGTCTGCATTGGTATGCCCCGGTTTTGAATTAGGGGCTTTCGTATATAAGAATTTATGCTTTCACATTTGCATTTGCCATGTCATTTGCTTACCTCGACAATTGCAACCTGCCCCTAACTAAAACTCTGTACGTGTTTTTTTTTTGCTCTACCTTTATTTGAAAAGTGAACGAAAGAAAAAAACTTGTACGGATAAGCGACCAACTGTGTCTGTGGCCAGCATTCTCTTAAGCGCAAACACACACATACACAATCTAAAATATGGTCGTTTCATTTCAGTGTCAGTTTCAGTTTCATTTGCCACTTTTCGTCCTCCCTTCATTTGTTTCTTCTGCTTAATTTTCGCCTATAATGGTTGACCTATATTTTCTTGTTGTGTTATTTTCCATTTCTTTACATCTGCTGCTGCTGTTCCACCTCTTCCTGCAGTGTTTTTTTAGTTTTTGCAAACATTTGAAAAATGTGTTCACTTTTTCTGATTGTCTGAACATGACAGTTGAAGTTGAAGACTTTAAATAGCCAGATAGTTTGTGTAATGTTGTAAAAAATTAAATTTATGCAATAAAAACGTATAATTGAACTTTTTTTCATGACTAATTTTACATTTGATGTTCTCTGCAGTCACGAAACTTTCCAAACAAAAATTGTAAACATAAGTCCATGTTTTGGTATAGCCCCTACATAACGGTTGTGCTCAAAAGACTTCACTACTATAAATCGTCAAAATGGGTAAATTTATTGGTATAGCCCCCACATAAAAGTACTTCTCGATATTTAACACTGCCCGTAATTTGGCATTTGAGGTTCCCTGCTGTCACAAACCGTTTCCAGCAAGAATTGTCAACATATATCCACACTTTGATGTAGCTCCCATATCTTTATATGGTACCACCTGTTTGAACACTTTTTTTAGATTAATAGATTAAGTCTCATCTGTCAGCAGATAAAAAAATCTTCCTTTGAAAACTCCTCCTCGATGGTAGGGGTACATTTTTTGAATCTATATTTTTTGATACTTTTAAATTAATTTTAAGCAAGTAAAAAGTCGTTAAGTTCGGCCGGGCCGAACTTTTTATACCCTCCACCATAAAATAGTCTTAATTAAAATGGAATAATTAGGGTCCTTTTACAATTTTAGGTGGAATAACTTTTCGACAATGAATAGACTCCTACTGCCTCCCACTATTGCTTAAATTACACTGTGAACACAAATGTTGGGGCAGAGATAATTCCTTTTGGAGATGAAAGCCCTTGGTGTGTGTATATTAAAAACCCAGAAGGACAGATGCGCCGTGAGTCGAACTTCCGCGTTATGGCGTGATGAAGTTTTTGCAAGAGACCCTGTAAGCCATCATGAATTAGCATTATATCTTTGCTTGTTGTTTTTGTAGAGCACTTAAGCAACAGTAAACAAAGATATAACGCTAATTCCTGATTCTTTACAGGGTCTCTTGCAAAAACTTCATCACGCCATAACGCGGAAGTTCGACTCACGGCGCATCTGTCCTTCGGGGTTCATAATATACTCACCAAGGCCTTTCTTCCCCAAGTGTAATTTTCCGTGCCCCAGACTTTCACCTCCATTTTGTTGCACAGTGTTATCTAATCTAATCTAAAAAAATGTGTTCAGCTAGGTGAAAGGTACCACCTACGGGGCTATATCAAAGAGTCAACCTATCTTTAAATTTTTTGGCGGAAAAGTTTTATAGCTGCAGGGAACTTCAAGAGTCAAATTGAGGGTAGTTTCATCAAAACAATGTAAACCTTCAAAAATGGACCCATGTTGACGAATTTTAGTGAAGAAATTTCGTGACCACTGAAAATTCCCGAAAATCGGGAGGTACAGTTATATAGGGGGATATACCAAAACATGGACCTATATTGACGATTATTTTTGAATAGACAAAATTGTAGCTAATTCTCAAAATACCGATCATTACAGCTAGTTCGGTTAAAAATTGCAGCTAAAATTCTCAAAATACCGAAAATCGGGAGATACCGTTATATGGGGGCTATACCAAAACATGGACCTATGTTGACGATGTTTCGTTGGAGATGTTTTATGACCACTGAGAACTTCAAATGTCAAGTTACGGCTATTTCGATTAAAAACTGTAGCTAAAATTCTCAAAATACCGAAAATTGGGAGGTACCGTTATATGGGGGCTATACCAAAACATGGACCTATGTTGACGATGTTTGGTGGGGATGTTTCATGACCACTGAGAACCTCAAATGGCAAATAACAGCTAGTTCGGCTAAAAATTGCAACTAAAATGCTCAAAATACCGAAAATCGGAAGGTACCGTTATATGGGGGCTATACCAAAACATGGACCTATGTTGACGATATTTCGTGGAGATATTTCATGACCACTAAGAACCTCAAATATCAAATTGCAGATACTTCGGTTACAAATTGTGGCTAAAATTCTCAAAATACTGAAAATCGGGAGGTACCGTTATATGGGGCTATACAAAAACATGGACCTATGTTGACGATGCTTGGGGGAGATATTTCATGACCACTGAGAACCTCAAATGGCAAATTACAGCAAGTTCGGTTAAAAATTGTAGCTAAAATTCTCAAAATACCGAAAATCGGAAGGTACCGTTATATGGGGGCTATACCAAAACATGGACCTATGTTGACGATATTTCGTGGAGATGCTTCATGACCACTGAGAACCTCAAATGTCAAATTGCAGATAGTTCGGTTAAAAATTGTGGCTAAAATTCTCAAAATACCGAAAATCGGGAGGTACCGTTATATGGGACTATACCGAAACATGGACCTATGCCCATATCCTTTGAGATATAAGTTTGTTGATCACAAGGAACCCTAAGTGCCAAATTATAGCTAATTCGGTCTGCAAATGTGGCGAAGAACGTCAAAATACCTCAAATCCGGAGGTACCGTTATATGGGGGCTATACCAAAAAGTGGACCGATATAGCCCATCTTCGAACTTGACCTGCCTATGGAAAAAAGACCCTCAGGTGCAAAATTTCAGCACTCTATCTCAATTAGTGCGGACGCTAGAGTGATTACAACAGACGGACAGACGGACATGGCTAGATCGTCTTAGAATTTTATCCTGATCAAGAATATATATACTTTGTAGGGTCGCAAACGATTAGTTCGATGTGTTACAAACAGAATGACAAACAGTTTTTGAGAGGATGTATTTTGTTGACATTATCATTACGTCAAAAATTTTAACAACGTTGGTTGTGATTTCGAATCTACAACAACATCAATCCTATTGTTAATAATTAATCTTATATATTTAGAAAAATGTGTATAAATAAAACAAGTGAGCAAAGGCTATAGTCGGGACGGAGCCGACCATGTGATACCCTACACCACTACCCCTGTGCATAAGCTTTTCACTGGTAAACATTTATTTTAGGGAATATAATCCGACTACCACCAAACATAATATTCCCTTTTTCTCGTTGGGACCCCCATAAGCAATAAAAATTTCGTGACCAGCCGATCTAAATTGCGACCGGTAACGCAATTGCAAAAAATGGAAATATTGGGTATATTACTGAATTTTGCAATATCTCGGTTTGCTCACTTACGCCAACATACTTTGCATCAATATAAACGAGATCTTTTCTTCTGCCTTTTGGAATACTCCAACCAGAAGCGGAGATATTCGCATAAAAAACGTTGACATTTCTCCACATAAGCTTTTCGCTTATTCCGACTCCTGAATATTATCCGACCATCACCAAACTAAATAGGCTTCTTCCTCTGTGTGACCCGCATCAACTCCCAAAAAATTCGTGACGATCCGATGAAAATTGCGACCGATTACAAAAAAACCGTGATTACAAAAAAATTGGAAAATAGGACGCATTATCGACTATTGCCATATCTCTGCTATTTGACCACCTACGACAACCTGCTTTACATCCTTGTAAAGGTGATATTTTCTACTTTCCTTGCCAGGTTTTGCTTTAGATGTACCTCTTAAATAAACAGAGATATTGGCTTTGAAATAAAACGTTGACCTTTCTCCAAATAAGTGTTTGCCCATTCCACCCCTGAATATTATCCGACCATCATCAAAATCAATAGGCTTCTTTCTCTTTGGGACCCCCATTAACCCCCAAAATTTCGTGACGATCCGATCAAAATTGCGACCTGTAGCTTGATTACAAGAAAATCGGAAAATGGGATGCATTATCGACTATTGCCATATCTCTGCTATTTGACCACCTACGACAACCTATTTTACATCGTTGTAAAGGTGATATTTTCTACTTTCCTTGCCAGGTTTTGCTTTTGATATACCTCTTAAAGAAACAGAGATATTGGTTTTAAAATAAAATGTTGACTTTTCTCCAAATAAGTGTTTGCCCATTCCGACCCCTAATTATTATCCGACCAACACCAAAATCAATAGGCTTCTTCATCTGTGAGACCCCCATTAACCCTTAAGTTTTCGTGACGATCCGATTAAAATTGCGACCTGTAGCGTGATTTCCAAAAAAATAGAAAAATGGGATGTATTACCGACTATTGCGATATCTCCGTTATTTGGTTACCTACGCCGACCTAGTTTGCATCACTGTGAAGACGGGATCTTCTACTTTCATAGTCAGACTTTGCTTTTGGAAAGTTTTCAACCAAAGCTGTGATATTCGTCAATATAGTTAAAATCGCAAAAATGAAAATTGGGGTTTTATTTGCTACTATTGTTATATCTTCGTTGTTTGATTACCTACGAGCACCTGCTTTACATCATTAGAAAGGTGATATTTTCTTCTTTCATTGTCAGGTTTTGCTTTTGGTATACCCCGTATAGAAGCTGAGATATTCGCTTTGGAAAAAAAACGTTGTCATTTTATCCACCTAAGTTTTTTGCCCTTTCCGACCCCTAAATATTATCCGACCATCACCAAAATCAATAGGCTTCTTCCCCTCCGGGACCCCTATCAACATGCAAAATTTCGTGACGATCCGATCAAAATTGCGACCTGTAGCGTGATTACAAGGTTTAGATGGACAGACGGACAGACGGACGGACGGACGGACGGACACACATAGCCAGATCGACTCAGCTCGTCGAGACATTCATTTTGATATATATATGTATGGGTCTACGACCATTATTTCGATGCGTTACAAACTTTTTGGCCAAAACCAACTTATAATACCCTCCCCACATAGTGGTGTAGGGTATAAACACAAAATTCTTCTCTCTTGGATCGATGGAATGGGTTCAAATGTTGATGAAAAATCGGATCTTTCACGACTTCCTTTGCATTGGTTCAAATGCAAATGAAAAGATGGGATCTTTCACCACTTCGTTTGAACCAATGCAAAATATGCCATAAAATCACGTCATCGCATGGAACCCCTTCCTTCAAATTTTGCTGGGCTTGTATGGAGTTAAATTGTCGTGTGACGTTCCCGAGTCCTCCTCCTACAATACCCTATCAGCTTTGTGACTACGTTCCTGCCAAGTTCCACCCCGTTTTTTTAGAACAATCAGGTGTTTTTAATATGCATGTTGCCGATAACCTGGCAACAGAATTGCTCTTGGCATCACCATAAATTTATGTATCTTATAATTTTTTTCTTGCATCCTTATTTCTCTATCTGGGATAGCAAAAACTGAAAGTGGCACAAAAGAAAAATAGTTCCCGTAGATTCATTTCTATTTAAATTAATGATACTTCCAAGGGTTGGCCTTGTCCTCAATGCAATTCATTTCGCTTATGGCGTTGATGTCTGTGGTTGTGGTTGGTAGATGGGTTTTTTCTCGTTTCTTGCTGGTTGGTTGGAGCCTGCCTTAATTGTCTTTGATAGCGGCAAATGATGCAGTAATAGTGGTAAATATTGTTGTCATTGTTGCTGTTTCTATCGCTGTTGCAGTTGGTGTGATACATAGAACAACATTTTACGATAGTTGAACGACAAGCTGAGTGGTTGCCTGACTGGCTGGCTGGCGGGAAGGCTAGCTAAGAACTGCATGACTGCAAGTAAGTCGATAAATGTAAATGACAAAACATGGCTGACGACAGGCAAAACCACTAAAGACAGATGTTGATAGTCACTTACTGACGATTATGGCTGTTGTTGTTATTGTTCAGATGCTGTGTTTGTTCTTGCTCTTGATGATGCCGTTACTGATACTGCTGTTCGGTGGTGCTGGTGCCGCCTTTGAGAATTTCTGTTGTTAGATGTTCATATTTGGCATTTCTACTGCAGTGGCTTTTCTCGCCATGATTGTGGCATAAAATGCCAGCCATCACATCTGCCAGCCTGCCTGCCTACCCCACCTCCCAAATGGCATAGGGTGGCTCCAAAATCAGGGCATCAGACATTGACATACCTCATTTGGTATTCATGGTACACTTTCGCTTTCTTCCACTAATGTTGTATCCTTGGAAGGACCACAGCACACCAAACATTATGAATATTTAAATGTATGGGTAATGGGTTCGAGCGAGAGTGTTATTGTTTATTAGGAATGTGTAATATGTAGTTAGTATGGGTCATAATGTGCTCATAATGTGGGTCAATTATACATATGTATATTATGCATGTATAAGCTGAATGTTTTAATTGTGTTCGTAGATCTATTGTCTAAACATAATTCCTAGGATCACTATATACACTCGACAAGATACATAAGAGGAATACTTGGCAGTATGTATAGATGTGCTTCTCTAAACTATCGGCTGCAGCTGCATTACTATATCCTCCACCATAGTATGGAGGGTATATTGAGTTTTTCCGTTTGTAACACATTGAAATATTAATTTGCGACCCTACAAAGTGTATGTATTCTTGATCATGGTAATATTCGGAATCGATCTAGTCCTCTTGCCTATTTGTTGTTTTTACTCTAGCGTCCACAATAATTATGCACCCGAGTACATTTTTGTCATAGGTAGGTCAAATTCGAAGATGGACTATATCGACCTACTTATTGGTATAGCCCCCATATACGAACCTCCCCGATATTTTAAAAATTTAGCTGCATTTTTTGTTCTTATCAGCTGTAGTTCGATATTTGAGGTTCTCAGTGGTCAACAAATGTATCCATTAAAAATTGTCAACATAGGTCTATGTTTTGGTATAGCCCCCATTATACGGTACCTCTGGATTTTTAGTATTTTGAGGACATTCGCTACATTTTTGACCGAACTATCTGTAATTTGGCATGTAAGGTTCCCGTGTGGCAAAAAACTCTCCATTGATATTGTCAACACAGGTCTTTGTGTTGGTAGAGCCCCGGGATTTTGGGTATTTTGAGGATTTTAGCTACAATGTTTAACCAAACTAGCTGTAATTTGACTTCTAAAGTTCTTACCCAGCAAAAATACTCATTACAAAAGCCCCTACTATCCCATTAATTTAACAAGAGCGCGCGATATAAGTAGTTATTTTTTACCACTTAAATAAGTAGTTAAATAACTAGTTACTAGAAAACGTGACTACTTATTTAATTACTTCTTGAAGTGGCCAAAAAATAACTACTAATTTCGCGCGACATCCCTTGTAAAAGAATGGATGAATAGGGGGTTGTGGGTAGTGGTCACAAACCTTCTTTACTAAAAAGAAGAACATGTTTAGAATTTTAGCTAAATTTGGTGACTGAAGTATCCCTAATTTGACATTTTAGGTTCCCAGTGGTCATAAAACTTCTTCAACACGAAATGTCAACATAGGTCCACCTTTTTGGTATATCTCCCATATAACGGTATCTCCCGATTTTCGATATTTTGATGATTTTAGCTAAAATTTTAGAGGGAATTTCCTGTTACCTCAGATTTCCGACAGATAATAAACTTCTCCACCAAAAATTGTCAACATAGGTTTACGTTTCGGTATAGCTCCCATATAACGGTACCTCCAGATTTTATGTATTTTGAGGATTTTATCTAAATATCTTGGCCGAATTATCAGTTATTTGGCATTTCATGTTCCCAGCGATCATAAAACTTCTCAACCAAATATGGTCCATTTTTTTGGCAGGCCCCATATAACGGTACCTATTTTGAAGATTATAGTTAAATTTTTTGAATTACGGATACCGTAATTTTACATTTGAGGTTCCCAATAGTCAGGACACTTCGCCAAAAATTGTCAGCATAGGTCCATTTTTATAACCTCAGCATTTATGCTAACGAGAGTATATACACTTTCATACGGACAAAATGTGTCTCATCGAAATAACGATTTTTAACTCTAAGTAAGTTCGGATTAAATCCGTATAGCCCCCATGTCCGTCAATAATAACTTTTGAACGGATTAACATTTTGAACTGATTAACATTCTTTGTACATAGTAATATTTCTACCAGTCATTGATTGTGTTCGAATATTGTCTATATCGGTCTACTCCTTCGGATACTTCCCACACAAAATTTCTGAAAAGTGCAGTTTAAGACCTCCTTCAGGTCGTGGATGCAGCGCACAATAACTCTCGAACGGATAAACCGTAATATTTTGCGCAAACTTAAATCTAAGTTCTGAGATGGGTTATATTGGTCCATTCCTTTCGGTACCTTCACCACAAAAGTTCAAAGTTGTCCCTAAAATGTTGCGCAAGATAACTCTCGAAGGCAGTAATCGATTTGGTCCCTACTTTGCACATCGTAATATTTCTGCGAGACATAGGTCAGGTAAAAATATGGACTGTTTATGTTAACTCCTTCGGTTACCTCCACCACAAAATTTCGGAAAAGTGCAGTTGGGGACCTCCTCTCGAATTGTTTTGAGTTTTCTTGAAAAAGTTGGACTAAAGGCCCTTATTACAATGGTACAAGTTTTTTTGAGTGGCAAGTTCATACTTCGTGAGCATATGACCCGAAAGCATGTATAGTCGCTGGTGCTTACGAAACTCTTGAACTGAATATTGTGTTGTTCGGCCCTACTAACACTACATGAAATTCGAAGGTGGTGCTTATAGGTCCAATTCTTCTGGTACCTCCCCCACAAGAGTTCCAAAATATTTGCTAAAAATGTACGCGAGATATCTCATAAACGATTTCGTTCAAACTTTTGGCCTCGAAATATTTTGTCCAAGCTTAGTTTATGTTCAAAAGTGGACCATATCGGATAACTCCCTGGGGCACCGCCCACACAAATGTTCAACACTTTTGTTTAAGTGCGGTTAAGGGTCTGTTCAAGGATACTTTGAAATTTTTACCGAAGGTACTTTTAGTGGAGTGGGCAAGTCCATGTTTCCTGATATAATGGTCTAGATTATATGGTGACTGACTGAAATAACTAGTGGGCACGATATCGGTAGAGAGGAATAACTCCCAAAATAAAATCCACTTCCAAAATGGACCATATCGGTCCATTCCTATAGGTACCTCCCTGCAAAACTTTTGAGTTTTAATCCAAATCAGCATTTCTTGTCGGCAAGGTCATAAGTATGCATACAATTCTGGAAACCCTCTAAATAAACAAGTTTGGTATAAAAAATGTTTTTCAATTTACGCAGGCTGAGGGTATATCTCTGCCGGAAAAACCGACTGATACTTTTTCGATTTGCTTAATATAGCCCGCATATAACGATTCTTCCGGATTTAAAGTGTTTTGAGAAATTTAGCTACATTTGTTAACCGAACTTTCTGTAATTTGACATTTAAGGTTCCCAGTGGTCAAAAAACTTCTCCCCTCAAAATTTGTCAATATAATTCCACACTTTGGTATAGAATCGATATGAAGGTACACGGTGCGCCTGAACCAACTTTAAATGAAAGGTGCTTACACCTGGGAAGTTGCTTCGGATTCTGAAACTACAATGTTCATAGATGAGAAAAATCAAGAAACAAAAAAAAAAATGACCGAAGCGCTTCTTAAATAAAGTTGCACCGTGCATGACATTGTTTTGTAAGGAGTCGAAACACTTAGTGCATTGTCGCAATGTAAACTTCTATATCTCAAAAACGGTAAAATCTACGAAAATATCTAAAAGTCGATCTTGTAGAGATTTTTTACTGCTACAAAATTTTGTTAGTCCCATTTCTATAGGACTTGCGGGTTCCAAGCAAAATCGTGACTCCTAACAAAATACCTAAACATGTGAACCATGATCGCGATTTATTAAAAAGTCCTCCGGCGATTTTTTTGTTTTTTGATTGTAGTTTCAGAATCCGCAAAAATATCAATTTAAAGTTGGCTCAGGCACACCGTGTGTACCGCTCGATTGAAGACGTTTTGGGATATATTTTCAGGGCTAATTTAGACATTTTGTGTATCTGTGTTCGAAATTCTTCACTCAAAATTGAAGGCAGGAACGGAAATTAATTATTTAATTTTAGTTCCTCCCGGCCAAACTTAACAATGGTTTTAAGTCTCTCAGATTGTAAAACAACGGCTTCAACTACATTATAATTTTTCAGCCGGCTCACTGTTGTGATCACTTCATTTTGGCTGGCCAATATATATTCACGATCATCTTCGTAAGTTTGCCTTGATTACAAAGTCCTCTTTTCGAAGCATAATCTGTAAAGCATGTACACACTTGCTAGAGTGTGCAGAGAAGGTCTGTGTACCCGGCGAAAGCTTTTGTAACCAGGTACAGCATTGTGTTCAATTACTTCGTTACACATACTATAACATTACCTTAACAGTGCCTCCTTGGGACTAGCGTCTTCTTCAATAACATCCTCTGCTGATGATAAAGGTCCTGTTTATACCCCACACCACCTTGTGGAAAGGTGTATTATGTCTTTGTGCATTAGTTTGTAACATGCAAAAGGAAACGAGATAGGCCTATAGTTCCTTTTAGGGTTATACATAGAATCACTTTCTGAGTCGATTTACGCATGTCCGTCTGTCTGTCCGTCTGACCGTCTGTCCATGTATTTTTGTAAACAAAGTACAGGTCGCATTTATTGTCCGATTCGCATGAAAATTGGGGAAGATAGTTTTTTTGGCCAAAGGACGAACGCTATTTTTTTTAAAATCAGTTCAGATTTGGATGTAGCCCCCATATATATCTTCGCCCGATTTAAGGCATTCGGTGCACGAAACACGCTATATATGTCCGATTTCAATGAAATTTGGAATATGCTACGGAATTTAGTCTATACATATTCACAGTGGTGTAGGGTATTATATAGTCGGCCACGCCCGACTTTGATCCTTTCCTTACTGGTTGTGATTAAAAAATAAGCACTTCTGCCATGTTACCATCGTAACGTTGTTATTTTTCTTATTAAGTCTTAGCATAATCATAGCATTTAACCAGCGCAAAGTTTCCGTTCAGTGCGGAATGAAGGATCTATAAAATATCACATTTGCGATGACATCTCCCTTCTCTACTTGTTTCTCTCTAAATATCCATATCCATTGCCATTACTATTATTTAATTACATACTCATGTCATTCTCATTATTATATGGCTGTCACATATTATATATTTGTGTGCTGCCATTGTTTCGGGCTGCTGTAATTTCGCTTATTAAGGTCACATTTGATGTGACATATCTTGTCAGGCTATTGTAATTTACACTCATTCGTTCTTTCATTGTTATTTCACATACACACATTTATACATTTTTTGTGAACTTACTACTACCACTACTTCTACTGTTAGTAAAATGCCATGTATAGCCAAAAACATATTTGATGTCATAAATTCGTACATATGTATGTGATTCAAGTATTCACAACCAACGCATCACCCTTACACCCACATCATTGTCATAGTGTGACGTTATTAAACTTGACTTATTAATCAACAAAAAAGTGTGGTAGAACAAAGTGATGGGTATGTAACTTGCACTATATATAAGTTTGTACGTACATAGTTTTATGCATATGGATAAATCCCTGAAAAATATTTTCCATTTAATAAATGTATTTTTTGTAACAGTTGGGTGAAATCTGATGAATACTCGTATATGCAAACTTTCATATTTGTGGTAACCCAGGTTCTTAACATGTAACTTGTTAAGTTGAAGTATAGTTCATACTCGTCTATATGTATGAATGGCTGTTAACTACCTACGCTGTAAATATTTAAAAACTGAAAGTTCAGTAATTAGCCGTCTCTACCGGCAACAATTTTTCTCTTTCATTTTCGAAAATTAAGAAAGGAAACAATAATTGAATTGAATTTTTGTAAATGTAAAAAACTACTACACCTTCACAAATATCACTTAGAAACAATATTTGCGAAAAAAATATTATTCACAAGTGCATAAATGTCCGCCCAATGTGATCAGATATTCGGGTATATAAAATTCAATAATGTTTTTGTAGGGCTAAATTTATTAGTATAATTCTGACGAAACGGTCAGGCAAAGTGACAACATAACACTGTGCTACACAAAATTTATTCCGAAGTTCCGATGTACCAATTTTGTTTTGCTGTTTCAAATAAGCCATATATTTTTTTAAGCTGCTTAGAAGATACCAGCAATATAAGTATTTACTAAGCAATCTTTCAAAAATTTAGAAAAAAAACAATAAAATCTATTAAAAACAAGTAAGCAAAGGCTATAGTCGGACAGGGCCGACCATACGAAACCCTATACCACTATCCTGCGAGTTAGCTTTCAGCAAATCAAAGTTTCTTTTGGACAAATAAGCTCATTGTAAGAAATAAGTTTTTGGAGTCTGCATCCGTGTCACATTAAGTTTAAATAACAATATATTAATTGTTCTACAAACATCACAGAAGGGACAGGGCGTGCACCACGATTCATATTACAGCAATAGTATGGGGCCTACTGTTAATCGCCGAGTCCCAAAGGCATGTCTTAAAACACCACCTGTAGAGCAGTTGTACATGGTTGAAATACTCAGAAAATGTCGCCAACTTTACTGAGGGGTATTTTGCCATCGTTGGAAATTTGATGTTTGCTGGCCGGGAATTGAACACCCGACCTTCAGAGTGCAAGACGGGTGTGCATACAATTGTACCATGTTGGCACCAATAAGTAATTTTAGAACGGACATTTAGTCTGGACCTATTTTTTTTTTTTGCATATTTTGACATATTTGCTAAACCATATGCAAGACTTGGTGTCCTAAATATCCCACCGAATTGACTGAAAGTTTGTATTAAGTATTCATTCATCACAATTTTCGACCTGAAATTTATCGGTATAGGTCCAGGTCTTCATATAGCTCCCATAGAACCGTACCTCCCGATATCCGGTATTTTGAAGGTTGTGGCCTCAATATCCCACTGAAATGGCTGATATTTTGTATCCAGTCTTCGTTGGAGGTAAAAAAACTTTCCACCTGAAATTTGTCGCTATATGTCCACGTCTTCATATAGCTCCCAGAACCTACCGATTTTCTGTACTTTGAAGGTTATGGTCTCAATAGCCTTCCGAATTGGCTAAAATGTGGTATTAAGTCTCCATTGGGGGTATTAGACTTTCCATCTGAATTTTGTCGGTATAGGTCTAGGCGTTCATATAGCTCCCATACAAGGAAAGCTCTCCATTTTCGACATGATGAAGATTGTGGTTCTGGTTACAGATTTCTCCATTTTATTGACTTGTCTGAAGTGAATTTCAAACAGAAAAATGTAAACGTAAACATTTTAGAAGATATATGTAGCATACGAAAGTACAAAAATTTTCCATATGCAAAAATAATATTTGCATATGCGTAATTTATACATTTCGCATATTTTTGCATATGTGACATATTTCGATTGGAATTTAATTAGAAGCCAAAAATATGCAAATTTTACAAAAATAGGTGTTGTATAAAATTCTGCTGTCTACATATCATTAAGCTGATATTAATCGGGGTGCTCTCATTGATAAGAGAGAAGGCTCCCTTGTCCCTACTGGGATGTTTGTGGAACAATTATATAATGTACATTTTAAGAAATATTCTTAAATTTGAAAATTGGCGTTGTTTAGCAATTTCTGCTACATCTTTAAACTTTGGACAATTGGACAGGTAATACGTTAGGATTCCACGCAATTTGTTAGAACTGGGAATTTGTCTGTAATAATAGAGACAATTTGTAGCATGGGAGGAATATGTGGTTCTCTTTACAAAACTCATTATATCTTGGTAGTAGGTCCGTTATCAAGCACACATATTATTGCAATTTTTCTCAGAGGAAATATTGGTAGTTAATTCTTCATATAAAGGCGACTTTGCCGGTATGTGGCCTCCAGGGATTCAAACATGGACCAAAAATAAAATGTTTTTATTTAGCATACAAAAGTTATGGTCCACTACACCTGCTAAATAATATCAGATCATCATCAAAACTTGTAGGCATCTTTTTAGACTTAAACCTTTACCTCGTCCAAAATTTCCTGACTATTGAGCCATTATGGCGACCTGTAGACTGCTTATGATTACACTACAAGCAGAAACCTGGATATATTAGGCTGTAACTCTGTTATCTGACCACATAAATCAACATAATTGGCATCAATGAAAAGAACAAGAGTTGTCCTTCCAAATATTATTTATGCGGGCGGAATATGTGGTCCAGGAATAAAGATATAACCGGTATATTAAAAGATTTCACAATTTTCTCACAAAAGTTGTGGTCCATTTGTCCCTCTAAACATCATCCGATCACCGCCTCAAATTGCAAGCTTCTTCTCTGTCATATAATCTTACATTATTTAAAATTTCGAGGCGATCGGACTATTATTGCGACCTACAGAGGCGCTACAAAATCGGACAAAAATTTAGTTTTTGGTCCATTTCACCCGCTAAATATTTCTCGATCATCACCAATAATAATAGGGATCTATTCTGGCCTGAACCCGACCTCCATACAAACTTTCGTGACGATCGGTCCATAATTGCGGCCTGGAGCGTGTTTGCAGTTTATAATGGACGGACACACATTTCAAAATCGCTTTATCTCGTCGAGATATGAAGAGTGGTATACCACATTGTGGGTCTCCGACGAATATTTCGCGGTGTTACATGAATTTTTACCAAAACAAATTTATTATACCCTTACCGCATAGTGGTGTAGGGTATAAATATATGAATTATGCAATTTTTATATTTTAATTTTTTTCTTATTTAGTTTTTCTTAACATTGCGTATGACTTTTATTAATGATAATGATTTATTAATGATAATGATTATAGCATATATCATACGCACTGGAGTTCTAACGTTAAGAAATATCTTTCAAGCAGTTTGAGGCCTGAAAAATAGCATGTATTGTTCTTAATGCTTTATTTACACATTGTTAATTGATTTAAAAAGAATATGGTATCTTTGAAAGACATTTTTATATCCTCTACCATTATATGTAGGTTATAATTATGCAGTGCAACACTGAAAATGCAAACAACTTGTAGAGACTACAAAACACCTAGCTGTGTTTCATGTTTTTAGATCGGATTTGGAATTTATGGCCTTATCTATACCGGGCTAAAACGACCCTTTTTCCATCGATCCGTGCTTTATCTCCGAAACTAATAAGAATTTTACTTTGCGGTCTTCAGCAATATTGTAGTCCCAAAGAAGTAGAACTTAAGTGTCAAATAGACGAAATAGGAAAAAACCGCACATAACGCTTCAAAATCGGTAAAACATATGAAAGTTTACATAATTTCTGGAATTATGGTCAGTTACAGTTAAGCTACTGAGAGTTGGACTAAGAAACCTTTGGCAAAAATGTGCCCAATAATGTCTTCAGCAATTCTTTCTACTAAATATATTTCAAACAACGTTCACACAGGCTGTTTATTATCATATTTGAAATTTAAATGTATTGTTGATATATTTATCAAATTGTCGTTGAATAATATGTATTACATTCCAGCGAATATTTTTCAAAAAGATAACATTAAGAAAAATTTATCCGTTTTGGAGATACGCTACGAAATGTATACAAATTACGGAATTTTTAGATATATTATAAAATTTGAGGCATTAATGAGGATATTCATATTCATTTGGAGTATTTGGAAAGATTACTTTCTTCTTGTTCTTATCTACAAGTTTGCTGCGGATGTCATAGAAAGATTCGCATTGGTTTTAAAGATATAGCCCCGATTTGCTTTAGAAAGTCAATATTTAACCATGTTTAGATAGGGCCATAAAATCCGAACCCGATCTAACAAAACAAAACCCAAAGACGGTTTTTGTCTATTGGGCATTTACTTTCATAAAAACTGCATTAGAAGTTGTTTCCACAAAATTGTCTTGAAAATGTTGTACAGTGTTACATTTGTCATTATACCCTCAGCCTTTAGGCTATGAAGGGTATATACACTTTCATACGGGCAAAATGTGCCTCATCGAAATAATGGTTTTAGACCCCAAGTATGTTTGGACGAAATGTGTTTCAGACAATTTGGAGTCGATTGAGCAATGTCCGTCCGTCTGTCTGTCTGTCTGGCTGGCTGGAGAGCACGATAACTCTCGAAGGGATGAACCGATTCGGTTCAAATTTTGGCTTTCGTAATATGTTCGGAAAATTTGTACGCACGATAACTCTTGAAGGGTGTAACCGATTTGGTCCATACTTTGCCCATCGTGGAGCGTGTACCAGACTTAGATCAGGTTTTAATATGGACGCAATCGGTCCACTCCGTCGGGTACCTTCCACACAAAATTTTGGAAAAGTTCAGTTTAGGAACATCTCTCGAATCGCTTTGATTTTTGCTTTAGCAACTTGTATTCACTGCCCTCCATACGACGGTATAAGTTTCATCAGGGGCAAGTCCATACTTCCTGAGAAAATAGCCTGAAAGTTGCAAAAAACCCCTATGACACCGTGTGAGGAGGTTGGAGGGCAAAATAACTCTCGAACAGGTCTGCCGATTCGGTCCAAAGTTTGGCCTTAGTAATATTTTGTCCAAACATAGTTTAAGTTCGAAGATAAGCCATATCGGTCCACTCCTTCAGGAACCTCCCCCACAAAAGTACAAAAATGTTCGGAAAATTGTGCGTACGATAACTCTTGAAGAGAGTGGCCGAATTGGAACTTTACACATCCTAATATATCTACCAGATATAGATCAGGTTCAAATATGGACTATATTTGTCCACTCCATCCGGTACCTCCCACTCAAAATTTCGGATACATGTTCACTTTAAGACCTGCTTTCGAAGCAACTTGCATTGCTGCCTCAATTGCGATGGTAAAAGTTGTTTCAGGGGCAAGTTCATACTTCTTGAGCAAACATCCCTGAAGTTCTAAAACCATATGTAGTGGCTGGAGATCCATTCTTTTTAGTATCTCATCCGCAAAACTTTTGATATTAAATCCTAATCAACATTTTTGTCAGTTCAAACGCCCAACACTTTTAAAACTCTCTAAATACATGCGTTTTTTGGAAAAAAAATTGTTTCAATATACACAGGCTGAGGGTATATCTCTGTCGGCAAAGCCGACTGATACTTTTTTACTTGTTCTGTTTGTAATAGATCAAAAAATTAGTCAAAGACCCTATAAATTACATACATTCTAGATCAGCGTAAAATTCTAAGTCAACATAACCTTGTCCGTCTGTCCGTCCGTCAGTTGAAATTAAGATGCAGCTCGCAATTTTTAAGAAAGTGGTTTATAATTTTGTGCAGAAATTTCTATAACTCCTAGGATGTTTGGCATTAAAAATGGGCTATTTCGGTCCACGCCTTTACAAAGCCCCATAGAACGGTACCTCCCGGTGATCGGTATTTTAATGGTTGTGGTCTCAATATCCCACAGAAATGGCTGAAACTTGGTAATTAGTCTTTGTTGGGTGTATAAAACTTCCACTTGAAATTTGTCATTATAGGTCCACCACGTCTTCATATAGCCCCTATAGGACGGTAACTCCCGATTTTCGGTATTTTCAAGGTTTTAACCGCATAAATTTTGGTGTATAGTTTTCGTTGGGGACATACAACATTCATGTAGAGAATTATCTGTATAGGTCCAGGTTATTTGATATAGCCCTTATAAAAATGTACCTCCCGATGATAACGTATTTTGAAGGTTGTACACGCAAATGTCTGTAACATTGTATTTTTGATTCTGAAGGAACAACATCTACATTGATATTAAAACTCACGATGCTCTTTAGGTGGAAGGAGCTTACACCTGATTTTTAAAGTTTTCAAGATTTTGTTTGGAAACCGCAAGTCCTATCGAAATGGCACTAAGTAGAATATTGTAGCTATTAAAATTCTCTACAAGATGGACCATTATGGTATTTTCATGGTTTTTACCGTTATTGAGATATAGAAGTTCAAATTGGGACAATGCAATGACTGTATCGCTACCTTATAAAATAATGTCATACATGGTGCGCCTTAACTAACTTTAAGTGAAAACCGCTTTCACCGGGAAGTTGTTGCGGATTTTGAAACTGCAATTTTCATAGGTAAGAAAAATCTAAAGCCAAGACAAAATCGCTGTTAAATAAATCGCAGTTAAATTTCACATTTTTAGATTTTTTTTATAACTTCCACGATTTTGCTTGGAAAAAGCGAGTCCTATCGCAATGGTACTAAAGAAAATGTAGTAGCAGTGAAAATTCTGTACAAGATTTGCTTTCGTATTTTCTTCCTAGGTTGTACCATTTTTGTGTTATAAGAGTTTAAGTTGGGAAATTGCAGTAATGACTCTGTTTTATAAGGAGACGATGCTGTCAGTGCATTATCCCAAGTTGAACTTCTATATCTCAATAACGGTAAAACCTACGAAAATACCATACGTGTCAGTCTTGTAGAGAATTTTCAAAGCTACAACATTATCTTTAGTCCCATTTAGATAGGACTTGCGGCTTCCAAGCATAATCGTGAAAACCTAAAAACCCTTAAAAATGTCGACTTGAATCGCGATTAATTTAAAAAGAGCTCCGTCGATTTTTTTTGTTTTTGATTTTTCTCACCTATGAACATTGTAGTTTCAGAATCCGCAAAAAAATCCCAGGTGTAAGCACCTTCCATTTAAAGTTGCTTCAAGAGCACCGTGAACTTGTTTAAAAGAAAGCGATATTCTTCAGTTATCGTGGCGGAAGAGCCTAGTAATTGCATTAACGAAATTCAAGGTGGAAGGTATACAAAGTTCGGTCGGCCACATTATGCAACCGAAATGACAAACTTTTCGATACTTTCTCCTTTTGGGGATGTAAAACATTTTTGCAAAAGATTGTTGGTATAAGTACACGCAAGGTATATTAAAGAAGGTAGAAGTCACAATCAGCTGTCTTTTTACCTTTTTTAGTAAATTAAGTTTTTAGAATTGAATAGAATACACTCATGAAATTTTAAAACTCGAAATTGGCTACCATGAAATACTTCATTTTATCCTTAACGCGTAATAAAAAGGACTTACGACAGTCCTTATTTTGTTATTATTAAATTTTGATTCAAATATGTCCTATTTTGAAGGATTTAAAAAAAAGGAATTTATGTTTTTCTTAAGCACACATTATGAACGATCCTATTATTAAATATTTTATTTGACATTTTATTTACAATAACAACAATGTTTTTTTTAATTGTTAGTTGTTGTAATTCATGATCCCGTTTTTGGGAACTTTAAAGGTTATAGCCACACAATTTTTGAAGTCACTGTAAGCTGATATTTAACTGAAAAAAGGTATAGGGTTATGCATTTTTTACAACCTCATATCCCTGTATCATAGCGTGATGAGTTTCTACATAAAATTACATAAAATCTTAATTATAAGCTGATTCGATAAGAAAAGCTCGCTCACGCACAAAAAGCTTTTAAAGTTTTTACATATAAGTTTTTTTTTTTTTTTGAAAAAATTGGAGTCAATTTAAGCACATACATATTTAACTCAAAACAAGCTTTAAAGTCACACAAGATAACAAAAATGACATAAACTTTTGTTTCTCTCCAATTTTATCGCCATATCATTACATACATATTTATCATGTTATTTCATGTATAACATTATTCCATATATCATATTAATTGAAAGTGGTTTGTGCGTGAGCTTTTTCAATATTTCAATAAAATAAAAGTTTTTTTTAGTTATTAATAGGCAAAAGGTCATTCATTCGAGCAACAGGAAATAATTTTTTGAGAAAAAACATTTTTTTCATTTTAGATTATTTTTTCAAAAAAAAAAAGAAAAAAAAATTAATAAATAAATAAATCAATGTGGTTTGTGCTGGACATTTTTTAATTTTTAAATGGAATGAATGTTATTTTTGGCATTAATATTTGAGTAGAATAAAATTCATTATAGTCATTGATAGGAAGAAGGCTATTCTTTCGTGCAACAGGAACTAATTTTCTGAGAAAAAAATTTCATTTCACAGCATTTTTTCAATCTTCTGTACAATAAAATGGAATGAATGTTATTTTATGTATCATTAGGCAAAAGTTCATTCATTCTCACTACAGGAAATCATTTTTGTCAAATAGTCATAACCCTAACCCACATACATTCTTAAATGTACAAAATTTAACCCTACTGTACTTAAAGTAAGTGGGTCGGTTTGGTACGCTGACATAACATTATTCATAAATATCAATTCTAGTTGAGTAACATCACATTTAAAAATTTGAAAGACATTATTTGAGATCGGTATTATTAATGTTAAGTATAAAATAAAATCTTCTTGGAATTTTAATATTCATATACATATGTACATTAGGGCTATAACCAAAAAAATACCACCACATAGCCGTGTAGAGCATGGAAAACTATTATGAAATACGGCGTCAATTTTTCTTTATCGCGAAAAAAGTTTCCGCACCAAATGCAGTGAAGTTCAGTAATGCATTTTTTTAATTTTAGCTGTCATGACAACATATTTGCTTTTAATTAAAATTTTTATTTTTTTGTAATCTAATTTAAAATCATTATTAAAGCGTTCTGGACCAATTTGTTCTCAAATCGCGCCATTTCGGAGCATGTTAGGAACTTTTGATACTATTGCAATTTTTGCTTTTTCTTTATAAACTCGTGAATTTTATGTTTATATTTTTTGTACCTACCGGACAAAAGAATATGGGGCCATTTGCAACGAAGTCGCGAAAGTTACAGGCAGTTTTTGTTGACTTTGCCTGTGAGAATCGTATATGTTTTTTACAAAAATACAACACCAGTACCACGTGGGGAATTTTGTCCTAATAATGAAAACGCGTTTCTAAGATCGATTCGGTGAAAAAAGTTTCCGCGCCGACTGTAATTACTAAAACCCTTTTGATATTTTTTCTACTTATAATTTTAAATTTGCTTTGTTTGAATAAATATTCATAGAAAAAAATACAATTCTCACAGGCAAAGTCATTAAAAACTGTCTGTAACTTTCGCGAATTTGTTGCAAATGACACCATATTCTCTTGTCCAATAGGTACAATAAATATAAACATAAAATTCGCGAGTTTATAAAGAAAAAACAAAAATTGCAATAGTGTCAAAAATTCCTAAAATGCTCCGAAACCGCGCTATTTGAGAACAAATTGGTCCAGAACGCTTTGATAATGATTTTAAATTAGATTACAAAAAAATAAAAATTTTAATTAAAAGGAAATATGTTGTCATAACAGCTAAAATTAAAAAATGCATTACTGAACTTCAATGCATTTGGTGCGGAAACTTTTTTCGCGATAGGGAAAAATTGACGCCGTATTTCATAATAGTTTTCCATGCTCTACACGGCTATGTGGTGGTATTTTTGATATTTGCAAAAAAGTGCAAAAAGTTATATCCCTAATGTACATACTTACAGCTTGACATATTAAATTAGAGTGTATAATCAAATAACCCAAAATGACGACCCAAGAACCTTACCTGCAAAAAGACAAAAAAGAGAAAAAGATATGAAAATAACAAAAAAATGATCCAATTAACTTAATCTCATTGAAGTTATACTAAGAACGAGAAACGAGGTTGACATAGAAGTTATAAAGGATCAGAACGATTTTGAACATTTTGTGCTGTTAATCCAATTTAGAAATGTGTTCACACAAATTCAATTTTGCTGAAACTAGTGTGAAATGAATGAAAGGTAAGGACAGAATCCCTACAATTCACACACATACACACATTAATACAGTCCATATAGTGTTGATTTTGACTAACACACGAATATGTGTTACTATGGCCATTCGACACAATTTTAGCATGTATTGCAAAAAAAAAAAACGAGAAAAGAAACAAACTACCAGTTACAAAAAATACACGAAAGGACATCACAGAAACGAGTAGTAAAGTAATGGCAAGTTATTAATAATCTGACACACGTCAAAAGAACTTTAAGCCAACTTAGCAAATTTTGTGTTTGAGTTGACAACAACATGAAATGTGTAATCGCAAACAATGCCAACTAAGGTTTTCTGTACCATTTCAAAAGGCGAATAATTTTGCTAAACTTTAAGGTCTTATTCCTAAAGATTGTTTTGCTATAGCAATATGGAAAAAATTAAACGCAAATTGTAACAAGGGTTTCCTTTACAAATACATGTTTCTCTTGCCCCAGTGTTTATTTTGTTGATACCCTTCTTTGGTCAGGTCGTCGTGTAGGTGACATCTCAAATCAAAGAGCATAAAATCTTGATACCCTCTAATGTTTACAAAAAGTATTACCTTAGTTAGCAAAGTAGATGCGTGCTGCCCTCCTTATATGGCACGCATGACGAGTCCTGTGTGAATGCGATAAGCAACAATAAATAAAGTTTAAGCATTGGTAGATATAATGCAAACAAACTTAAATATATATTTAAGAGTTAAAGGAACAGTGCCGAAAGCATATCAATTCCATCTGTATCGCTATCAATCCCTTGCGGCATTTTATATTTATATTCCCGTTTTAAACACAGCAAAAACATCATTCAGGGCTTTACGTTTTGCTATACTCTTAATTTAAGCTATCTTTGCACAGTGGTCCCACTTGTATGGAAAGGTCTGAATGAGCAATAATTTGGTATTAGGAATTCTAATTGATCGGGAAACTTTTCCCACCAAAAAGTGTGGACATAGGTCCAGGTTTTGGTAGAGCCCCGACATAGCTGTACCGTCATATTTCAGGTTTTTTTTGAAGTTTTTATCTACATTTTTGACCTAAATCGGCTGTAATTTTGATATAGGGGTTTCAGTGGTGAAAAAATGTCTCCGCCTGACAATGCGGACAGGAAATTAAGCAAAATATGAGGACAGAATATTTCATGGTGAGGATATAATAAAGTTCGGTCCGCCTGAACTCGAAATTTTTATTTGTTATACCCTTTACCATAGTATGGAGGGTATACTAAGTTTGTTTTTCCGTTTGTAAGGCATTGCAATAATCATTTGCGACCCTATAAAGTATATATATTCTTGATCAGGGTGAAATTCTGAGTCGATCCATGCATTTCCATCCGTCCGTCTGTTGTGATCACTCTAGCATCCACAAAAATGTAGATAGGACGCTGAAATTTTGACACGATGCGTCTTTTTTTGCGGGCAGGTCAATTTCGAAGATAAGCTATATTGGTCCACGTTTTGGTGTAGCCCCCATATAAAGGCATCGCCGATTTCAGGTATTTTGACGTTTTTAGTCACATTTTCTAACCGAATAAGCTATAATTTAGTGCTCAACAAACTTATATTCCAAAAATTATGGGTATAGGTCCATGTTTTGGTATAACCCCCAAGGTACCTCCTGATATTCGGTATGACCAAGTGACCACGAAACTTCTCCACTAAATGTCGTCAATGTAGGTCCATGTTTTTGTATAGCCCCCATATAACGGTACCTCCCGATTTTTTGTATTTTGAGGATTTTAGCTACAATTTTTAACCGAACTATTTTTAAATTTGATATTTGAGGTTCTCAGTGACCACGAAATTTCTCCACCAAATGTCGTCAATGTAGGTTCATGTTTTGGTATAGCCCCCATATCACGGTACCTCCCGGTTTTTGGTATTTTGAGAATTTTAGCTACAATTTTTAACCAAACTGTCTGTAATTTGCCAATAAACTTCTCTACTAAATGTAGTAAATGTATGTTTTGGTACAGCCCCCATATAGCGGTAACTCCCGATTTTCTGTATTTGGAGGATTTTAGCTAAATTTTTAAACGAACTAGCTGTAATTTGACATTTGAGGTTCTTAGTGATCGCTAAACTTCTCTAACAATGTGGTCAATGTAGGTCCATGTTTTTGTATAGCCCTCATATAACGGTACCTCTCGATTTTCGGTATATTGAGGATTTTAGCTAAATTTTTTAACCGAACTAGCTTTAATTTGATGTTTGAGGTTCTCAGTGGTCACGAAAGCTGTACGAACTGCTGTAATTTGACTTTTGAGATTCTCTGTGTTCACGAAACTTCTGTAATTTGACATTTGAATTTGCAGTAGTCACGAGACTTCTTCGCTAAAAACCGTTAACATAGGTCCATGTTTTGGTATAGCTTCCATATAACGGCGCTACCAGTAATTTGACTTATAAGGTTTCCTGCAGTTATAAAACTTTTCCACCAAAGGTAGTAAAGGTAGGTGGACACTTTTATATAGTCCCGTAGGTGGTACTTTGCACTAGGCTGAACACATTTTTTATATTAGAATTTAACATTTGAGATTATCTGTGTTCACGAAACATCGGTAATTTGACATTCGAATTTTCAGTGGTCACGAGACTTCTTCACTAAAAACCGTTAACATAGGTAGTTTGTGGTATAGCTTCCATATAACGGTACCTCCGGATTTGTTTGACGGAACCATTAATTTGACTTTTGAGTTTTGAGGTTCCGTGCAGTTATAAAACTTTTCCACCAACAATTCTAAAGATAGGTGGACACTTTTATATAGCCCCGTAGGTGGTACTTTTCACCTGGCTGAACACATTTTTTAAATTAGATTAGATAACTTAGGCATTTGGGTTATCCATGGTCGAGCAATTTTTCCACCTAAAATTGTGAAAGGTAACTAATTTATTAAATTTTAATTAAGACTATTTTATAAGGGAGGGTATAAAAAGTTCGGCCCGGCCGAACTTACCGAATTTTTCCTTCTTTTTCATTTTGTATGGATCATCATATATATATACTAGCAGACCCCGGTCCGCGTTGCTGGCAAGTCGTAATGAGTTTTAATGACAACTTTTTATCGACTTTATGCTTGACAATTCAAAAATAGGTGTTTTCTACCTCACTTCTTCGCTCCATTGTCAAACCAAGAGGGATTTTTTGTCTGTAGCCTTTCTTTTCTCTTACGGACTTTGTCGGATTTTTCGCCAGTTTATGCTTTTTAGGATTTATTATCGTCCATGTCCCTGTCTTTATCCTAAAGCCATCTTATTATAAAAGTTAAAAAAATGGTTAACTCGAATTCTCCCGCTTATTGAGACTTATGTATATGTTTTAGCTTTTCATGGCTGATGGAACGTTGATCCTCACCATTCAAGTAAATTTGTAAATATATAGTTTTTCTTGATCGGGGCGCAACCATCGTTGTCTCGAAAACTAATTTGCAACCCGATGCACTCAAAAGTTTAGCAAATATAGTGATTATAAAAAAATAGGTCCCGAAATTCGTCTACAAATATATAGCATTTTGGACCACGAGACATTCCTGAACATTTTCTGAATATTAGGTTCAGTAGTTTTGGAAAAATAATTTTTTGAAAAGAGTGGGCGTGATCATCAGTTTTCAAGATATAACATATTAAAAAAAGTAGGCCTGGTCCGGTATTTTGGCTCCAAATATGTACCTAGGGTGCATACAACTTCATTGCCTACCAAAATGTATGCTGAAACCGATATAATCATACGTTTGGCTTATATGTATTTATAGCGTTTAACAGAAAGGCATGGGGAAGGTACCCCACCTCTTCTGAAATTCATAAAATATACATAACAACGGCAAACATTGAGCTTTTGTCGCAAATTTTGTGGAAATCCCTTCAGTTATGACATATTAAAAAAAACAGGCGTGGTCGGGCCTATAGGCCCTAAAGAAATATCTAGATTGTAGATTAGTCCGTACATTTTTAATCCGATACATGCATAATTTTTGCAAATATAACGTTTTTTAAAAATATCGCATAGGGGAGGTACCCCGCTTCCTTCTGGAATTCATTAAAATATGTAACCTGTTTTCGGTAGGCGTGGTAAACTTTTCTTTCCAAAAAACCTAAGTTGGGTTATGACTGCATTTGATTTTTATTCATAAAGGTAAGGCGTTTTTTTTTTAAATAGGCCCCCTTCAAAATTCAAGAAAATATGCCCGTATATTCCCTGACATTTTCAGGAAAATCGGTTCAGTAGTTTTGTAGATGTAACATATTTTAAAAAGTGGGTGTGGTCAAGTCATTAGATTCTTAAAAAGTGGATAAGGTCTTCCGAAATATATACATTCGTAATTATTGCAAATATAACATTTTTAGAAAAGTAGGGTATAGGGGAAGTACCCCGCCCCTTCCAAATTCAACTGAATTTGTAGCCTATTTTAAACGGGGGCCATCCTTGTACATTTCCTGGCAATTTGAGGAAAATCGGTTCAGTAGTTCTTGTAGAAATGATAAAAATTGAAAATTGAAAAAAGTGGTCGTAAATTTTCTTTGCATAAAAACCCAAATCGGGTTATGGCGCACATTTTACAGAAAAAATTATCGAAATCGGTCCAGCCGTTCTCAACTGATGCCATGACCAACGAACGACATTTGATTTTTATTTTTAAAGATTTAAAAGTTTAGACAAATCGCGATTTCCTCGAAAGTCCCTACAGTAGTTTTGTAGATATAACCTAATTAGAAAGTGAGCGTGGTCGGATCTTAAGTCCCAAACTAAGTACGTAAGGTTGGAGACACAATCGCCATTGACTCGCAAATAAATTCCGAAACCGATACATTCGTATTTGTTGCAAATATTACATTTTTACAAAAATAGGGCATAGGGGAGGTACCCCGCCCGATCCGAAATTCAACCAAATATGTAGCGTATTTCAACCGGGGGCCATCACTCTACGTTCCCTGAAAATTTCAGGAAAATCTGTTGAGTAGTTTCGTAGATATAACATATTTATAAAAGTGGGCGGAAAAGTGGGCGTGGCCAATTTTTCTTTGCATAAAAACCTAAACTGGGCTATGACTAACATTTGCACAAAAAATTATCCAAATCGCTCCAGCCGTTTTCAACTGATTCAATTACCAACAAACGACAATTGAGTTTTATATATAAATATATATATATATATATATATATATATATATATATATATATATATCTTTATATATAAAACTCAATTGTCGTTTATCTTTTAAATTTTATCTTTAAAATTTTCAGTTATTTGCCGTGTAAGAAGTCCTTATCTTACTGACGGTTTTTTTAAATCTTTAAAATATTATACCTAAATGTCAACACCTTCTGTTTGGCTTTGTTTAGTACCGTTATAAATTACAAAAATATTGCTGGAATATTAAAATATGATATATTTAGGGAGACTTGCCTGAATTGTGATTGAAATTTGTTGATATCGATTTTTCAATTTTTATCGCAGGTTGGGACCACAGTGCCTTGTCTTCCGAATCAGCGATTATTTAAGATTCGGATTTACCACAGGCTATATTCGAGAGAGGGCCTGTAATTTGATGCCCCGCACCATTTCGCTTTGTATTGGTACTGACTTCATTTTTGCTATATATGCCATTATCGGTCGGGTGTGTAATGTAAGAGAACAGGACCACAAGAAATAGTTTCGGTATTAATTTCCATAATTAATAATAATTTCGAACATATCCTAAACTGCACTTGAACAAAAATGTTGAACTTTTGTTGGGGTGGTACCCCGAGGGCAAGACCGACACGGACCATTTTGGAAGTTAAACTAAACTAAATTTGGACAAAATATTAGGAGATTCAAATCGTACAAAGTACCGGAAAGAGTGTACCGATATGAGTCTTATTTTTACTTAAACTAAGATTGGACAAAATACTACTAAGGCGAAATTTTGGACGGAATGGGTTGATCCGTTCGATAGTTATAGTGCACTCCAGCCACTACACATGGTGACGCCCATTTTCATCAGGAAATATGGACATGACTCTGAAAAAATTGTACCTTTGTAATGGGGGCAGCGAATAAAAGTTGTTATAATAAAAATCAAACTGATTCGAGAGGAGGCCTTAAACTGCACTGTTGCGAAATTTTGTGTGGGAGGCACCCGAAGAAGTTGATACATATAGTCCATATTCGAACCTGATCTAATCCTCGTAGAAATATTACGATCCCAGCAAAATTTAAAGGAAGGGGTTCCATGCGATGACGTGGTTTCATGGCATCTTTTGCATTGGTTCAAACGAAGTCGTAAAAGATCCGATCTTTTCATTAGCATTTGAACCAAGGCAAAGGAAGTCGTGAAAGATCCGATCTTTTCATCAGCATTTCAACTAAAGCAAGGGAAGTCGTGAAAGATCCGATCTTTTCATCAGCATTTAAACGTATTCCATCGTTCCAATAGCGATGAATTTTATGTTTTTATTTATAAACATTTTTCTTAATATATAAGATACATTATTTCAATAGGCTTGATATTGTCGGAGACTCGAAATCACAACCATCTCTCGTCGTAATGATAACGTAATCGAAAAGTGTTGGTGAAAATTACATGCCAAAGCATTGGTGGAAATGATATGCCAAGGCATTGGTGAAAATTACATGTCAAAGCATTGGTGTAAATGACATCCTTTGGATCCAAAAACGAATAGCATCTTTTGGGGTCCACGGTCATATAAAATTCATCGATGAAGATGCTAAAAAGATGACATGCCAGATCACTTGCACCCATGATTGAATGGCATCTTTGGCATCGAACATTTTGCTGGGATGTGAAATGTGTGGACCAAATCGGCTACTGCCTTTTAATTTTGAAAAGTTTGGAAATTGTCTTCGAATTTAGGCTAAGTTTGGACAAAATATTACGAAGGCCAAATTTCGGACCGTAATCCGTTTGAGATTTATCCTGCGGTCCAGCTAATACACATGGTGCCACCGGTGTTTTTTACAGCTTTCAGTTCATTTTCTCAGCAGGTATGGATTAGCCCCTGAAAAAAAACTTGTACCGTCTTAATGGATGCAACAAATACATATTGTTACAACAAAAATCAAACTGATTCGAGAGGCACATTTGCCCCTATGAAAATGAAAAACTAAGGGCCATTATTATATGTTTTCTTTTACTATTGGATAGATTTAAAAAAGCAAACGAGACAATTTGTTAGGCATTAAAAATACACTTTTCGCATTAAATTTTAATGCCAAGAAGATCCTCCTTGAAATTTAATGATCACTTTATTTTTATGTTAACCGGAACGCTATAAATTTGTTCGGTAAATCAAAACTATAACAAAAGAAGACTTATAATAATGGGGGTAAGGATAAAAAATATCTTTGACCAAAATGTCGGTAAATTTAGCCTCCATAATGAAAGGTCCGATAACGTAATGAGGCTGATCGACTTAGTGGCGGCAACGAACATGGTAATTGTACATGGGGACATACAAGGCCACACGGTAGTCGCAGTTTGTAAAATAAGAACCAAAGTCATCATGCTGTTATAGATGAAAGTCATGCGTCGTACATTTCGAGAAGCAAACATAGATTAGGATCACAGCCTTAAATAAAACAACACAGCGCGAAAACTGGGCAATGAAAAGCTTCTAACTTAACAGACAGCCACATCTACTTCCCATCGCTTATGGGTTCGTAGCCATCGTATTAAGCGAACGACTTGAGAGTAAGGTCCATGACATAATTTTAATTTTAGTCCTGGAGAAAACTCGAAGAATGACATGTTGTTGACAATCAATGTCAGACTTTAGAAGTAAAGAAATGAGGGCGGTTTTACACAAGAAGGATAAAAGGAATGTCTTGAATATCATCTACTTCAAAACAGGCAAGGCAAGAATGGAAGAAGATGCCAGCATATGTTTGTATTTGTTTCGTTTTTCTGCGTTGGGAGCAGCATATCCCGGAATGCCTGCTCCGAATATATTTGTGCTCGGTTTGCCACATCCGCATCTTCACCCACATCCAACCTTCGGTGAGGTGCAATATGTGCCGGGAGTGGACGCATCTAAGCGGTTGTTCTGGACTCATCCCTGCGAGGGACTACGACAGGGACTATGTTGTTGCGTGAACACAGCCCTCAGTGAGTCGTAGTCTTCGTTGGTGGTACAAAACTTCCTTCAAGAAATTTGTCGGTATAGGTCCACGCTTTCATATAGCCCCCATAGAACGGTACCACTCGATTTTCGGAATTGTGAAGGTTTTAGGCTCATTATCACACCGAAATGGCTGAAATTCAGTACTTAGTCTCTAGTTTACCTCGTAAACTGCACTTAAGCGAACATTTGGAACTTTTGTGAGGGAGGTACCGAAAGGGTTTGGCGACCCAAACGGTCTATTCCTATATGAAATTGGTCAGCCGAAATGGCTGAAATTGGTATATAGTCTTCATTTGGGGTATAAAACTTTCCATATGAAAAATCTTTCGAAGTGAAAGTCGTCGGTATAGGGCCACGTTTCGATATAGCCCCCATAGAACGGTACCTCCCGATTTTCGTAATTCTGTAGGTTGTGACGTCAATATCCCACCGAAAGACTAAAATTTGTTTTTTAGTCTTCCATGGGGTTATAAAAGAAGAGAATTAATCAGTATAGAGCAGCGTACCTCTTCAGTTTCAGTATTTTGAATATTTTAGCCACATTATCTTACCGAAATATCGGAAATTTGGCATTATAATTTTCTTTGAGTCTAAAAACTTTCCGCCAGAAATTTGCAAACACTCTGTTCACCACATTGACTGCAGAGGTGAGCTCTGAGTTGTATGTTATGGTAGCAGAATTTCGACCACCAACTACCCCAAGATTTTAGGTGTCATATTATACAGCATGTTCACGTCGTCTGCGCATGTCAGATCTAGCTGCGACAAGCTGAGATGTATGAACAAGGTCCTCAAGTTCCTAGCCGGCGGCATTTGGGGTGCTGATAAAGAAACCTTTTTGACCACATATAACGCGATATATCGGTCTGTGGTGAGCTATGTGCGCCAGTTCCTAAATATCAAAAAATATTAAAACTTGTCAGAATGCGATCTAAAATATATTCAATCTTGTCAGAATGCCGCCCTGAGAACTGCAACAGGGTGCATCCTTATGGACCATCTACATGAGGAGGCAATCATTCTTCCAGTACAGCACCAAAATGGTATGATTTCGTTGCAGTACTTGCTCTGGTGTTACAATGGGAGCCATCTTAATCACTATATGGTGCATAGGACCCTCCACCTGGGCATGTCAGGAGGGATCTTTCTGATTTAGAAGGGGAGGTCCAACGTTACAAGAGAGAACCCCTAGATCAACGCGTATATCAAACAGGTTTAAATAGCGTTCACACAGATGCAGTAGCAGATGCCATAAAAAATATCGTGTGAATATGGTCCTCGGAGAACATTCCGGTCCTCGGAGAATATTCTATCGCAGATGAGGAAAGTCAGCTGCCACGATAAGCTAGAATAGTTTTGTCTCAACTACGCACAGAATGATGGAGCCGTCTAAATTCCTATATGGCAAGGATCGATGACACTGTCCAAAACATCTGCCCGGCATGCGGCACAGGCCCGCACGCCATACTGCACCTTTTCAACTGCCTTGCTAAACCTACTCAACTAACTCCAGTAGCTTTGTGGCTACAACCCATCATAGAGCCACATTCCTAGAACTGGGGATAGACACCGAGCCAGATTAAGCAGGAAAAATTAAAATTGGTGCAAGTAATGTGTCGTATGCAAAAGTGGAATTATTCTTGTTATACCATAACCCTTCACTTAGTTCATGTATCATTTTGCATATAAAATATCTACATGGTATATGCTCCAGATTAAGTGAGGCTTGTCTCCTTTGACAACTTAGCTAAGAATTTCTCTGCCATAGCTTCTGAAAAAATATTTGGTTTTCTTAGAAAATTTCCCTCACAACCATCTTTTGATTTCCATACAAAGTAAACCCCCAAAAAACAATAACAAGAAAAACGTTTATTTAGCAGCTACTTAGAGATTAGTTAGCGCTACGCAAAGGCTGATAACAAAACCAAACTAGAAAGGGTATAATGGGTTACTGGAAGTTTGAACTTAAACTTTTGTCCTGAATGCATGCATTAAACTTTTAGCTGTTGGTCCCAAGAACCGGCAATGGATAAAGCACCACGGACTGGTTTGTTGTCGTGTCAAAGGACCTTTGTTGGTGGCATTCGAAGTGCTAGCCTGAGTGGCATTTAATGAATGGATTGTTGAAGTTTCAAAGATATTGTGTACTCAAATACACGCACACACACACTCAATCCCACACAATGATGTGTTTGGTTGTCTTTTTGCTTTGGCTCTGAAAACTATTAAAAAGTTTAGCTTATAATTAATTTTTATTCCACTCCAACGCTCTTCGTCTCTACCACCACAGTCACAATACGCAGTTGCTGGCCTCTCGTTATGAAGGAGGAGCTTCTGCCGTTTGTGCCAGCAACATGTTGATTGGACATAATTGTATGAAATGAATTAATGCTTTCTGTCAATAGCTGTATGTAAATACAACACTGTGCAAAGTTTTAGATTAGAGAAGCATAAACATTGGATAGGATGCTCTGGGAAATTTTCATCTTCTTCGGCTTCTGCTTCAATAAGAAAACTTGCGTATTTCACAAGTTTGAAATAACAAAGTTGTTCATTTAATTTAGTTGTAGATAGAAGAAAAACATCATCAACAGCAACAACAACTAAAACACCAAACATTTGAAATAAATGACCCCAAGAGCCAGTAAATTGCATAAAATATGCAATTTTCTTTACACAGATAGAATTATTTAATTTTTTTCTCTCTCTTTTTAACAATATTTTGTTAATTATAATTGGAATGTTCCAGTACTGCAAGAATCTGCTAATTTTTACTATTTTTTCATAAAGGAACAATTTTTATCGTAGTAAAAATTAGCAGGTTTTGGAACAGATAAAATGACTCCTGAAAATGTGTAAAAAAGTGAAATAAAACAAGTTAAAAATGGTTATGTTCTGAACTAAAATTGAATAATTAATTTTCTTTCCTGTCCACAAACTTGGGTGGACATATTTTGTGACCACGGATATCCCAAATGTACCTAAAAATGTTTTCAATCAATAGGCACTTTTATATGGAGCCTATTTCAAAATGTGGACCTGTGTTGGCAATTTTCGGTGCAGCAGTTTTGTGACCACTGGGAGCCTGAAATGTCAAATTACAGATAATTCTGTCAACAAATGTAGCAAAACTCCTCAGAACGCCCAAAATCCGGAAGTACCGTTATATGAAGGCTATACAGAAACATGAACCCAAGTTTTAGTGAAGATGTTTCGTGACTACAGGGATGGAAAATGGAAAATTACAGCTAGTTCGGTTAAACATTGTAGCTAAAATCCTCAAAATACCACTGGGAATCTCCAATATCAAATTATAGACATCAATGACTGTAGGTAAATTCCTCAAGATATGAAAATCGGAAGGTACCGATATATGGGTACTATACCAAAAAAAAAAAAAACTATGTTGACAATTTTTAGTGGAGAGCTTTTGTGGCAACCGGCAGCCTCAAATATACTCGAATGATAGATAGTTCGGTCAAGAATTCAGCTAAACTCTTATATATAATTGTTCCACAAACATTCCATAAGGGACAAGGGAGACTTCTCTCATATCAATGAGTGCACCCCGATTCATATTAGCTCAATGATATGGGACCTACAGTTTATCGCCGAGTCCGAACGGCGTGTCTAAGACACCACTTTTGTAGAGAAGTTTTACATGGCTGGAATACTCAAGAAATGTCGCCAACATTACTGAGGGGTATTTTGCCACCGTTGAAAAGTGTTTTGATGTTGCCTGGCCGGGGAATCGAACTCACGACCTTATGTGTGCAAGGCGGGTGTGCATACCATTGCACTACGGTGGCACCCTCAGCTAAACTCTTCAAAATATGAAAATCGGAAGGTACCGTCATATGGGTACTATACCAAAACATGGACCCATGTTGAACATTTTTAATGAACAAGTAAAAAAGTATGAGTTGGCTTTGCCGACAGAGATATACCCACAGCCTATGTGGAGTCAAACACTTTTTTCCAAAAATAAAAAGAGAACTTATGTATTTATTGGGGTTTCCAAAATTTTGGGCGTATGAACCGAAAAAAATATGGATTGGATTAAAGCTCAAAAATTTGCGGGGGATATCGATAGATAGGGCTTTTGTACAATACTTGCCTACGAAAAACATAATACCGCTGTAAACAGGGCCACTATAAAATCCTTCGGTAAAAATTTTCAAAGGATCCTCGAACAGACCTTTAACCACACAAAAATGTTAAACATTTGTGTGGGCGGTACTCCAAGTATTGGACGAAAGGGCAAACATTTGAACATGCACTAAGTTTGGACAAAATAATTAGAGATCCAAAGTTTGGACCAAATCGGTTGCTGCGTATATGAGATATCGCGCATACCTTTTTAGCGAATACTTTGGAACTTTTGTGGGGGATGTACCGAAAGGAGTGGACCTAAATATAAGCACCACCTTCGAATTTCATTTAATATTCGAAAAAATATTACGATGTCCAAAGTGTGGACGAACGCAGTATTCGGTTCGAGCTCTCCAGCCATATAGGGGTTTTTACACGTTTCGGGCTGTTTTCTCAAGAAGTATGGACTTGCTACTGAAAAAACTTTTACTGTCGTAATTGAGGCAGCGAATGCAATTTGCTTCCACAAACACCAATTTGATTCAAGAACGGGTCTTAAAGTGAATTTATCCGAAATTTTGTGTGGGAGGTACCCGAAGCAGTGAACAAATATATCCCATATTCGAACCTGATCTATATTTTTAGGATGTGCAAAGTATACACCAAATCGGGAATTATCTTGCGCTGCAACCACTACACACGGTGTCATAGGGGTGTTTTGCACCTTTACGGTTTTTTTTAAGGAAGTATGGATTTGCCCCTGATGAAACTTGTACCGTCGTATGGGGGGCAGTGAATACAAGTTGCTACAATAAAAATAAAAGTGATTCGAGAACTGGTCCTAAACTGAACATATCCGAAATTTTGTGTGGGAGGTACCCGAAAGAGTGGACCGATTGAGTCCATATTGGAACATCATATAAGTCTGGTAGACATATCACGATGTACCAAGTAGGAACCAAATGGGAGTACTTCCTTCAAAAGTTATCGTACGCACAAATTTTCCGAAGATTTTCGAACCTTTGAGAGGGAGGTACCGGAAGGAGTGGACCGATATAACCATTTTCGAACTTAAACTTAAAGAAGAACAAAACAATTAATTTAAGATGATACTTGAATCTCCATTGTTATGTAACTACGTCGGAGTGTAAAGGGGAATAAGGCATACCAAGATGTCGCTGGTATACACTTGCCATTGAAGAAATTCGGTCTAGCTCAGTGGCCACTCCTGACTAGCCATAAACAAAATTGATTCATTATTAATCCACAATCACAAACAGGATGCTTTATTTAAAAAATGATATGATGTTGTTGTTGTTGTTGTTGATATGGGTACCCAAGGTGTTTGTTGGGATACCATGCCCTCCCAATGGATTTTCTACAAAATCCCCAATGAGTCTCATCGATGATGAGGACTCCCAAAAATGTTGACTTGGCTGACCTTTACCTTCTACTTCCTGTACTAAATCATCAAAATCGTTATCATTTATCTCGTTCACCATACGAGTGGGTGGAGTAGTCCTGAATCTCGATGAAGATTCCCTTTCAAGAAACTCTTCAGCTTTCCTGACTTCATTTCTAAATTGTTCCACAGAGTAAAATGTTCCACTAAATGTCAAATGAGCAAGACGGGGTTTCAAACCAGCATTGAGGATGTCAATAACCTCGAAATCCTTCAAAGGTTCCCTCAACTGTGTACGCAAGTTATTAATGGAATCGATATATTGTGTAGCAGACTCATCTCTTCCCTGCTTCCTATCCATAATCTGTCGCATCACATCTAAGTTGGATTGAAAACATTGAAATTCATGGACTATGCTGATTTTAAGACTTTCCCAGTTCATGTTTGGATACTGTCGAATCTTTCCCCAATACCATTGGCAAGGACGACCCTCTAGCAAATGATGAAACTCATCGACTAGTTCTTGTTCTGAACAACCATAGCTCCTGCAAAGTCGCTCTACACGAAATATAAAATCTTCGACATTCGGTGTCTTTGGGGTAGCATCAAATTTGATGCCCCACTTGCTGAGGTATGGATGTCTGGGTCTACAGAAATCTTCCCTATAACGATTTGGAACTTCATTGTTACGACTACCTGAACCTGCATGTCCTATATCAGTTCGTAAAGGTGGCAACTCTCGGGGCCAATCAATACTCGGAGAAGGTAATTCACGCCTATCAGTTGGATTCCCTGGAGGGACTGTTTTAGAAAAAGCTTCTCTAACTGCAGCAGCAATCGCTGTCTGCATTTCTTTTTTCATGGTTTCAACCATTGACTAAAGCGGACTGAACTACGTCAAGAACTCCTGTGCTACTAAGTCTTTCCATTTGTTCATCATCATTGCCTCGAATCGTCAAAGGGCTAAAAGAAGGTCTAGTAATTGTGCTTGGTTGCTCATTTACTTGCGAAAGAGTAGGTGGACTTGCAAATTCGTTTGGTGTAGGCAGATCATTGCCATCAGCGCTAGCTGGGATACCTGATCCGGTACCTGGTTCTGTTCCAGCAGCTTCTCCTATTGCTTGGCTTGTCGACCTAGTAATAATGCCGTAAGTTTTTGGCTTGGCCCCTGTAGCAGGCTGCATGTTGTTCAAATCAAAACCAAATCTCAACAAAAAAATATTGAAGAACTTTCCAAAAATGTACTTTTATTACTCAGTACAACAATAAATCTCAATAAAAAGCTCAAGAAACAATTTCCAAAAAAAAAAAAATATGACTTTTCAAATGATCAACAGGTTATTCAAAAGGTAGGTATGATACCATATATTCAAAAGAGAAATAAAGATATAGATATGTATCGCCGAGATAGTCAAAGTCCAATAGTGAAATTTTAATACACAACAAAACTCGATCAGACTACTGAATGGTTACAACAGGTCTGGTACTTCAAAAAGAATCGAATCTAAAATCAATAAATCATGAAAAGTTTCTCAAAAGCAGAAAAAACTCAAAAATCCTGTAAAACAGAATAAATTGAGCCAATAGATTATCTAGGCTGTGGTAGATCAGGGTAAAAGTTTGTAAGTCCGGGTAAAATTAATTCGAATAATATTCGAATCAGAAAAAGAAAGGTCTTAGCTGGTGAAGAAAAAAATAGGACTTCGATAGGCTCTTCAGTCCTCTTCGCCTACCCCTATTGTTCTATGAGGTAGACTGTCAAACGTAGGAGTGATTGTTGTCAGTTAGAATTTCCTCAAAAAGTTACTCGAGGCCTCTTCAGTGTATTTTTAGATAAGCATAGAACGGCTTTCTAAAAATACACTGAGAAATCGCCAACCAGACAACAATCAGTCCTACGGAAAATGCTCCAACTCAAGGTTGAGCGCTGCCGTCCGAAGGCTCTCCAGACTAACCGCCCCTACAACCTTAAGGTACTTCAGTAGACCTCGAGCCTAACTGAAGACCAGTCTTCGGGTACAGTTAGTCCAGTTCTGTGTACACCCTGTGTGTACGTGAAAACAAACAAAAATATACTACTACTTAAAGCCTGTATATTTTAAGAGAAAGAACTAACAGTCAGTAGTTTGAGCCTATCAAACACCTACTGCCGTCTTTTAATAGAAATAAACAAGTAAGAAAAGCGTTAAGTTCGGTCGGGCCGAACTTTTTATACCCTCCACCACAAATTTCAGCCATTTCGATTAATGTGGCCACAACCTTCAAAATGCCGAAATTCGGAAGGTACCGTTCTATGGGGGCTATATGATGGCGTGGACCTATACCTACACATTTCTGGGGGAAAGTTGTATACGCCTAAAGAAGACTAAATACCAAATTTCAGCCATCTCGGTGTAATAATGAGGCTAAAACGTTCAAAATATCGAAAATCGGGAGATATTGTATTATGGGGGCTATATCAACACGTGGACCTATATAAAAATTGTATGATAGAAATGTTTCTTAGCCTCTGGAAACACAAAATACAAAGTTACAACCGATTATTTGGTCAAATTGGTCCAATACATTCAAAATATATTAAAATGACGCGCGTTATAAGGGGCCTTATGTGGGGGCTATACCAAAACGTGGACCTATATAACCCAACTTTCGTAGGAATGTTTTCTGGCCTCTGAAGACACAAAATACCAAATTACAACTAATTCTGTGGTCAAATGGGTCTAATACATTCAAAATATATTAAAATGACGCGTACTTTATATGGGGCCTTATATGTTGGCTATACCAAAACGAGGACCTATATAACCCAACTTTGGTAGGAATATTTTTTGGCCTCTGGAGACACAAAGTACCAAATTACAACCAATTCGGTGGTAAAATGGGCCAAATATCTTAAAAATTTCTTAAAACGACGACGCGTCACGCGTCATTTTGTATGGGGGCTATACGAAAGCGTGGACCTACATAGCCCGCTTTCAATACCAAAAGTCCTACGTAAATATAACATATTTTCCCAAAATTTCATCAACCTACGTCAATCCGTTCGGACGCTAGAGTGATTTCCACAGACGTACAGACGGACAGACGGACGGACATGGCTATATCGATGTAGAATTGCACGCTGATCAAGAATATATATACTTTGTGGGGTCTACAATGATTATTTCGAGTAGTTACAAACGTAGTAACAAACTTAATATACCCCCATCCTATGGTGGAGGGTATAAAAAAAGAAACAACAAATGTCTTGAGGGCGACGACCCTATGCCTCACGCAATCGGAAATAGAATGGTAACTACCACGGAAAATGTAAGCAAAGTGAATAGTAATTAACTATCACAAAGTTTTGAGAAAAAAAACTGACTAAAACTGATGAACCACAGATCCAAACTAACGATCGGAAAAAATTTTCAAAACATCCCACGACGAAACTCTATAATCAAATCTCAAACCAGAAACAGGAAAAAAAATTGCCAAAAGAAACTCTTAAGTCCTTATCAGTGCAGGTGCCAGTTAAAAATGAAAGCTAATAGGTCTTAAATGTGCCAACAATTAATTAAATGTCAATAATTTTATTCCCAATAATTTTCAGAAGTATTTCAAATAATTGATGATCAGAATTTTCATAAAATTAAAGGTAATTAGTAGAAGGTTAAGGTATCAGCCAAGGTAAAAAAGAATAGTCAACAACAACAAACAATCTTTATCATCTTCCAAAAGCGCAGTCAAAATTTTCCCCAAAAATTTCAATTCTAATAAATCAATATATTAAAGCATCTATAATATAGCAAATCATGCAAATGATCATAAATAATCAACTGCCGATGACAATATATTATAAAGCTTTAAAGAAAGTCGAAGTATGAATCTCGAAATGTAGAAGCTTTGTCACAAATTGCACCTTGACATAAACTCAGGCTTGCAAGACGACTAAAAACTCTTTCCTTTAAGATGAAATTCAAGAAATTGTATTATAAATTTAATTGACGTTAAGTCGCAATTGAGAAGTTGTAATATAACAACTACTCAAGACATACTAAAAAATCAACCAAACCAAAATTCATAACTTAATGCTTAGGAACAATTCCCGTTGATGGGAGTTGAACCTAAGACATCGGCTTATACGTTGGGCGCCATTGTTATACAAGGTTAACATAACACCATTTAGCTATTATTTTCAGCAAAACATCTGAGTCCATCAACTTGGGCAAGCGTGGTATTGATGTTAAGCCTTCAACTCTAACTACAGAATGAGAGCGATTTTATTGGAATTTTGATTTACTTAAGTACTTAGGATGAGACGCGAATAGTAGTTGCATTTTTAACCGTTGAATTCAAATATTTAAACATATGTTGCGAAATACTAATTGAATTAGTGAAAACGTATACGTAAAGTATTAAAATAAAATATGTACATAAGAGAAATTATAATAATAAAAGTTGATCCGCTTCAAACTAAGTTTGAACAAAATATTACGAAACCCAAATTTACGACCTAATCGGTTGATCCGTTCGAGAGTTATCGTGCGCTCCAGCCAGCCAGACATACAGACGGACGGACATGGCTAAATCAACTCCAAATTGTCTGAAACACATTTCGTCCAAACATACTTGGGGTCTAAAACCATTACTTCGATGAGGCACATTTTGCCCGTATGAAAGTGTATAGCATAATGCTGAGGGCATATTACTGCAGGGAACCTCAAATGTCTAATTTGGTCAAAAATGTAGTTAAAATCTTTAAAATATGAAAATCGGAAGGAACCGTTTTATGGGGTCTATGCCAAAACATGGACCTATATTGACAATTTTCAGTGAAGATATTTTGTGACAAAAAAGAACCTCAAATGTCTCATTACAGAAAGTTAGCTTAAGAATTTTAGTTAAAATATACAAAATACCGAAAATCGATCAAAATATCTAAAATCAGGAGTTACGGGTATATACGGGATATACCAAAACATGGATCTATATTGACAAATTTTGATGGAGAAGTTTCATGACATCCAACCTTAATGCCAAGTTCAGTCAAAAAAGCAAACAAACCCCTCAAAATTCCGAAAATCAGGATGTGGTATATTTGCAATTTTTTGCTGGAGAAGTGTAAGGACTACAAAGGACCTCAAATGTCAAATCACAGCTAGTATGGTTAAAATTGAAGCTAAAATCTTCCAAATACCGGAAGGTACCATTAAAATGGGGCTACATCAAAACGTGGTCCAATATAGACCATCTTCGAACTTGACCTGCCTATTACAAAAAAGGCTCTCTGATGCAAAAATATAGTATTGTAGCTCTGTTACTAAGGGCGCTAGAATGATTGCAACAGATTGGCAAGATCGACTGAGTGTCGCAAATGATTACACTGTGCAACAAGGTTTTTGGTGAGTATATTAAGAACCCAACAAGAAATTTTCGCCATAGGTCGAGTTGCTCAGACATCGCGTGATGATTTTTTTTTTAAATTTTCATTAATTTATTTAATCGGGCTATATGACCTAGGGAGATTACATTGGAAAATTGATATGTAGCGAAGTCCTACACAAATATCAACCGCTATGTGACGATCGTTTCGTTAACTGGTTAGGTTAACATCCTCCGGCATATTAGATGTTGTTGCTGCTAGACAATTTTCGTCATTTGGAGCCCCTATTTATACATCCAAGATTGAAATTTGCATTTGTGATTTTCAAATTGAAGCTTTTTATTTTTAAAGACGACTATTTGTCCCCCTTCTATTCTGGAAACCAATTTTTTCAATATTACATCATATTACAGTTGATAGCTTTTTTCCATCTTACTGTAGTATGTCTTTCACATCGAAAGATTTTTGTTTTAAATCGAAGTGCTCCCGAGTACACAGTAGGAGTCATAATACTCGAAATACTCTAAGAGTGAAATCGAGTGGAAAACTAAGTTTATTTCGTGTTGAATTATATGTTTGTTTGTGTGTAGTAGACAGCACAAAGCTATGCTTTGCTGGTACAGATTGGCGATAGTGATATCCAATTTGTTTTTGTTTCGTTTGCAGCTCTAGATCAGCGTCGCCCAAGAGTTTCCATCAATGTTTTAGTATGTGTGTATGTATGAGTGAAGAAAAAAACAACAAAATGATGTTTATTGTCTGTTTTCATTCATTTACACTGGAAGTGAGAGAGAGAAGCAAATGCAAAAACAACTCAGTGGGCGCCCTCACTATACTGTCTTACAAAGAAGCGCGACCCTGTTCTAGATTGAGAAAACAAATAAAACAACGGTATGAAAAAACTGAATGTGTATTCGGTAAGAGTAAAATTTGTTCGATTTCGAGCGTATTTTATTCTCACCCGAAAATGAGCAAAGCATATGCACTCGTATTCGAGTGACATAGAAAAGAGAGTATATAGAGTAGTATTCGATTATCATTTTTATACCCTCCGCCATAATATGGAAGCTATAAATAAATTTGTCATTTCGTTTGTAACACATCGAAATATTCTACGTAGACCCTTTAAAGTTTATATATTCTTGATCAGGGTAAATTTTAAGTCGATATAACCAAGTCCGTCTGTCCATCAACCTGGTGAAATCAAGATATGGCTCTCAATTTATAAGATAGAGCTTTTTGATTTGGTATAGACTCCAAGGATGTTTGCAAATGGGCTATATTGGTCCATGTTTCGATATAGCCCACATAGAACCGTACCTCCCACTTTTCGATATTTTGAAAGATTTAGCATCATTATCTCACCGAAATAATGAAATTTGGTATTTAGTCTTCGTTGGGGTTATAAAACTTTCCCCCAGAATTTTTGTCCGTATAGGTCCACGTCTTCTTATAGTCCCCATAGAACGGTACCTCGAGATTTGCGTTATTTTAAAGGTTGTGGCTCAAATATTCCACCGAAATGGCTGAAATTTGGCACTTAGTCTTCGTTGGGGGTGTAAAACTTTTCCCCAGAATTTTGTCTGAAAAGGTCTATGCCTTCATATAGCCCCCATAGAACGGTACCTCCCGAATTTCGGTATTTTGAAAGATAACCACATTGTTTTACCGAAATTTCTAAAATTTGGTGTTTAGTCTTCTTCATAGACGAATGTAAACTAATTGTTCCATTTTACTTCAATACAACTCGTGGTGGAGGGTATAACGACGTTCTTACTTGTTTTATTTGCAGGTGTACGCCTGCTCTAATTCGAACGATGTTCACTCTCTACTCGAATTCGAGCTAACATTTCGGAGTTCATTATTATAAGTTCGTCGCTTTTAGGTGTTGTTGTGACTGTTGTTGTTGTGTTCTTGTGACAGATTATGGTTCGTAAAACGTTTGCAGGGTAACCAACTTTAAAGAGGTTTGTTTTTATTTTTCTTTGTTTTTTAGACCCTCCACCATAGTATGGGGGGTATATTAAGTTTGTTTTTCCGTTTGTAACGCATTGAAATACTCATTTGCGACCCTATAAAGTATATATATTCTTGATCAGGGTAAAATTCTGAGTCATGTCCGTCCGTCCGTCTGTGGTAATCACTCTTGCATCCACAAAAATGGAGATAGGAAATTTTGAGAAAATGCGTCTTTTGTTTGGAGGTAGGTCAAGTTCGATGATGGGCTATATCGGTCCACGTTCTGGTATAGCCCCCATATAACGGTACCCCCCGATTTACGGTTTTTTGCCGTTTTTAGCTACATTTTCAGACCGATTTAGCTAAAATTTGACATTTAGGGTTCTTAAGTGTAAATAAACTTATATAACAAAATTTGTGGGCATAGGTCCACGTTTTGGTATAGCCCCCATATATCGGTTCTCCCGATTTACGGCAGTTTTACGTTTTTAGCTAAATTTCAGACCGATTCAGCTATAAATTGACATTTAGGGTTCTTAAATGACAATAAACTTATATAACTAGTGGACATAGGTCCATGTTTTGGAATAGCCCCCATATAACGTTACCGCCCGATTTCAGGTATTTTGACGTTTTAAATCTAGACCGAATTAGCTATAATTTTATATGTACCCAGCAAAAATACTCATTACAAATTGGCCTACTTTCTCATTATTTTAACATGGGCATGTCATAAGGAGTAAGTACTTACTTTTTGGCCACTAAAAAGTAGATAAATAAGTAGTTACTCCCTGGTTACTTCAAGTCGTAACTACTTATTTAAGTAATTATGTATTTACTTTTAAGTGCCAAAAAATAAGTACTTACTCCCTATGACATGCCCGTGTTAAAATAATGAGAAAGTAGGCCAATTTGTAATGAGTATTTTTGCTGGGTAGGGTTCTTAGTGACCAAAAAACTTATATTCGAAAAAATTATGAACATAGGTCCATGTTTTGGTATAGCCCCATATAACGGTACCTCACGATTTTCGGTATTTTGAGAATTTTACCCACAAGTTTTAAGCGAATTATCTTTATTATCTTTGAACATTTGACATTTGAAATTCTTAGTGGTCACCACACCTCTCCACCAAAAATTGTCAAGAAAGGTCGATGTATTGATAGAGCCCCATATAACGGTACCTCCCGATTTTCAGTAATTTGATGATTTTAGCTACAATATTAAACCGAACTAGCAGTAATTTGACATTTGAAGTTCTTACTGGTCACAACACCTCTCCATCAAAAATTGGCAACATAGGTCCTTGTTCGGATATAGCTCCCATATAACGGTACCTCCCAATTTTAACTAATTTGGCAATTTTAGCTACAATTTTTAACCGAACTAACTGTAATTTGAAATTTGAAGGTTGTAGTGGTCGCCACACATCTGCATCAACAATTTTCAACATGGCCCCAATATAACGATACTTCCCGACTTTCGGTACTTTGAGGATTTTACTTAAAATGTAGGTCCATGTTTTGGTATGGCCCCAAAACAAACCTCCCGATTTTCCGTACCTTAGCTTTATTTTTTGGACGAACTTTCTGTAATTTGAAATTTAAAAGCCAACAAAAATTGTGCAACAAAAATTTTTCATTTAAGTTCATATTTTCGTATAGCCCACATACCTCCGAACTAGCTGTTAATGACATTTGAAGTTCCCACGTTATGTACCGATTTTCGGTACTTTGAGGATTTTACTTAAAATATTAACCAACGTAGGTCCATGTTTTGGTATAGCCCCAAAACAAATCTCCCGATTTTCCGTACCTTAACTTTTTTTTGGACGAACTTTCTGTAATTTGAAATTTAAAAGCCAACAATTACTGTTAATTACATTTGAAGTTCCCACGTTATGTACCGATTTTCGGTATTTTGAGGAATCTAGCTAAAATATTTAACCGAATTAGGAGTTATTTGACATTAAAGGCTCCCATCAAAAACTGTCAACATAGGTCCATGTTTTATTATAACCCCTATATAACGGTACCTCCCACTTTCTAGCCCACCAAAATTGTCAACATACATAGTTTGATATAGACACTATAAAAAAGGGCCTCACGAATGAAGCATTTTATGTACATTATCTGACATTTTAACGTACCCACTTAAAGTTGGGGACAGGAATGAAAACTAATTATTATTATTATATTAGTTCAGAATATTTTATGGTGGAGGGTATGAAAAGTTGGACCCGGACGAACTTAACGCTTTTTACTTGTTTCATATTTGGATATTTTTATACGGGTGTGTTACTAACTCGATAACCAACCCATTGTCCACTTAAGATGAAAGAGGGACCAAGATAAGTTCTGGGTTTCGGCATGTTCTGGGTTTCGGGGTATCCTTTATCGCCGACGTCACCCTGCGATCTAGATAACTGCTTATTATTTTGTGTTTAAAAATTGTTGATGTTGTTCGTTTCATCCTTTATTTCAAGATTCACAATAAAATGAGCACAAGAAGACAGTTTTCAGCTTCGAAATATTCTAAAACACTTTCGCTTATATTTTAGTTGCGGTTTTTGTTTTTAAAGACATGATGTCAGTACAATCTTTTTTAATTGACCCTTTTCAGTTTTACCAGAAGCTTGTCTTCGAGGATTGGACCTAATAGATTGCGCAAAATAATATATCGAAGAAATGCCATCACCAACACAATCAATATAAAAGTGTTGATAAGACCGCCTATGTTTCATTTAACCTACTTCACTAGTTTCACTATATTCATAAAAGTTATGTTGTTCGCCTTTGGACAACAATTAATTTCGGTTAAAAAAGTATTCAAACTGTTTAATACGGCAAATAAAAGTGCAATCAAATACATGATACAAAGCTTTTGCCTTTCTTTCTGAACAATTATTAATAAAATTACTACAATTATTAACCACATTAATTGCGGACAATTCAATAAACAATTTTAACATATAGTGCGGCACTTATTATTAAAGGTGTTATTTATTCAACAGAGATTTTTGTTGATGCATAATAAATACAATCGATATCTCGCCCAACCACATTTAGTAATTAATTACGAAGTTTGAAATGTTTCTCCTTTCCCTGAGGGTAATTGTTGTGGACAGAGTTTTACATGTCAAATATTTTAATGTAATTAATTACACTTATTGCCCATAGCTATAGCTATTAAATAGTTAGAACAAAAACGGAGTGTTTAGTTAAAACATTAAAGCATTTGAACTCAAACCCGAGCGGAAATTAAAATATTCTGGTAAACAAATTAAGGCATGATGTTTTTTTTTAATTAAAATATTGACGGAAATAGTTTTTATGGTACCGTTTAAATAATTTAATAGGAAATGCTGAGGATTTGAAACAATGAAATTGAAATTGATGGGTTTTTATTTAAGATTATACAGAATCTTACATATAGGGTGATTACATGAAAACCCTCAAGCACCAAATAATATAAAAAAACAAGTAAAAAAGCGTTAAGTTCGGCCGTGCCGAACTTTTCATACCCTCCACCATAAAATATTTTGAACTAAAATGAAATAATTAGTTTTCATTCCTGTCCCCAACTTTAAGTGGGTACGTTGAAATGTCAGATAAAATACATACAATGTTTCATTCGGTAGGCCCTTTTTTATGGTGCCTATATCTAGCTATGTATGTTGACATTTTTTGGTGGGCTAGAAATTGGGAAGCACCGTTATATAGGGGTTATAATAAAACATGGACCTATGTTGACAGTTTTTGATGGGAGCCTTTAATGTCAAATAACTCCTAATTCGGTTAAAAATTGTAGCTAGAATCCTCAAAATACCAAAAATCGGTACATAACGTGGGAACTTCAAATGTCATTAACAGCTAGTTCGGAGGTATGTGGGCTATACGAAAATATGAACTTAAATGAACAATTTTTGTTAGCTTTTAAATTTCAAATTACAGAAAGTTCGTCCAAAAAAAAGCTAAGGTACGGAAAATCGGGAGGTTTTTTTTGGGGCTATACCAAAACATGGACCTACGTGGTTAAACATTTTAAGTAAAATACTCAAAGTACCGAAAATCGGGAAGTATCGTTATATTGGGGCTATGTTGAAAATTGTTGATGCAGATGTGTGGTGACCACTACAACCTTCAAATGTCAAATTACAGTTAGTTCGGTTAAAAATTGTATCTAAAATATGGGAGCTATATTCGAACATGGACATATGTTGACAATTTTTGATGGAGAGGTGTGGTGACCACGAAGAATTTCAAATGTCAGATGTTCAAATTAGAGATAATTCGGTTAAAACTTGTAGGTAAAATTCTCAAAATACCGAAAATCCGTTATATGGGGACACTGAAATCCGTTATACCGAGGTACCGTTATATGGGGCTATACTAAAACATGGGCATTTCGAATATAAGTTTTTTGGTCACTAAGAACCCTAAATGTCAAATTATAGCTAATTCGATCTAGAAATGTGAATTTAAACGTCAAAATACCTGAAATCGTGCGGTAAGGTTATATGGGGGCTATTCCAAAACGTGGAGTATGTCCACTAGTTATATAAGTTTATTGACATTTAAGAACCCTAAATGTCAATTTATAGCTAAATCTGTCTGAAAATGTAACTAAAAACGTCAAAATGCCATAAATCGGATGTACCGTTATATGGGGGCTATACCAAAACGTGGACCTATGTCCACAACTTTTGTTATATAAGTTTATTTACACTTAAGAACAATAAATGTCAAATGTTAGCTAAATCGACCTGAAAATGTAGCTAAAAACGTCAAAATACCGTAAATCGGGGGGCACCGTTATATGGGGGCTATACCAAAACGTGGACTTATTTCCACAACTTTTGTTATATAAGTTTACTGACACTTAAGAACCCCAATTGTCAAATCATAGCTAAATCGGTCTGAAAATGTAGCTAAAAACGTCAAAATAGCGTAAATCGGGGGGTACCGTTATATGGGGCTATACCAAAGCGTGGACCTAAGTCCACAACTTTTGTTATATAAGTTTATTGGCACTTAAGAACCCTAAATGTCAAATTATGGCTAAATCGGTTTGAAAATGTAGCTAAAAACGGCAAAATACCGTAAATCGGGGGTACCGTTATATGGGGGCTATACCAAAACGTGGACCGATATAACTTGACCTGCCTGCAAACAAAAGACGCATTTTCCCAAAATTTCAGCGTTCTATCTCCAATTTTGTGGATGCTAGAGTGATTACCACAGACGGACGGACGGACGTGCACAGATCGACTCAGAATTTTACCCTGATCAAGAATATATATACTTTATAGGGTCGCAAATTAGTATTTCAATGCGTTACAAACGGAAAAACAAACTTAATATACCCTCCATACTATGGTGGAGGGTATAAAAAAGTTCACGCACAAATCGATTTTAAAAATATAATTTTTTGAAAAAATGTATGAAATGAAAAAAAAAAATTTTTTCAAAAATTATTTGTTGTTGCACGAATGAATAAATATAACCCCCATTATTATAAGTCTTCTTTTGTAATAGGTTCGATTTACCGAACAGATTTATAGCGTTCCGGTTAACTTAAAGTTAAAAGTGATGATTGAATTTCAAAGAGGAGCTTCTTCGCATTAACTTTCAATGTAAAAAATATATTTTTAATGCCTCCAAAATGGTTTATTTTGCGTTTTCAAATCCATCAGATAGTAAAAGAACACATATAATAATGGCCCTTAGCCCACTAATAACTATAATAATGTTTATTTCATTCAAATATTGAAAAAGGTCAGGCACAAACCACTTTGAAAAAATTTTAAATTTTTTGTTTTTTTGTTAAAAAATTATATCTTTAAATAAAAGCGTTTACGACATTTTTACGATTCTCAGAATTGAAGAAAATTAATGAGAAATAAATGTTATGTCAGTTTAATTATCTCATGCGACTCTAATGTTTATTTTCAATTGTATATCTGCTTACAGTGACTTCACGAAATTGACCATAATTTTGATAAATTCAAATTTTCAAATCATTTTGTGCGTGAAGTTTTTTCACCGAATCACCTTATAATTATGATTTTATGTAATTTTATGGCAAAACTCATCACATTGTGATAAAGGGATATGAGGTTGTAAAAAAGTCATAACCCTAATGCACAAAACTTGTCCTACCATCACGGAGAAATTCTTAAATTTTCTGTAAAATATTATGTAATGCTTTCAGCAAATTTTTAATTCCAAGAAATATTTCTTGTGTGTTGAGAGAATTCCTAAACACAACTTTTTAAACCAGTAAATGTTTAAGCCTTTCAAAAAATCGTTTCCAGAATTGAAAAAAAATATATATCAACTAATCTTAAAATATACTTAAATAAAGCGCAAAACGAATTCATTGTAATTCATATCCTCATTATGGTATGTTTTTTCTCCTTTATTTTCCTTAGATGGAATTGTAATTAAAGTTATGTTCATTAAGACCAAGTTACAAAAACGAACAACAAAACATTTTCTACGGCATTATTTTCTTATGTTTTGTTTTCTATTTTCTGAAATATAGCAGCGTTTCTGCCGCTGTGTGGTTCGTCAATGCTGTTACATTTCAAAACTTTTTTGTTGTGGTGTTACAAGAAAACCCTTCCTTTGACCTTTTTCCATAAGACTAACCAACAAATATACGAATACGTAGTGTTGGCTGGACCAAGGTCTAAGAAAGTGGAAAAATATGATGGAGTTTGTGGAAGTGTAACGCCCCAAGGCGTGCATACTTCATTAACGTTTACTTTTAATTTGTTACAGACTGTTAAAGAAGTAAATAGATGAAACTGAAGGAGAGGATTCAAGCGTAAAGTGAAAGGACCTCTCTGCGTCTCTCTCACCACCATTAAATAGTGAGTAAAAGGAAAGTAGAATTAGAACAAAAGCAATAACGAAGGGTTGCTAAACAATAAATTTATATTAGAGATGTTTAAGAAAACCAATGCTTAAGAAACCGCCAACAACTACAGCACTTGGTTGCCTTTCCCCAACTCCCCCAAGAAAAACACAATGCAAATGAAATCGTAAAGAAGTAAAATTTGTAGAACCAACTAAATTTACAACGGTTGATATCTTAATTTGCACTGGTAGCAATAAAATTAATAGATTACTTTTGTAGAAATGAAGAACAGGTTCAAATGTAAAAGAATCTAAATATTATTCACGATTTATCTATGCTGTCGTTAATGAAAAGATGGCTGGAATTGAAAGGCAATAAGTTAGTCAATTGTAAGGAGAGTCAAAAAACGTTTTCCCTGCACAACTCCATCCCACTTTAAGTTATTACTTTTTTATTACGAAATGCAGACCAATGTTGTAATAACACGTTTTTACTATTCGTCGTAGACCCTGTAAAGTATATACACTAAGCCGGGGAGATTTCAAAACCTTAATGGGCATTTCACGTTTCTGATTCCTGGAATTGAACTGAGCAAACAAGTCCACTAGATCATATGTCTACGGTGAAAATCGAGCTCACGATTTTGAATTTTGTTTGATGCTAGAGTGATTACCACAGGCGGACGGAGATGCGGACTTCCATAAAAAACCAAAAACTTAAAACACAAAAAAATTGCAAAAGCTTCTCTACTTTTCAACCGATTTCACTAGTTTTTCCCGTTTTCGGAAGCTTATTTAATTTTCTTTTTGGTGAAAATAAATAACTATACTGTGTGGTATCTTCTAAGCAGCCTAACGCAGGAGGAAAATAATTTCCCCTTTTTTTGCCCGGCTTTTTTTACACATTAACCACTATTAAAAAAAACTTATTCGAAAGATATTATCCACCCCTTTAAAAAGAAAAACGATCAATAGAAATCCGTTGTGAAAAAAGAAGATATGCCAGTTTAAATTTTAAAATGTAAAAAACCCAGATTTTCTCTTCTTTTATTGTTATAAAACAATAAAACGAAGTGACCCAAACGAACCAAAGGTATTTTCGTTGTCCATGGACCTCAACACGATGGAATTTTGTAACAGAACGTTTGAATATTTGTCTGGTCAACTTTTGTAGCACAATGTCATTTATCGATATTTGCCAAAAAATTTGCGCAGTCTCAAGGCTAAAACTGCTCCTTCATTGCAATACTTTTGCGATGCACAGTGTCACGACCGTGGCCATAAATGGTAAAAACTAAATACTTCGTTGAACAAATTTATTGATGGAGAGTGATAAAAAACATATTAATTAAGAAGAATCTGAAGTTTGGTACTGATACGTGAAGTAGTTTTTGCTATATGAGGATTTAAATCCGACAATTTTAGTTAATACCTATTTTTGTGTGTTTTTTCTAAAATTAATAAATTATATTATGCGTTAATATTTAAAATTTAAAAGTAGCGGTCGCTGCAAAAATGGTTCCTAAGTTCTCTTGGGATGTAATAAACTTGGCTACACCTTTGTTTGCATGTAAATATTAATCATATGGTGTTTACATTTACCCAAACATGTATTACTAAGTTTATTAATTTTCTGAAGCAAATTTTAAATTGAGTGGAGTGGGAAAACAATTGTATAAAAGTGTATATCGATATTTTTTGCTGTATGAGTAGTAAAAAGTGAGTACTTCAAATATATAAAGGTCCCAGCTGCAGAGGTTTGCAGACGAATGTGTCACTTCTCTTTTTCAGCGACCACCTCACTGAGAGGATGCCCCCTTTTTTAACAAATCGTTTTGCGGTGTTGGCTATAGCCCGAAAACGAATGAAGCGATCATCATGTATTTTTGTGGGCTTATTAAGTACCTAATAGTCTTGCTTTAAAATGAGAGAATTATTAAAAATATAAATTTTTAAAAAAATTGTGAACAGCGAAAATCAAAATTCGATTTTTTACAAAAAATTGACCGTTTTTTGACCACTAATCGGTCAAAAATTTTTTTAAAGGAAATTGCTCATATATAAAGACAAAAGTTTGATATATTCAATATGCTCACAAACAATATGAAGACTAAACACCAAATTTCAGTCATATCGGGTGGATATTGAGGCCACAGCACTCAACACACCGAAAATGAGGAGGCACGGTTCTATGGGGGCTATAGGAAGACGAGGACCTATACCGACATATTTCTGGTGGAAGGTTATAAGTCCCCCAAAGGAGACTTAATATCAATTTTCAGCCATTTCGGTGTGATAATCAGGCTAAAACATCCAAAATACCGAAAATCGGGAGGTACCGTCCTATGGGGGCTATATGAAGGCGTGGACCTATGCAGACAAATTTCATGATGAAGGTATAATGCCCTCTGCGAAGACTAAATACCAAATTTCAGCAATTACGGTGTAATAATGAGGCTAAAATCTTCAAAATACCGATAATCGGGAGGTACCGTTATATGGGAGCTATATCAAAACGTGGACTTAAGCCCACAATTCTCTGTTGGAATGTTTGATACCTCTGCCGAAGACTAACCACAAAATTTGAATACTTTCGGTTGGTCATTGTGTCTTAAACATTAAAAATACCGAAAATCGGGAGGTACGGTTCTATGGGAGCTATATCAAAACGTGGACCGACCAACCCAAATTTTTGTCCTGAAGATTGTAAGTCAATAATAGGTACGTGTACCAAAATTGATGCACCTACGACAACTCCTTATATTTTTGGCCACAGTTAATATGAACTCGCGACATAGTGCGATGTACTGGAGAGTTCTTAAATATTGTGTTGGCTACAACTTTGGTCTTTGTGTTGGATCGCAAATATCAAAGGTTATATGCCAACATATCCAAAAAATCAAGAGGCTCGATTTTCACCGTAGACATATCGACACCTCCAAATAATAGTATGCTAAGCCTAAAAAGTGAGTTTTGCAGGAGAAGCTCTCAAAGTGTGGAAATTTTTTTGAACTTCAGTACTATGCTAAGTCAATATTTGTTTATAACTTCTGTTCGGATTGACCGATCTTTACCAAAATTTGACAGAATTTAAGTTAAAGGACGTTCGACACTTCCAGATAATAGTTTGCTAATTCTGAACAGTGAGTTTTGCAGGACAAGCTCTAAAAGTTTGGAAATTTCTTTGACCTTCAGTACTAAGCTAAGTAAATATTTGTTTATAACTTCTGTTCGGATTGTCCGATTATTACCAAAATTTGACAGAATTTAAGTTAAAGGACGTTAAATATAAAAATGGTCTAGTGGACTTTTTTCCTCAGTTCAATCCCAGGAATCAGAAACGCGAAGGGCCCATTAAGGTATTTTCCTTCCACACTCCGGTTCATGTGATTAGAATCCGCCTGATTGATTTTACAAATACCGTTATATCTAACGGTAGGAGATTAGTTGTTAGTTATACTTTTGTGAACATGTAGAGTATAAAGTAGCCGAATATTTCAATAACTAACATGTTTCACATATGCATTATAACGGTACTTTCTACTCGCTTTATGAAATTCAATCAGGTTGGCTCTAATCAGATGAACGGAGTGTATGGGCAATTTTGTAGGAATTTAAGATATGTTGTAACGCATGTTTGGGATGTTGTAACGCGGGAACTGTTGTTTTTCAGCACTAACTTGGAATCACCGAGGGATTAAAAATATTTGCGCGGAAACTGTGGGTATTTTTAGGTTACAAAATAGGTGGATATGGTACCCCTCATATTTCGAACATTTGCAATTTTTTTTTAATAACGCGTATTAAATCTCGTTTTGGATGTTTCATTTTTACTTAAATAAAGTGAACGATATGCCTTTTTAAAATGTGCCGAAACAGATATTTAAAAACTATAGGGAATCCGGAGATACAATAGATATTTTCTAAAAATTGAGTGAGATGCTACATCCACGGTTCTTGATGGAACGCATTGAAACGTCATAGAATGATGTATTTTTAATGGTGATCAAAAGTTTCAGCGGTGGAAAAATGCCCCTCAGTAATGTTGGCGACATTTCCTGAGTATTTCAGCCAGGTAAAATTCTCTACAAATGGTGTCTTAAGACACTCCGTTCGGACTCGGCAATAAACAATGGGTCACGTATCAATGAGCTAATATGAATCATTGTTATGAGAGAAGTCTCCCTTGTCCCGCATGGCATGTTTGTGGAAACCTAATATATTATCATACTGATATGGGTGAAATTCCGGTTTTCCTTGGTGCTACAAAACTTTTCCCCAAAAATGTGTTTGTACAGGTCCACGTCCAGATCTGAAACTTTACCTCCCGATTTTCGGTATAGAGGTCGGGTTCACACCAGAAAAGACACCTATTGTTGTTGGTGATGATCGTGAAATATTTAGCGGGTGAAATGGACCAAAAACATAATTTTTATCTGATTTTGTATCTGTTCTGTAGGTAATATTCCGATCGCCTCTAAGTTTTAACTAAGGTAAGAGTATATGACTACGCTAGGTAACATCAAAATTTCAACGGTGGCAAAAAGCACCTCAGTAATGTTGGCGACATTTTCTGAGTATTTCAGCCATGTAAAACCTCTCTAAAAGTGGTGCCTTAGGACACGCCGTTCGGACTCGGCAATAAACTGTAGGTCCCAAGCTTAATGTGATAAGGTGGCAGAATCGACAAAGTTATTTCTTACAATAAGCTTGTTTGTTCCATAAAGGAATTTTGATTTGCTGAAAGCTAATACCCAGGGGCAGTGGTGTAGGGTATCACATGGTCGGCCCCGTCCGACTACAACCTTTGCTTACTTGTTGAAATTTAGTTTAAAGTCTTTTTGGGGATACACAATTTTTCCCAGTACAGGTCCACGTTTTGATGTAGATATAGAACGAACCTCCCGATTTTCGGTATTTTGAGGGTTTTAGCCAGGGTTTCGGAGTCGGAGTCGGAGTCGGAGTCTACGAGTCGGAGTCGAGCAATTTTGCTGGAGTCGGAGTCGGAGTCTGAGTCGAAAAAAATAACTCGACTCCGACTCCGGGCAAATTTTTTTCCACGTTATAGAAATATAACATTAAATTTGGAACAAGAATTTTTTAAACTTATTATTTTTTTAAAAGGAAGGTATAAGAAAACATATATGCAAACGGTAAATTATACTAAGATAAAGGAAAATTCACAGGATATTTACTATCCTTTGAAGTGTAGTCTATTCATCCCTATATTGTTGATTCAATTGATTTTTTACATTTTTCAAACTAAAGTAAAGTTCTATGACAATCGAATTAAGATTGGACCTTTAACTTCTTTCGTCAGAAGTCTTACTGGTATTCTCACAAAGTTTTATTGGTATTCTCATCTTGTTTTTATGAGAAGTTATCCTTGTCTTCTATTAAAGACATTGTGGTATCTATGGGAAATCTTACTGAATACCCTCTGGCACAAAATGGAAGTCAAGATCTGGGGGTGGAAAAATTCCTTTTCGGGATGAAAACCCTAATTGAAAACCCCAAAGCATCCCATAGCTGAAATTTCTGAGTTATGACAAAATGAATTTTTTGACCCCCATCAATCATTGAGGAAATAGCTTTTTTCTCTGTTTCGAGATATTGTTTCATCATTGTTAGATGTCATGTTTTCAGTTAAATAGAATGAGGAACCTTTCTGTCGAATATGCAGTCCTTCTACCTTAGTTCCTTCGATGTCCTTTTTGTTCTTGAACTCAAAAATTTCAAAAATTTTTGACAAAAATGTTCCATCGAAAATTATATGTAGGTTTCACATATCCAAGAAATCCATATTGTCAATTTTTCATTGTCCTTTATCAGTTTTACTCATTACTTTCTCAAAAAAAATCGTATGTTTATGTATTTCGGTAAAGTTCGCATAATCTATTAACTATATATGAAATTCGGAGGTTTACGCTTCTGAATCAGTGCATCATAAATTCGTTGTTGGTCAACGATAGATGCATCCCGCCATAGCTCAGATTCATTATACTCTTCTAGGATTCATTATATACTTAATGAGGGCTTTAGATGTAGACATTTAAATAACCGGATCCGACTGCCAGGAACAGATATAGTTCATTTGTATCCGAGTTTTCTACACAATCAATAGCTTATACGAAATTCAATAAAATACATAATCATATAGTTTTTCATGAAAAAGGATCGGGCAAAAGTGATAAAGGACAATGAAAATATGACAATATCGATTACTTGTCCTAGACCGACCATACATAAAATTTTCCTATCAAATTTTTTTTAGAATATTTTCATGCACGAAATCTCAGTGTGCTAATTTTTCAGTTCCAGAAGACATCCATCTGCCTACGTGCTGGGTGGTGTCTACAATATATCTCAAATATTTCAATAAAATTATCCACTCCACACCAAAGTTCAAAATGTGAGCGCTGAACTTTAGTTTAAGGGGTGATCCCTACTTATAAATTTCAGAAAAAAGTAGAAAGTATACATAACGTAGAATATGTGGTCAAATTTTTAAGTCGATCGGAACAATAGTGCCTTAGTATGAGAGTTGGATGGGAACAATTTATTTTATTTTGTATGCAGCATATAAACTGTGTTTTTTTCGAAATCGGTCACAAAAATATATGACAATTGGTTTATTAGTTTTCGAGCTAGAGTTGGCACCACAAAATGCTTTAATAAAAGCTGGGTTTCGTAGACTGCTTTACAACTGTGGTTGAGCTTTACAACTGTGGTCCTGCTTTGAAGACTAAGCACACTAAATTGTTGGTTTACATCCAGTTTGAAACTTGGTCATGAATTGCTTATAATTTTTGTTTCATGTACACAGTCCTTATGATTTGTATTGCCCCTTCATTTTCATATATTTTGAAAGCTTTAAGATTTTCTCACGCGGAAGAATTCCGTCCAGAATATACTCGTCCAAAAAAAGGAAAACCGACAGAAACTTTCGTAAAATTCGGCCGAAACGATATTGATATGATCGAATGTATTCGAACGAATGTCCTTTCTAATGAATATGTAAGGAAAAACTAACACATTAGCCTATATAGGCCAAAATATAGGAAAAAATTAAAAAAAATTTGCACATTTTATTCATTTTTAGTGGTATAGGAATTCATTCGGAGTCGACCCGGAGTCGGAGTCGGAGCCGGAGTCGTGAAAAAAATTCGCCTGGAGTCGGAGTCGGAGTCGAGCCAAAAATACCTCGACTCCGAAACCCTGGTTTTAGCATTACATTATCTAATTTGGTACAACATTCTCTGCAGAGAATTGTGGGTATAAATGCAAGTGTAAATATAAGATTCAAATTTTTTTGAGATTTTTCTGAAGTTTCTAGTGGTTATAAAGCTTATCCACAAAAATTTCAGGTATATCACTGTTTCTTCTGACCAATTTTGCTGTAATTTCGTATAGCGTGTTCTCACTTTGGAAGTTTGACGATACCTCTCGACGTGAAGTCTTTTAAATGAGTGATCTGTCTGTAAGTTGGTAGTAGTTTTTTGTAATTATTAAATAGTTATTAATATTATTATACTTTTTTATTTATTACCTTATGGATATTTATGAAATCAGTCGTATTATGTACATTAATCCCAAAAACCTACGATTGTATACAAGTAAATGACGAAAAATTGACTTTGCATTTGAATGCTTTCACGTCATCCTACGTCACCGTGAAAATGAATGCTATAGATCGACGTCCGCAAATGTGTTGAAGGGAATCCTCATTACCAATTAAAGTAAATGTAGGAGGAAAATGTAAATAAAAACTTTAAATTACCTAAAATAGGGCGATACCTGTGTGGCCACTGGGAATACCAAATTCTAAAGTATAGCTGATTCAGAAAATGAAGATAAAAACAGCAATTTCCTTTAAACGGGGGCTGTACCTTTACACGGACCTATATTCACAATTTTTGACGTAGAACCAAAAATGCCAAATTACAGTCAATTACTTCCAAATACCTCAAGTCGTGTGGTACCCTTTTATTGGTGGATATACCAAAAGGTAGTCCTGGGTATACAATTTTTTAAGACTTTAAAACACCTCAAATCTGGCGCTAACGATATATGGGGACTATTCCAAGTCGTGGTCCTTAATGTCAATTTACAGCCATTGTAGACTGAAAATGTGGATAAAAACTTCAAACTACCTGAAATCGGGCAGTACCTTTATAAACAAAAACTTTGGCCGATAAGGCCCATCTTTGCTACACACAAGAAAGTACCGACTACTGGGTAGATATGTGATAGATACTATCACCTTTTTATAAGTCATAGTTCCCATTATCCTATTTAAATCGGTCAATTCATTGTTACACTCTTTCTGTTCTAGTATTAACCAGCGAACAATAATACAGCAATGTCCCGGAAACTTTTTAATCTTCAACCTAACTAGCAATAACCCTAAAATGTTCACAAAACCATCCAGTATGAACACAATGAACCAAAGGTCTCCGAATGAAGTTATCGCTGTTTTTGGTGGCCGTATGAGCCCCTGACAACTAACCTGTCCTTAATGTCTAGTGAACAGATACCTACTTACTTATAATATTTTTTAGAGTTTTTGGGCCATCTTGTCAGAAAATCATCACGACTAAAAACACTTCTTTCGGTGAAAATTTAAAAACTATCCTCACACAAGCCTTAATTCAGTTGAATTTTTGTGAGGGAGGCACTCAGCATTTTTTAGGTACACATTTACTTTGCATTTTTGCACCAAGCTATGCATAACCTTGCCACAAATTGTACCACCTGCGTAAATGTTCACACAATTGACCTTGGCATTCCTTTTTAATATTTACATGTGCACTTTTAATTTCTTCAATGACATTATTGCATACATAAATAAAACAATTATCTCACAGAATTTTATAAATTCATTACTTACCATCAATTGAGAATTTCCAATTGACTTCAATGTCCAAAGGCCACCTTGCATCGTAAACCATTTGTGTTGTGTATTTAAAATTCCTTGCAAACACTTCAAAGAAATGTTGTTAAAAAATTCCAATTACAAAATTCCATAGATTGTATCACGTCTCACGGTTCATAAAAAGTTATTGCTTCTTTCTTCATGTAGAGCTATGCAGCTTATGTGCTGTAGCAAACCACATTTTATGGCCGGCCTTAGACATTTTGTGAAATGAAGAGCAAAAATTCCAATTTTTACTTTTATTGGAAAAGAATGATAACAAAAAATCACAAGTCTATTAAAAACAAGTAAGAACAGACTATAGTCGGACGGGGCCGACCATGTGATACCCTATACCACTAAACGCGTCTTCTTGGGATAAAGTTATAAGATGTGCATTAGAAATTTTACCAATTTTCACACAAAAGTTTTGATCAATTTAACCCGCTAAATATTATCCGATCATACCGTTGACTTGCACGCTACTTCTTCATCTCAAACCAAAACTACGTTTAAAATTTCGCGCCGATCGGACTATTATTGCGACCTACAGAGCGGCTACAAAATCGAGCAAAAATTTTGTTTTTGGTCCATTTCATCCCTTTAACATTTCACGATCATCGCCAAAAACTAATCAGTTCTATTCTGGTCCAAACCCGACCTCCATACTAAATTTCGTGACAATCGGTCCATAATTGCGGCCTCTAGCTTGATTACAATTTTTAATGGACGGACAGACGGACGGACGGACACACATCGCTAAATCGCTTTATCTCGTCGAGATATGAAGTTTGGTATACCACATGAGGGGTCTACGACGAATATTTCGCGGCGTTACATGAATTTTTGGGAAAACAAACTTATTATACCCTTTTCCACATTGTGGTATAGGGTATAATTATAAACAACAAATTCGAAAAGCAAAACATTTTTCCTTCAAATCAATGAAAATGAACTGGAAATTAAATTGGTTATGAAAGCGACATTGTCTTCAAAGAAATATGCCAAGGCTTTTCATTATGTGGGGTAGTTAAATCTGTGTAGTGTTTCAAAGAAAATTTCTTCGAAAGAACTTTAGGCCAACCTAGATATGTACATATGTTGATGGTGAACATCGGTGCCATAGATCAACGTGTTTAGTTATAACGATTGAAAAATGTGGTTCATATAGAACCAAAACTCCTAGTGAAAACAATGTCACGTTCTCCTGCCAAGAGTGCTAAATATTGCAATGGAGATACATGCATGCAGTCTAGTCAGAATTGGGTCAAGACAACAGTAACCCTCTGGAAGAATAACTGCAGTAGTGACCGATTACTGTCAAGCCAACGGCAGTAGGCTGATGAGATGTATGCGCCAGCTACGAATATTTGGTAGACAAATAGACTGTTATGAAAGCTTAGATACGACGAAAGACGTTTCAATCCTTGCCTGAGATTGACAGCATTATACATCTTATATGTTTTTTAGATATCATTAACTCAGGCACAATCTGCAAAAGGGGCAATTTCTCTGCAGACGCCTTAAAATCCTGCAGACGCCTTTAATGTCAATGGGTCGGATTTGATTGATCTTCCCTTCTGTTTGAATAGTTTCTTCTCCTTACTTGACCTTTGATTTCTACAATATCAACTTTCCTCCTCCTTCCTTGCCGTTACTTGTGTTAGCGAATAAGGCAGTACAGGACAATCTGAGACTTTTTGAGTTTAAATGATAAATCAAACGCAAAAGCCTCCCAGTCCCATGGGTTCCGATGAAAGAATTAAACATTTACCATTTAAGGAATATGAATTGACCATGGATTGAATTGCAAAAACAGCGTTAAATTCTGCCGAACTTTGTATACTCTCCACCATAAAATATTCTAAACTAATATGAAATAATTTCTTTCTGAAGTGTTTGACCACTGGGAACCCAAAATACCAAATGATAGTTTAAAACGTTAGTAAAAAATGATAGTAAAAAAACTGAAATCGGACGGTGCCGTTATATGAGGGCTATACGAAAACATGGACCATTTTCGGTAGATAAGTTGTATGACCACCACGAACCCTCTGAAAATGTTATTAGGGGCTATACCATGGACATATATCCAAATGCGGTCTGAAAATGTAGCTAAAGACGTCAAAATACCTGAATTCGGGCCGCAGCGTTATATGGGGGCTATGCAAAAACATGGACCAATGCAGCCAATCTTTGAACTTTACCAACCTGCAGGCAAAAGACGCAAGTTTAAAATGTCAACGTCCTATCTCTTTTTTCCAAATCACTTTAGATTCCCACAGAGAACGGTAAGACGGAAATTCATAGATCGACTTAGAAATTTACTCTGACCGCGAATATATATGGGGATTCCTGATTGAAATCGGACACTTTGCTGTGGTGATTTGCTGGTCATCAACCAAATATTTTAGTATATTTTCAGATTTTCTTTGGCTAACGGTTAATATTGGTCCAAATAGAATAAATCTTTTTTGTATTTTTTTTGTTGTTTTATCTAATAAAAAATAGAAAAAAATTGCACAGTGGGCTTGGATGCAATTCTTGCGATGTAATATTTAAAATCAATTTTTAACAATGAACATTATTTTTTATTATTATTTTTTATTAGAAAGCTGATAAAACAGAAGAAATACTAAATAAGTAAGAATGGCGTTATGTTCGGCCGGGCTGAACTTGTTATTCCCTCCACCACGAGTTGTATTGAAGTAAAATGGAACATTAGTTGTTTTGTTTATGAAGAAGACTAAATACTAAATCTCACCAACGATCGATCTATTCCGACAATATCTGGCGAAAAGAAGACTAAATAGAAAATTTCCGATATTTTGGAAACATAATGTAGCTAAAACCTTCAAAATACCAAAAATCAAGAGATACGCTTCTATTGAGGATATGGGAAGACCTATACTGATAATTCTCTTCTGGAATAATTAAAATAACCCCATGTTAGACTAAATAAAAAATGTCAGTCATTTTGGTGGAATATTGACGTCACAACCTTCAGGATTACGAAAATCGGGAGGTACCGTTTTATGGGGGCTATATTTATGCGCAGACCTGTACCAAAAAAATTCTGGTGGAAAGTTTTATACCCCCAACGAAGACTGTATACCAAATTTCAGCCATTTCGGAGGAATATTGAGGCCACAACCTTCAAAATACAGTAATTCGGGAAATAGCATTCTATGGGGCTATTAGATGGTGTGGACCTGTACCGACAAATTTCATATGGAAGTTTTATAGCCCAAATTAAGACTTAATATCAAATTTCAATTCGGTGTGATAATGGGAGGCGCTGTTCTATGGGGGCCTAGGCAATATCGGGTGTTGTCAGGCGTCATGTGATTTTTTTTATACCCTCCACCATAGTATGGATTTGTCATTCGGTTTGTAACACATCGAACTAATCATTTGGGACCCTATAAAGTATATATATATTCTTGATCAGGATAAAATTCTAAGACGATCTAGCCATGTCCGTCTATCCGTCTGTTGATGAGTGCTGAAATTTTGCACCCGAGGGTATTTTTTCCATAGGCAGGTCAAGTTCGAAGATGGGCTATATAGGTCCACTCTTTCGTATAGCCCCCATATAGCGGTACCTCCGGATTTCAGGTATTTTGACGTTCTTCGCCAGATTTGGAGACCGAATTAGCTATAATTTGGCACTTAGGGTTCTTAGTGATCAACAAACTTATATCCCAGAAGATATGGGCATAGGCCCATGTTTTGGTATAGTCCCCATATAACGGTGCCTCCCGATTTTCGGTATTTTGAGAATTTTTGCCACAATTTTTAACCGAGCTATCTGCCATTTGACAGTTAAGGTTCTCAGTGGTCATGAAACATCTCCACGAAACATGGTCAACATAGGTCTTTGTTTTGATATAGCCCCCATATATCGGTACGTCCCGATTTTCGGTATTTTGAGAATTTTAGCTAAAATTTTTAAACGAAACGAGGTTCCCAGTGGTCGCGAAATATTTCCACCAAACATTGTCAACATAGGACCATGTTTTGGTATAGCCCCCATATAACGGTAACTCCCGATTTTCGGTAGTTTGAGAATTTTAGCTACAATTTCTAACCGAACTATCTGCAATTTGACAATTGAGGTCCTCAGTGGTCATGAAACATCTCCACCAAACATCATCAACATAGGTCCATGTTTTGGTATGGCCCCTCTATAGCCGTACCTCCCGATTTTCGGTATTTTGAGCATTTTAGTTACAATTTCTAACCGAACTAGCTGTAATTTGACATTTGAGATTCTCAGTGGTCATGAAACATATCCACGAAACATCGTCAACATAGGTCCATGTTTTTGTATAGCCCCCATATATCGGTACCTCCCGATTTCCGGTATTTTGAGAATTTTAGCTACAGTTTTTAACCGAAATAGCTGTAATTTGACATTTGAAGTTCTCAGTGGTTATAAAAAAATATCGCCATGTTTTGGTATATCCCCCCATATAACTGTACCTCCCGATTTTCGGGAACTTTTAAGTGGTCACGAAATTGCTTCACTAAGATTCGTCAACATGGGTCCATTTGTGAGGGTTTACATTGTTTCGATGAAACTACCCTCAATTTGACTCTTGAAGTTCCCTGCAGCTATAAAACTTTTCCACTAAAAAAATTAAAGATAGGTTGACTCTTTGATATAGCCCCGTAGGTGGTGTTATCTAACTGTGCAACAAAATGGAGGTGAAAGTCTGGGGCACGGAAAATTCCTCATGGGGAAGAAAGGCCTTGGTGAGTATATTATGAACCCCGAAGGACAGATACGCCGTGAGTCGAACTTCCGCGTTATGGCGTGATGCAATTTTTGTTAGAGACCCTGTGGGCCATCAGGGATTAGCGTTATATCTTTGTTCACTTTTGCTTAAGTGCTCTACAAAAACAACAAACAAAGATATAATGCTAATTCAGGTATCTTGCAAAGCCTTCATCACGCTATAACGCGGAAGATCGACTCACGGCGTATCTGTATCTGTCCTTTTGTGTGGGAGGTACCTGAAGGAGTGGACCTATTGAGACCATATTGGAACCTCATATTACTCTGGTAGAAAGTTTACGCTTTACAAAGTATGGACCAAATCGGTTACTCCCTTCAAGAGTTATCGTGCGCACAAACTTTCCTAACATTTTCGAACTTTTGTGAGGGAGGTACCGGATGGAGTGGACCGATGTAGCTCATCTTCGGATTTAAACCAAGTTTGGGCAAAGTATTACGAAAGCCAAAATTTCGTGCGCTCCAGCCAGCAAGACAGACAGACAGACGGACGGACATGGCTAGATCGACTCAAAATTGACTGAAACACATTTCACACATTTCGTCCAAACATACTTGGGGTCTAAAACCATTATATCGATGAGGCACAATTTCATCGTATTAAAGTGTATATACCCTCCTTAGCCTAAAGGCTGAGGGTATAAAAATTAAGCCGTTTGTGAAGGGATACTGCAAGATGGCCGTATTATATATGGTGAGATAGAAGCATCCTTGGAAATTTCTTCCACCAACTAACATTTGATATTTGGCCGCAAAAATGGATTTTTCTCGTTACATCCGGCAAAAGTGGACAATCGCTCAAAAAATTCTCTTGTGAATTGGCGCAAAAAAATTGTGACTAAAAACGATCGCGGTGCTTTAAACGACGTTTATGAGATCATGACAGAAGACGAATCTTGGATCTATGCTTTGGAGCCCGAAAAAAGCTGGTCTGGTCTTCGAACTCCAACGAAAGTTGTTCATGTAAGAATCACTTCGAAGCAAATGGTCGCCGGTTTCTTCGCCAAAACCGACCGTGTGACGACTATACAGTTTGAGAAATGTTGGACGATTAATTCTGAGAGGTAAACTACAATTTGGTTGCCAGAGTTATCCGAAAACCGAGCAAGAGAAAACGAATCATTCTGCATCATGACAAATCGAGCTCTCACACATCGATTCAAACCAGCGCCTGTTTGACCGGGCAAAAAGTGGGAAAATTTTAAAAACATCACCACAGCAAAAACAATGGAAACCAAAAACCACTTTTAGAAAAAAAACTAACTTAATAAACCCACCATACTATGGAGAAAATCTTTGTTTACTGTCATGCTGGTGCTATATCGAAACATGGTCCACATCTTATGCTAAAAAGTTTCTTCTATCAAGAAAATGTGAAATGCTAAATTAAAGTCAGTGATAATATTCCCAATTCCACTAAAAATAAAAAAGTGTAAAATAAACAGGTGGAGACATGCATGCTTTTCTTCTTTTATACCCTCAGCCTTTAGACTAGAAAGGGTATATGGTAATATTCAAAAAAGTTTTACAATCGTTGAAGTTGAGGTTCACCATTTAATAAGTCGCGAACTGTTAATATATTTTATAAAATATGAATATATTTATATTAATTGAAGTGTTTTAGCCACGATGTCATAATATGGACCATAACAAATAATTTTCGTGGAAGCTGCGTTGTGTTGTAATATAAGAAAATGGGAAAAATGTGTTGAAGTAAACAAGTTTTTTTGTGTTCTTTCTTCATTTCTGGCACGCAAAATTCAAACCTGTGCTCAAAGAAAGAAATAAATAACACACCTTGTGCAACATGGTTCTAAAATCGATGCTGACATTTTGAAGTTTTGATTTCAGTCTTTTTCGACTTTTTCTTATAATTAGAGTGTGCAACTAGATAATAATCCAAACTAGTTAAAGGATTGTAGAACTCGCGTTTCCACGTCGTTCGATGTATATCTCATGAGTGTGCTCCGTACAGCTTTCTAGCAATAGGAGTCCAAAGGCGAAAATTTGTTGCGTAGATTTTCTGAAAAAACATATTTTTGGCTTTAAAATTTATAACTGTCGTACGCCGCGTGATTTTAGTTTTTTACGTGCCGGATCTAATAAGCCCTTCAGCGTTCGAAACCATACACTAAAACGCCGGATATAGATACCTTGAAAGTAGGAAAATCTGCAAAAATCTATTTTGACAATTCCGGGAATTGAACCGCGATTCTATTTGATTATTTTTACATAAATGTAATTCTTTATACGCGATTATAATATTTGCCAAAAAGGTGCATCACAAATTACAAATATTCAGGAGTAATATCCCTATTTATCCACAAAATAGAATGTGGTGGCACATCCGCAGTTCTTAACGAATCGGTCTAAAGCAATTTATATTGACATGTTGTTAATAGTCGGCCATTGAAATCGGATGCACCTTATAATCATTTGCACATCGAGTAATTTTTGACCACTTGAAGATTTTTTGAATAGTAAGATGCAACTGATGACACACTTTGGCCGTTGAATGAAACATGGGAAAATCCATGCACATTGATAGACATGGACTCCCTGTATCCGAAAAGCACATGCACCTCAACTGATTTAAACGGATTCGCGAATTACACGCTTTTTAACTTTTGTGTTTTTTCTTTGGTTGTGATTTCAATATTACTCTGTACTTCTTAACTCTATTGCTTATCATTCTAAGCAAATATACTTTCACGATGACAAACTATTTTTTTTTTGGAGAAGTTTTAACAGTATGGAAATTTAGCGAAATAGTAGAATAACTCCTAAAAATGTTTATCCAATTTTTCGCATTAAACCATAATATATACATATTTTTGAAATAATATTCCCACAATAAGTTTAAATTTTTTGTTGTTGCTGTAATATGCATGTTATGAACCCAATCTTTATAATTTTGGTCTCACATATTTCTATGCGTTGTCTAGATGCTGTAGAGATTTTAAATTTTTTTTTTTTTTTTGAGATTTATATGGACTCTGATTTAGAATAAATCAAATTTACTCTAAGATTTTTTTCATTATTTGTTGATTTTCCGCTAAAATAAAAACAAATTTAGAAATATTTTAACATCAGCGGATATATAAAACAGTTTGTTAACGATTTATACATATATTTTCTTGTTAAAACCCAAAGCGGATTTTTAAATATTTTTCTTTATAAGGAAACAAAACCCCCTATAACTTTTGGGAGCAGCATCCAATTTTTTGAACGCGTACATATTTGAAACCACATTTTTTTCTTAACCTAAGTACCAAAAAGTTGCGGATGTGCTCGCAAAAAAATTAATTGTTTTTTTCAATGGTATTGAAAAGGAAATTTGAAATTAACCATATACACTTTGATACGGCCAAAATGTGCCTCATCGAGATAACGGTTTTAGGTCCCAAGTATGTTTGGACGAAATTCGTTTCAGACAATTTGGAGTCGATTTAGCCATGTCCGTCTGTCTTTCTGGCTGGCTGGTGCGCACGATAACTCTCGAACGGATCAACTGGTTCAAACCAAAATTTGGGTATCGTAATATTTTGTCCAAACTTAGTCTAAGTTCGAAGATGCGCCATATCGGTCCACTCCTTCGGGTACCTTCCCCACAAAAGTACAAAATTTGACTGTAAAATGGTGTGAACGATAACTCTCGAAGGGAGCAATCGATTTGGTCCAAACTTTGTACATCGTACTATTCCTTGTAGATATAGATCGGATTTGAATATAGAGTATATCGGTCCACTCCTTCGGGTACCTCCCACACAAAATTCGGAAAAAGTGAAGTTTCTTTTTTCAGTAGGTTGTTCTAGCGGCCTCATTTTCAACGGTACAATCTCTTTTCGTAGTTAGTCAATACGTCCTGAAATATTGGTCCAAGCACAAAACCCTCCCGGCACATACTAAAATTGCTATTGTGTAAGATAACTCTAAAACTTTTTCAAAAATTTCTTTCAAACTTAGTTTAACGTAATTCAATATTTTGAATCCTTTATGTAGAAGTTTGGTTACTAAAGATGTTCGGCATATTTCAATGATTTTGTATAGCCCCATTATTGTACATAAAGATTTTAAAGCAAACTCATGATAAAAACAATATATGTTATATATATGTTTTTGTCAGTGGCTGAGGGTATATCTCCGTAAGTACAGCTGACTGATACTTTCTTACTTGTGGACCACTGATTGGTATTTCGATATCGGAAAGTCATTACCATGTGTTTTATTTCCGACCATTAATAGGTCGAAATTTACCGATTTTTTAGCCATTTAGCATTTGGTGGCCATTTCCATGGATTATTGTAGTCTCGCCTAGGGCAATCCGCAATTTGACTACATTTAACGGCAAAACGTATTACAACGCTTACCCGTTAAGTTGTGGTTTTCCTGCTGAATTATTGCTATGTATATTTTAGGGCAGAGATGCTCAAAATATTCCGTGCATTGGTAGTAGTAAGTCAGAATTCCCATTTTGAAAACCACGGCAAATGAAAATAAAGAGAGAATAAGTGTGGTTTGTTTCTACTTTTTCGTATACATCCAAGCATCGTTGTTGCACTGCCATCTTCGATAATAACCTGTTCTTACCTAGCTGGACTAGCTCCATTTATTTTTTAAAGGTGATTCATTGAATCAATCTTGGGTCACATTATTACTGCTGATTGATGGCGGCAGTGATAATGATCTGGAACGTTTGCACTATGCTGTATCGACTTTCTTCCGTTTATATGGGTTTATTATTCTTCTAATTCTTCTTCAATAATGGGTCATCGCTTTCGGAAGACGGCATTGTTATTTTTCGTCTTGACAAGCAATGTCACAAAATGTCATATCTGAATTCGCATTAAGAGTGGCCTAACAATTTGAAAATGAAAGTTATGACGTGGCGGAAGTGATTTTTATTATGAACAACATGAAAGCAGAAAAAAATAATAATTGCGAAGTATTCATCCTTAGGGGTTTCGCTTTGATCTTTACCAATACGTGGTTGCAGCTATACGAAGCATTATGTGATCTGTTTCCCAAAAACCGCAAAGTCTCGTTTTATTGATTTTCAGTTTCAGTGCTTCTGTGCTATAAAACTATAAACACTCGTTGATACCAACTTGGCTATTTTGCACCAATAACCGATTGTATGGTGCCAGCGAAAGTAAAACAGAACACCGAACTTCATTCTGTTTTGGATTTTTAATTTCCTGTTTGTTGTTATTTTTATTTTTTCTTTACTTTAGGGCATTTCATCATCATCTTTTATACATTCTTTCTTGTCTTATATAGCACATAGACGCTGCCACTTTCGAGCTTTGCTGGAGTGTGACTAATATAATTACAAAGTCTTTGTAAATCTTAAGAGCTACAATTCATTACCTTTTTTGCGTCTTACATTGTTTTTTTCGAGCACTCCTTTTTCTTAGCTATCCTTTCTTTGTCTTTTGCAATTTGCATGAATCGTCTCAAAAGAGCTGTGATGAAAATGTCGGAAATGGATATTGCTTAAGACCATTCATTGTGACAGTGATGTTTGATAACGGGGAGTTAGGTAGGTGGTGGTGGTTTGTTATGAAACTGTAACAAACGGTATCTGCTAAATTTGCTCGGTGCTTGATGTGTGCTGGAGTGAAGCACTAACATTTGCTTTAGATTAATTATTCAAATTAATTTTATAGCTACTATTTATTTGTCGTTTGCTTTTTTGTACTTTCTTTTGAAATAAGAAAAACTTTGTTGTTAGTCGATGAGAGCAAGATGAGAATAACCCTAGCGGGTACTTAGTCAATTTCCTTTAAATAAAAATCAAATAAAAATTTGTTAAGGTTAGTGACACAATACATGGGGTAAGGGGATTAATATTAAGAAACCGCTGAATTCAACATTGTTTTTTGTTTTGTTATTGTTGAAGTTTCAATTAGATTACATTGCTTAAGTCGGCAAAAGTGTACATTTGAACTAACTTTATCGCAACATAAAAGCATGTTATTGTCTGCATTAAACGGGACTAAAGTCATTTGACCAGTCCCTTCACCGCGAAGATATCACGATGGGGGTAGCGAAATCTCCTGGAACTCCAAGCAATCGGCCTTGGAGTAAATCCAACGAAGACAGAAATTGTATTGTTCACCAGAAAACTTTAGTTCGGCGATTTTTAAACTAACAGTACTGGATGTAGTGCAATTACATCTCTCCCCCGAAGCTAAATACCTACTGTTAGCTGCGATGGAAGAGGAACGTTGAGGAAGGGACGAAGAGAGGATTCATCGCACTCTATTCGTGGCAAATTCGATAGGGAAAAGCTGGGGACTGAACTTATAGAGTATACGCTGGATTTATAAGCCCAATCCTATGGATTTCTTGTCTGGCGGAACTCTCCATGCCAAAAAAAGACTCCTACTCCAACCCTATTTTACTTCTCTACTTCTTGGATGATTACAATTGACCGAAAAGACTCCAAGTGACGTAGTCACATTGGTTGGTCACCGTATAGTTTCTAAATTTAATAGGTAGTATGGGTTTGCACATGTTCCATCCGAAAACCGCTGAACATGAGCCAACATTTGGGATAACTTAGGTCCCATGGTCGGCAACTTCAGCCTTCATTAGGTAACATCCGACTACGGAACGAAGCTGAAGAAAAAAATATTTACTCACAAAACATCAAATTTTGTCCGTTGGGCCCCACCTGAAATGGTGTCGAGATACATTCTGGCTACGTACCTGTATCCTTGTAGTAGCCAAGTGCGATATATAGCAGGATGGAATCTACTCCGCTCAACTTACCCACATACTGGAAGACTAATGTGGAACCTAAGTGGCAAAGAATATCCCAATATCTTCAAACTGCCGCAAAATCTACTTGGTGTAACGTGGTTTTGTCGTCGGCTGGGGAACCTCAGTTGCATCCAAGGTCTTCTTAAGGACCCACTAAGCCTTACGAAATTAGAAGACTAATATTCTCCCTTTCCTGGGGGCAAACTCGGATTCTTTATTGACTAAATAGTAGTTTACAATCTACTCGTGTTTTAATGCGATGAAAATAGATTAAATTGGTATAGACAGCCGGGATGGGCGGAATCGGTGTTCGGGTGTGAGTAGTCGGGAACACGATATGCTCGGTGTTCAGGTGTGAATAATCGGGATTTTGATGTATTCGGCGTTTGGCTGTATTTATTCTGTAAGACGATGGGTTCGGTGTTCGGCTGTTGATGCTCGGGAACACGATGTAGTAGTTTAGTCTAGTGTTATGGTCTAATTTCTACCATGCGCTACTGATTTCAAACTACGGAACAGCTGACCCGTAGACCCTGTGGAACTGCTGACCTGAAGGCCCTGTGGAACTGCCGACTCGAAGGCCCTGCGTAACAACTGACTCGAAAGCCCTTTGTATGTATTAGCCAACCACAACTTAATGGGTAGACCTCAAAAACATGTTAGCCTTTTTTGCGCACATGGGATCGATGGGGACTTTTAGGTCGTTGCTTATAATGGCAAACCCTAGCTCTCCACCAAAATTCAGCTTTGTGGGAAGTTTTGCTATTTCCGAGTACATGTCTATTTTGACTGGTCTCTAAGCTCCCAAACAACATCCAACTCTGGAATATTTGAGTAACTTGAGGTATGTGGTAAATAAGAATTACTTGTTGTAGGCAATGATAATGAATTTTGTGACGTTGCACAGAAATGCAAATCTCCCTTGTCTAAGATGTTATTTCTCCTCGGATGGGTAGTAATGACGTAGTGCTGGTTTGTTATATGTTAGCCGGTGCTGTATGGTAAGGGTAATAGTTGTTGTGTTATGTACTTGAACATTTTGTCACGTTACATTGGGTACAAAACAGTAAAAAAGTCAGAAAAAAGTCCCACATTTTTACCAGAATAAAAAATACCAAATTCTCCTGCAAAGATTACGGATGCTAAGAAAATATGTGCTAACTGACGCTGAGGATTTGGAAGGAGCATTTTATCAACCAGAACCAATCCCAAACTACAGTATTGAGTGTTAACCACCCAGTGAAAGTGAGGTTATGACAGCAGTTAAACGACAGAACAACAATGAAGCAGCAGTGGTGTATGGCGATATACTGATAAGGAGTTTGCATTAGCTGATTAGCAAAATTTTACTAGAGGAATGTATATTCCCAACGATTGGAACCACATTCTGCTATGTTCCGTGTACAAGAAAGGAGAAAAGACGGTTTGTAGCAACTACAGAGGCAAACGTCTCGTACCCATCGCGTATAAAGTGCTGTCGGGTGGGCGTATTGTGTGAACGGCTAAAACTGTGGTCAATGAAATAATCGGGTCATACCAATGCGGTTTTAGACTTGAAAAATCTATAGTATACCAAATCTTCAGTCTACGCCAAATATTAGAGAAGGGCTATTCCAAATAGTGTACCTATGACCGCAATTTTTTGTGGAGAGGCCCTTTTTAATATGGGGCTATTCCTAGCATGGAACAACGTCCATAATTTGAGGTAGCAAAGTTGCGTGACCACTAGAAACTCAGAAAAAATAGCTAAAACCTTAAATAAGTAGCTAAAACCTGTTAAACGAGGGCTATTTAGAAACGTGGACCTATGTCCACAACTTTTGTTGGAGAAGTATTTTTACCCTTTGAACACGAAATGCCAAATTACATCCAACTGGGTAGAAACTGTCAATAAAACTTTAAAATACCTGAAGTAGGGCAGCACTTAAGTCCAAAATTCGAACCTTTAATACCAAATTATAGCTAATTCGGTCTGATGGATGGACGAAGATGCAGATTTTCGACTCAGAATTTTTCCCTGACCATAAAAATCAAACGGAAATATTTACTTACTTAGATGGCTAAACAGGACGTCTTGTTCCATTTGCCGAACTAAGAATAGATTTCCAAACGCACCGATCTGCTGCTTTACTTCCCCAATCTTTTGATATCATCCATCGGAGTTTTGTCCTTCCTTTGGGACACATACCATCGAGTGACTCGTATTCATATGCCTTTCTGGCGGGGTCATCTTTATCCATCCTGCTGATATGGCCCAGCCAACGCAATCGTTGAAGCTCTATACGTTTTACTATAACGAAATTCAGCCGTGAGTGAACGTGAGATAGAGGCATTCTTGGGCATTTCTTCCACCAACCAACAGTTGATATTGCACGAACACCTTGCCGCAAAAATGGAATTTTCTCGCTAGATCTAGCAAACTTGGGCAGTCGCTCAAAAGAGGCTTGTTCATTTAAGAAGCACTTCGAAGCAAATGATCGCCTGATCGCCTAGAACGGTTCATTTTGAGTGATGCACTATAATTTATTTGCCTCAAGTCTCCTGAGAAATTCAAAAAGCGAACAAGAGAAGACGAATCATTCTGCATTATGACAAAGCGAGCTCTCATACATCGATTCAAACCAGCGCCTGTTTGACCGGACAAAACGTGGAATTGATGGTTCAACCGCCGTACAGCCCTGACTGGGGATCCAATGGCTTCATTTGATTCCAATATATCAAAAAAAGTATGGTTAACGATTTTCGTAGCCAGAAGATGATGTAAAAACGTTCAAAAACACGTTTTGGAGGTGTCTAAATCGGAATGGAAAAACGGATTCAACAATTGGTTTGAGCGCATGGAAAAGCATATAAATCGTGCTGGAGACTACTTAAAAAAATAATAAAACTATTTTTGATGGTAAAAAATCCACTTTTCATTGTTAGGCCAGATAATTATCGTTCAGCCCTCGTATATCTGTATTGCATATAGTGCTATTTTTATCTCTATCCCTATATACATTCCCATCTCGTATGAGCTTTTCCAGTAGAATGTTAAATAGGTCACACGATAGGTTCGGAGAGGTTTTTTCCTATTTTAACAGCTGATCTTGTGTTAACCAAAGCCATCCACCATAATCGTTTAAGTTTTGCAAGGATGCCAAACTCAGAAGTGCCTTGGAACACCTTTGATCGTATTGGGTTGGAAGGCGGCCGTATAGTCGACGAAAAGGTGGTATGTGTCGATTTGTCTTTCGTGGGTCTTTTCCAGTATTTGGCGCATTGTGAAGATTTGGTCAATTGTCGATTTACCAGGTCTAAAACCGCATTGGTATGACCCAGTTATTTCACACAGTACGCTCGACAGCACTTTGTATGCGATTGGTAGCAGACTGATGCCTCTGTAGTTTGAACACACTGTCTTGTCTCCTTTCTTGTGTACAGGACATATAGGTCCCAATCGTTGGACTTTCTTCCTGCCAAATTTCGGTAAATAACTGATGCATACGGGCAGCCCATCAGCTCCTGCTGCTTTATTGTTTTTCAGCAGATTAATTGCTGTCATGACCTCGCTTGACCTTTTCATTGCGGTCCTTATACGATACTAAGAGATCCTCAGTATGCTATCTGTATCAGTTACCAGATTCCCTTCATCATCTATGTAGGAGAATGTGCCTGCACCATACCCTTCAGTCTGGCGTTTTACACTCTGGTAAAATTTTCGGAATTTATTCTGATTTCTCAACATCTCGAGTTTCCCCCGCTCTCGTTTTTCTTGCTCCTTCTTTTTTTCTTCTGGAAATACGCTTCTCCTCTTCTCCCGATATTTTTCTTTCGCGCTTCTTGTTGCTGTATGCCAATTTCTTTTCTTCAGTAGCCTTACTACACTCCTGATCGTATCATATATTTCTATATGGTGGTTTTTGATACCCAAGCACAGATTTTTCGGAAGTTTGAAGTGAGTGGTATATTCTTTGCCACTGCGGTTCCACATTATTGGGACAAGTAGTGCCATCTTCCAGCATATGGGTCAGTTAAGCGGAATAAGTCTGTGCTATCTATTGTGTTTGCAGCTTCTCGACATTCAGCTTCCGTTCTGTGTTAGATTGCACTTTTGCCACAACATTAACACGAGTGCGTACCTTTGCTGCTACAAGCAAATGACATCTAACACACTGGATGAGTGTCTTCCGTCTATCACAACATGATCAATCTGGTTTCTTGTTTTCCCATCTGGGGATTTCTACGTGGCCTTGTGTATGTCGAGGTGTTGGAACCTGGTGCTGTTCATTAAAATGTTTTTGCAACTGTAAAATCGATCAGCCTCATTCCGTTGTCGGAATGTCCGACCGTGGGGCCAAAGATATTTTCGCTCCCAATTTTAGCATTAAAATATCCTAGAACAATCTTAATGTCATGGGCAGGGCAGCGGTCATATGTTCTCTCTAGACGTTCGTAAAATATATACGTGGTCTGTTCATCATTCTCTTCGGTCGGGGCATGGGCGAAGATGAGGCTGAAGTTAATAAACTTTGTTTTTATACGAACTGTGGGAATTCTCTCATAAATCCAACATTAAGCTCATGCTTCGTTTCATGGCAGCTGTAATAGAGTACGTAATAGGTTTTGATTTTTACGTCTGCCCGGTTTAATCGCACTTCCTGTAAAGCGATAATATCAGCTTTGTACAAACGGAAATACAAACTTAATATACCTTCATTCTACGGTGCAGGGAATAAAACCCCAATGTAGAACCGGTTATTTTGTACCGATTTACTTGATAAAGGTATCACATTAATTTGTCCAAAAACGGGTTAAGCCTTCCAGAGTTTTCCTGAATCCAAGTTTTTCCTACACTATTAAGTTTTCTTAGACTGCCGACCTTTCGCCTATGTGTCCTATGGGTATATGTCTTATGGGTATTAGACATAATACCCCTAACCATAGTGGTATGCAAAGGCCTGTTTTACGGCAAATTTAGCTGTTTTATTTAGTGAAAAATAACTTAAACCTTCAAATTACCTGAATTAGGGATCGTTATAAGGTCTTTCTATATACCTCCTTTAGTCGTGAGGTTAAGGGTCAGACCACACACACTGTATTAGTCACCAATTTGATTCATAGCGTAAGGGTTGTTTTTAGAGGATTATCTGCCTGCAACGAACATAACAGTTTGGTACTTTACACATTGTTAAAATTGTTAGGTTTCATTCTGACAACTGTACGTCTATCTTTTATCTTCTTTCGTTCGGAGGTTAGAGCGTTAATCATCAAATTCCCTTAAAGCTGCTTGATTTCTTTTGTGTTATGTGGACTCAGAACATTTTAAGTATATTTCCAATTACATAGAATTTACTCATAGTGTAGCATTTCGTAGATTTAATTCATTATGAATCTCAACATTCCGTCCATACATACCTAGCAATTTCTTAGTATCCCACTTTTTTCATTTTTAAGAAGCAATCAGAGAACTGCTTCTTTGGGAAAGTGGAAAAGGTAAAGAATGCAAGTGTTTGCCTTTAATTAAATACGCGGATTTCTGTTTCATTTGTGCACTTTTCTTCTTCTGCATTTCAAGATTGAGATGATGACCAAGTAACAAAAGCAAAAAAACAGATATTACATTATCTTTGCTTTTCTTCATTTCCTTGGCGATTTTAATTTCATTGGTTATGAAAAGTAACAGTCCAGGGGTTTTTGCAATGTACACCACAAGGATAATGGCTGTCGTTTGCCATTGAATTGAACATTCTTCACGAATATTTGCATTTTCTTTTATAGTGAAATGAAAGTATTATAATTTGATGCCATAACTACTAATCTACAGGGATTTTTAAGAATGAAATTAGTAGTGTAATTATTTTCAGAACATTGAATGGAAAGATTATTGAAATGAAAATTGAATATCAAGAAAGAAAGAAATTTATTTTAAAAGAATATTTATTCTTTCTTTGAAAACAGCAACAGTATTGGTTGGTTTTAACATTTCAACTATGGGCAGCTACCTTAAACAACCTCTAGAGGAGCACGTGCCTGTACCAAAGTCATAAGTTTGATGTTTCACACTTTAGTAGAATTTTTGGACTTCATTCTGCCTCCTCGACATGTGCGAGTTTTTCAATGGTCTCTAATCTCTCTTTTTCTCCCGATACGTCCCTCGAGTGATACACATTGCAAAAAGTGGTGATCCAACACGCTCGATTAATGTCTTCCTTCTATAACAACGTGATCAAATTGATATTTTGTTTTTTTGGTGACATCCAGAATTATGAATGTCGAGATGCTCACATGTCTTTTCTAAGAGCTCGTAAACTGCATACATCTTTGATCTCTCCACCTACAGTGGATGTGTAGCTCACAGTGAAGATGCGGAAGTTTCAAAATCCAGATCTCCTTACATCCATGTGGACTATTACTAGTCTTACCTCTTGTACGGAGAATGGAGGTATGGACATCAGGGTGATTGTGGACTCCATAGAGGAGTGTGGAGGTGTGCACACTAAAAAAATTATTTTTCATGATTTTTTTACGAACTACAAATATTTTTAGTAATTCTTTTTTTTTTTTTTTTTGCCTGAAAGGGCACTTCTTGTACTATTTTTGTTGTTGAAAAACATAGCATAGTTTTGTTGTAAATCCTCTTTTTTGTAGAAGCGTTTGGCGGTGCCAACGATAGCTCGAAAACTGATGGGGAAATCTTCGTATATATTTGTCGGCGTTTTAAGAACCTAATAATCTTTTTTTTAAGCGAAGCAAAATTTTACAAATATTTTTTATTTCGTTTTTAACGAAAAATTGACGTTTTCTTACCAAAAAAATGGGTCAATTTTTTTGTTAAATCTGTCTCGCTTAAGGACAACCTTTTTATGTATTTACTCACCACCAAACCAAACGATATGAAGATCGGTCAATTCGTTTTCGAACTATCGTTGGCACCGACTTTAAAAACGCCATTTCGAGAAACACGCGTTTAAAGTTTCTACGCTACATAAAAATCACAATAAATTGTCCCTTTCCAATGCTCATATCTCAGCCAATTTTGCTGGCATATTTAGCCAATAATTTTTTTTGATTTTTTGAAAATGACAAGTAGATGTAACCCCTTTTGGAACCATGAGGGAAAGCTGAACATTGGTTTGCGATAGTTTTGGTTCCGCCTGCATTCACCACACCTAGTTTAGTAAGAGTAGGAAAGCGGCAAGCGCGACATATCCTGCAGAATAAACTGCATCTTTGTAAATCTGCTGCTCCGAATTACTCTTGTCCCTCACGATTTCTGAAGTATATATTTTCTTAGTTAATGAGCCATATATCTACAAGAATGTCGTTTCTGGACTAAGCAATGTCAACTTCGACTCTGTGTAGTAGATAGGAAGGGTTTAGATCTAACCTTTCTGTGTAATTGCAAAAATGGAGACATGTGCACGGTTAGACTGGACCATGGTACGGCGAGGCCGTGCCTTTCGAGGACCCGCCAAACCTGGGTATCCCGAATATATTGGACCTTCTTTGATAGATTCGTAAAATGTGTGTTTTTTCCATACCGTTTCCCATTTTAATTACAGTTTTTTTTTACACAAATCGAAATTTTTAAGTATATGCATTTTTATACAATTTTTAATTTTTGACATATGTTAAATTTCCTGAAAAAAAATATAAAAGTTTTTCATTTTTTGTTATTTCTTGTATTCATATAGTTTATTTATTGGAATTTTAAAATTTTTAGTATATAGGAAGGTATAAAAAAATTTCATACTATTTTGTTGAAAAATATGAAAAAAATCAAATTTTTAATTTTGACCTGATGTACCGGAAAAGTGTTAACTGTCGAACAAAAGCTTCAGAGATTTGATCAGGAAAACGCGATTCTGGACCAGTGTGCGACGGGGTGGCCTGATCTCGCCGTTGCTGTGGCTACTTGTGATCAACAACATACTGACAGAATTGAAAAATGAAGGCACTAAAGTTGTTACCTACGCGGATGACCCACAGTGGTTCAGTATAGTTTTTTGGTCAAAATTCGGTAACTTTTGAACGGATAGAGATATTTTAATTTTGTTCAAAGTGAGGAGAAAGTCAAGGTCAAACTTCAACTTTTGGGCTTTTTAAATATTTTTCATCAACATATGATTGTTTTTTCGTAAAATTCCGATAAGTAAACTATATAAATATAAAAAAAAAGAAAAACAACTTTTCAAGAAATTTAAAATTTGTTTAAAAAATTAAAAAAAAAACACTCATATAAAAAAACACTCATACACAGTGGTTCAGTATAGTTTTTTGGTCAAAATTCTGTATCTTTTGAACGGATAGAGATATTTTAATTTTGTTCAAAGTGAGGAGAAAATCAAGGTCAAACTTCAACTTTTGGGCTTTTTAAATATTTTTCATCAACATATGATCGTTTTTTCGTAAAGTTCCAATAAGTAAACTATATAAATATAAAAAAGGAAAAACAATTTTTCAAGAATTTTAATATTTGTTTAAAAATTAAAAAAAAAACACTCATACAAAAATGCATATATTTAAAAAAATTCGATTTGAGTAAAAATTCTGTAATTAACATGATCGGTATGGAGAAAACACACATTGTTACCCATGTAATTTCAATAAATATAAACAAGTTTGAAACGGACGACTGGAGGAAACACTCTCGGGCATCTTTGTGTGAATAACTAACTTTGTGTCATATTGTTCACTAAAAGTTCTACTCCACTCAATTTGGAATTTCACTAAATGTTAGTACCTAAGAAAAAATAAAATAACACACTAAGTGTAAACGCTACGGTAATTTATTGAAACGTTTCTTAAAGGCAATAATCCTACCAACCTAAGAAAATGAAATAATGAACATAGTAAGTGTAATAGTTTCCGAGGAATAGCTATTTCTTTCTCCAGGAATTTGCAAAAATTACGTATTTTCAAAAATTGTGATGAAAATTGTCGTATTTAGGAGTATGCGACGCCCACACTAATAAATATTTTGATCTAATTTGTTTGTTTCCATAGTTTCAATATGTTTATTATCGAATCCCAAATAGAAATTAACAATTGCTCACTACAAAAAATTGAGGTTTTAGTACTACTGATTACTGGGTTTTGGTACTACTGATTACAATTTCGGTATTTATGCAAGGAGCCTTATCAAAGCTGTCTCGATGTAAGGCAGCACGTAGTGTTCTAAGGCCGCTTGAACAGAATCTTTGAAACAATGATTCTATAGACCTGGATGTATCCTAAAGGAGTTAGTAGTAGACCTTTAAGTGGATCATGGCGGGAAGTTTAGCTATTATATATCAAGACTCTTGAAATTTGAAGATATCTTAGGTAGATATAACTGAAACCGAAGTAACTCTACTCTGGATTGTCTGATGTTCTACACATGCGGTTCCAAGCGGCTCTTGAAGCCATCAACATGACGGCAGCCTACGGTAGTAATCTCGTCTTCAGATTGCACCTTGCCAATTTTGGACTTAAAAACTACTTTTGACCCTAGCCACGTGAGGTCAGCTAGTCTACCTCCGAAAAGTTTTTATGGGGCCCGCTTCTTTAAAAATAAGAGAAACAATTTATGGCATACCTGACCAAGGAGCCAACTGTAAAGATTTGCGTATGCAGGTGTAGTGGTGTAGCATACCAAATGGTGAGATCCCTCCCACTATAGTCATTTCTAAAGTTCAAAAGTCGTGATCTCGGATCTCTTGTTTTTGGTTACAGAAATTATGATATATGTATATAACATGTTCAAAATATAAATTTAATTCAAAAGAAAGTTGAATTGAAATTTAAATCAAGGCACACTGGTCGAAACCATTGATCTAGAGGCGCGAACGTCAAAAAATCAAAGTATAAAATTGCGAAATGGTTTCCATTGTGTCGATTACAGACACTCTGCTGACTAAAACTTTGTTTTTAATTTTTTATTGTTGTAAATATTCACTCAGTTATTCACTGTCAAGTGCAAGACATTTTGATGCATCAGATTTTAACAAAATTGTTGCTAAAAACCTTATTTCATGTTTGTTTAATTGTTAAATAAATTCGTAATAAAACTAAACAAAGTTTATTTTTTATTGATAGGGGAGGGTGTAAGTTAATTCAAAAAAAAAAATTTGGAGCCTGAAGTTAACATAAAAATAAATTTTCAAAAACTATAATTTTTTAATTAATTTCTCGTTAGAGACGAGCTTACTGACCAAGATGCGTTTTGAAAAAGGAAAGCCGACGATACGAACCCACACAATCACCACTGTGTGACATGCATGTTTCGCCTTTGGTTTAGGAAGGCTCTTCAGACACATCGACTGTGGGGCGGCTTCGCTATCCTCTAACTTATTTCCTCTTTCAAATGCAAGTTGTTTTTTTACAAAGTTTAATTTTTTGTTCAAATCTTTGTATGGCTTTCATGATAAACGCTTAGCGTCGCCTTTGAAAGTTATGAGTTTGGTTCTGAACACTAACACGCCGTGACAACACTTTTTTCCATACATGTTTTAGTGCAATATACTTTTGTTGAATGGAGCGTACCTACAAAGGTTTTCTGAGGTCCAGTCCAATTTTTGTTTACTAATTAATTTGAACTTCCTAAATTCCGAATAACCACAATTTAGCTGCAAATCTTGCTGATAAAAAAGCTTAAATCCTCAAAATACCCAAAATCTGTCGGTACAGTTATATCGGGGCTATATCAAAGTGTAGACCTATGTTCGCAATTTTTGGTGGAGAAGATGTAAAATCAATGAGAACCTCCTATGCCAAAATTCAGCTTATTTGGTCTGAAAATGTAGACAAAATCGTAACAATATCGAATATTGGGAGATACCGTTATATGGGGACAATATCAAAACGTAGACCTATATGTCAACAATTCTTGGTGGAGAATGTTTGTGTCCACAGGGAAACCCAAATACTAAATTACACCTAATTTGGCTTGAAAATGTAGGTTTAAACCCCCAAAATACTTAAAATCGGGAGGTACCTATACCCAAACGTGGACCTATGCCTACAATTTTTGGTGGAAAGGTTTAGTGATCACTAGAAACCCTAAGTATTAATTATAACTAATTTGGAAGGAAAGGGTGGCTTAAATCCTCAAAATACCGAATATCAGGAGGTACCGTTATATGGGGGCTATACCAAAATATTAGCCGATGTGGTTCACATTTAATCCATTATTACCCACGGACACAGACTGAGTTTGTGCAAAATTTCAGAATTCCATTCGTTTCCAAGTTATTTTTTCGCGCCGCTAGATCAGTGATTTCGACCACTGTGCAGCGGCCCAACATAACTGTTATGATTACAAAGTTAACAACACTCTCTAGCGGAAAAATATAAAACCAGACCAATGTGTACAGTGAAGTTTGCCGTATGAGGTTGTTCATCAATCATCGGCGGGCGGGTTTTAAAAGGAAATGCATTGCCATCACTCGGGACAATTGTCTGTTGATCGCTGGTGTGTTAACTGGGGTATGATAAGCTCGCACCAATCTTTTAAATCTGTGAGGTAGTAGTGAGTTAACTGGGATATGATCAGTTCATACCAATCTTTTAACTCTGTTGTGCTAACTGGGGTGTGGAGGTTCGCCGACGTCCCAGTTTTTCAACTCCGTAGAGTTGTTCTTGATTTAACTTCGGTGCGAAGGTTCGCCGAAGTACAAATCGTTTAACTCCGTAGTGTTTTTGTTGAGTTAACTGGGATGCGGAGATTCGTCGACGTAACTATCTTTAAAGCGGTTATCCCTAGTTATGCAGACCAAAAAACTTATTTTTTATATTTTTTCAAAGACACTACCAATATTTTTAAGTAATTCTTCCTTTCATCTGAAAGAGCACATCTTATACTAATTTCGGCATTTTTGTTGTTGAAAAATACGAGGGGTACTAAAAAACCTTCTGGCCTAGGCAATACTCAGTGTCGCCAGGCGTCATTTCACTTTTTTTTTGGAAAGTTTGACAGATTTTAGCCTATACATACTCAGGGGCTCAATTCTGTTTCTATGAAAATGTGAAATGAAAACTTTTATAAAGGAGAAAACTGTCAAATGAAAAAAAAAAAAATATATAAAGCAAATATTTTTCATTTCAAATTTTCATAGAACAAGAATCCCGCCCCAGGACAGTTTTATATACGACCATGTGTTGTGTTGTGTGTTGTGTTGTTTACAGTGACGTGATAAAATCACTTTGAGAAAAAATTTAATTTACATTTGAACATTGAACATTTTCGTCCTATAATTTTTCACAACATTCGACGTGGATTATCGCAATAAGAATGCACCGATCAAATTAAATCTTTGTATGTCGATAAAGGGCCATCCTATATTACTATGAAAAACTGGTTTAATGAATTCAATCGTGGCTGACACTCGCAAAAAAACGTAGATCGTGAAGGTCGCTTAAAATCGGACGTTGTGCCAGAAAAAATTAAGCCGTGCGTGAATGGATAATTCTAGATCGCCATGTTGCATACCTTGAGATAGAGACATCCTTGGACATTTCTTCCACAAACTAACATTTGATATTGCCTGAACACCTGGCCCAAAAAATGGATTTTCCTCGTTAGATCCAGTAAAATTGGTCAATCGCTCAAAAAAGGCTCTTGTGGATCTGTGTAATGAAATTATGGAAAAAAAAAATCGCGATGCTTCAAACGACATTTATAAAATTGTCACAGACGACGAATCTTGTAGCCCGAAGCAAAACAGGAATCGACCGTTTGGGTCTTCGAAAGCAAGCCAAATCCAACGAAAGTTGTTCAGCGAAGAAGTCCTTCGAAGCAAATGGTCGCCTGTTTCTTCGGCAAGACAGACTGTGTGGCGAATATACAGCTTGGGAAATATAGGACGGTTAATTGTGAGCATTACACTACAATATGTTTGCCTGAAGTCTCCACAGAAATTCGACAAACGAACAAAAGAAGACGAATCATTATGCATCCTGATAATGCGAGGTCTCATACTTCGATTCCAACCAGGGCCTGTTTGACCAGACAAAACGTGGAATTGATGGATCATGTGCCGTACAGCCCTGACTGGGGATCCAATGACTTAATTTGATTGCAGCATATTAAGGAAAAAAGGCGTGGTCAACGATTTTCGTCGCCAGAAGTTGCTGAAAAAGCGTTCAAAAACCATGTTTTGGAGGTGCCTCAATCAATCCGCTGAAAACAACCTAACATATGGACGCTTAGACTACAAACTGTCAAACTTTCCAAAAAAAAAAAATGTCAAATGACACCTGGCGACACTTCGTGCTGTCTAGGCAAGAAGATTTTTAGTGCCCCTCGTATTGCATAGTATTGTGGTAAATGACAACCTGCGACACCCTCTTTTGTAAAAGCGTTTTGCAGTACCTAATAATCTTGTCTTAAAGCGAAACAGAAGTTTAAAAAGAATTGTCAAAGTCAATATTTCGTTTTTAACGAAAATAATAGACCAAAGTAACTCTACTCTGTACTGTCTGATATTCTATACATAGTGATTTATAAAGAATACAATAAAATATTATTACCTTTATAGAAAAAAAATATAAAACTTGTTTTTTCTCTCTCGAATGTTCCCAACAAATAAATTTTTGTGACGCCCCTTACCCCCCACCGAGTTTACCACAGCTTCAAAGTGAAAACACATAGTCACACTGTTCATCAGTTGTTGGGCATTCTAAGAAAAGACTTTCTATTTCTAAGTCATGGCAGATGTTTAAAGTGGTGCGGCAGCACTAGCATTGTTTATTTACTTATATTCTTTTAAATTATTTTGTATAAAATACTGATTAACATTTATTTGTGTACACAATTTTTATTTTCTGTTTAACAAATATTTAACATTTCCAACCCCAGCCCTTGTTCGCTCAACAAATATTGATTTCTCTTACAATTCGCCACTTTGTTAATACCGACAGCGAAAGGCAAGCACAGCTTTCACCAAACCAATTCGTCCAGGTAAGTTCGGTGAGGTAATTGAAAGAAAGGAAATTAAGTGCAGGAAATTTCAATGAGAGAAGAACAATATTTTTCTTCGGTAAAACTTATTTACATATTGTTGTCCTTCTTCCTGCTCGGTTGCTGTTTTTAATGCCAGTGACACAGTTTGGTAATTGAACACCACAGCGACACGCAAACATTACCGCCATCATTATGTCAATGGTAATTTCTGTCGCAATTGTTGGCTGCCGTTGATGATGTAGTTGCTGTTGTTACTGCTGTTGTTGATATTTGATTTTATTTTCGTTTTCGATTTCATTTCAATTTATTTAAGGTCATTTCAGACTTTGATTTCAATTATTCTTGATGGTGGTGAATATTTAATTGATGCTTATTGCACGTGTAGCGAAAGCAAATTTTGAATTGTTAAAAGAAAATGAGCCATATCTCTGCCATGGCTGTGTAAATATTTGTCATTACTTTTTTAAAGATGTGACTGCTTCTCGAATTGTTGATTAAAAAGTAAATAAAAACATCCAACGCAGCGATATCCCTTTAGGTGTTCAAATATTATTTCTTATTAAATATTTTGCTCATTTTTTGCGCCTTGATATTTTTTAATGATGCTTCTTTAGTATAATAAATTCAATTCTTAGAATAATATATCTATTTACATTCCAATGAAATCATTTAACTAAACTAACTGTAAATTTGTATACTACTCTTAACATAATGACTTAAGTATTTGTATGGAATTCATATAGCCTTCAACTTCTTCAAGTATTCTTATTCACTGGAACGTAATTAACATTTTCTATGAAATAGTTAAACATTCCATCAAGAATTCAAAATGTACAAACCATGAATTAAAATATGTTTTGCGAAGAGTACCTGTAATGAAATGAAGAACTAAGTATTAATAAAAGAATCGTTTATTAAAAATTCACAAAGCTAAATATGTTAAAATTTAGTTTAACAGTTCAATGATAACAACAGTTTTTGTTAAGTTTATGCCGAATATGTAAATGGGGTAATTTGTATCAACAAGTTAAGTTCGGCAGGAAAATATGGTAACATGGGGCGGCTTTGCCAGCGACAATTTTCCCGAAAAATACAAGTGCTAGAAATAATCCGATTAAGGGTAAATTGTGTGTTTAACGAAGTTCTATCATTTGCCATAAGTTGGCATTTGCGTCATATATATGACTGTGGATGCACGCGGATTTGTGTTTTTTATGGTATTGCGAAAAAACTCACGGTAGGTATATTTTGTGATATCTTCTTTAACTTTTATACCCTCAGCATTTATGCTAACGAAGGTATATACACTTTCATACGGGCAAAATGTGCCTCATCGAAATAATGGTTTTAGACCCCAAGTATGTTTGGACCAAATCCATTTCAGACAATATAGAGTTGATTTAGCCATGTCCGTCCGTGTGGCTGGAGCGCACGATAACTCTCGAATGGATTAACCGATTCGGTCCAAAATTTGGCTTTCGTAATACTTTGTCCAAACTTAGTTTAAGTTCGAAGATGGGCTGTATCAGTCCACTCCTTCCGGTACCTCCCCCACAATAGTTCGAAAATGTTCGGAAATTTTGTGCGCACCATAACTCTTGAAGGGAGGAACCGATTTGATACAAACTTTGGACATCGTGAAATTTCTACCAGACTTAGATGAGGTTCCAATATGGACTTAATCGGTCCACTGCTTCGTGTACCTCCCACACAAAATTTCGGATAAGTTCAGATTAGGTCCTGCTCTCGACTCGCTTTGATTTTTGCTGCAACGACTTGTACAACTTGTGCAAGTCCATACTTCCTGAGAAAATAGCCTGAAAGGTGCAAAAAGACCCCTATGATACAGTGTGTAGTGGTTGGAGCGCAAGATAAATCTCGAACGGATCTGCCCATCCGGTCCAAAATTTTGCCTTCGTAATATTTAGTCTAAACATAGTTTAAGTTCGAAGATAAGCCATATCGGTCCACTCATTCAGGTACCTCCCCCACGAATGTTCAAAAATGTTCGGAAAAATTGTGCGCACAATAACTCTTGAAGGGAGTGACCGATTTGGTCCCTACTTTAAATTTAAATTTACTTTAAGACCTGCTTCTGAATCGCTCTGATTTTTTATTGAAGCAACCAGCATTCACTGCCTCAATTACGACGGTAAAAGTTTTTAGGGGCAAGTCCATACTTCTTGAGAAAAAAACCCGTCATATTTTGTCCAAACCTCAGTTTCAGTTCGAAGATGGACAATACCGGTCCACAGCTTCCGGTACTTCCCTCAATATTTAAAAAATGCCACTAAAATGGTTTGCACTATGTTTCTTGAACGGGTCAACCAATTTGGTAAAAACTTTCGATCTCTTAACATTTTGTCCAAATTTAGTTAAACTTCTAAAATTGCCCATATCGGTCCTCTCCTTAGGATACCTTCCCCACAAAAGTTTAGGGTCTTTTCGAAAATCCTTTGGAAATGCGTACCGATGCTGTTCGATATGGTCCTGTTTACATGCTTCCTGGTATACTGGTCCAAAAGTTATACGATGACCCACTGAAATGACTAGTGGGTGCGATATCTATCGAAAAGATATGACTCCCAATATAAGATCCACTTCTATAATGGACTATGTCGGTTTTTGTCGGCAAATTCAAATTTCAAAAAAGTGTTTAAATTCACATGGGCTGAGGGTATATTTCGGTCGGCAAAGCCGACTGATACTTTTTTACTTGTTTGATATCAAAAATATATTTTATACTGTTATAAGACAACTACTGAAGAATAGATATCCCAATAATTTGCATGAAAAAAGTAATTACAAAAGTCAATATATTCATATTACTCGTAGGTTTTTCCTCGTACTTACTAAATGTTGCTGTAACATTTTTTTCAGGAAACTTTTCCGTTATATATCTGTCAAAATTCGAAACATTTGTAATAATTATTACAAATTATCGAGTACACGGACAGGCATTTTATGAAACGAAGTCGTTGCATCTCGATACGTTTACCTATACTAATGTCATTGTATAGCAGATACAGCTCGTGGTTCATACGACGTCGATATTCACCGTCAACGCAGATTGGTCCGTAGATCTTTCGAAGAATTTTTCTCTCAAACACATCAAGCACTGCCTTGTTTGCTTTGTGGTGTTTATGGCGGTGCCGAGCTGTACGAAGCCTTGTACTACCTCAAAATTATAGGAACCAACTTCCACTGTTAGTTCGAGCTCTATGGATGCATTGAACGTGGACACCATCAACTTTGTTTTTCCGCCTTTTGACTCCGGACCCATTTTTGTTGATTCCCAACTTCCACAATTGGTCCGAGTTTTGGGGACGCGATGCGCGTAGCTACAATCAACTTGACTTTGTCGCCGTTTACTGACGGACCGATTTTAGCAGATTCCGTTTGGACTTTTATAAAGGTATCAGTTACTTCCTTTACCGATAGACACATGATATCAATGTCGCCGGCATAAGCAAGTAACATATGGCTGTATATATTGTTCCACTTCTTTTGACCTTCGCATCTTGTATAACCTTTTCAACAGAAGGCTGAAGAGATCGTACGACAGGGCGTCTCCTTGTCTGAAACCTCTTTTGGCAATAAAATCTTCGGAGTGGTTCTTTCCTATTTTAACTGAGTATCTGTTAATGTCATCTTGCAAAGACGAATGAAATTTTGACCACCTTTGAATGTATAGGGCTGCCAAAGGCTGTTTTGTAATCGGCAAAAAGATGGTAGGTGTCGATCTGCATTTCTTGGGTCTTTTCCAGGATTTGTCTCAAGTTAAATATCTGGTCAATGGTGGATTTGCCCGGTATAAAGCCGCAGTGATAGGGTCCAATTATTTCATTGACCATAGGCTTTAGTCGCTCAGACAATCTGCCAGATACTATATCTTATGCAATAGAGAGCAGACGAGTGCCCCTGTAATTGGAGCACACAGTCTTATATCCGTTCTTGTGGACTGGGCATAGGATGCTCAAGTTCCAGTCGTCTGGTATGCGTTTTTCCTGCCAGATAGTGCTAACTAGCTGATGCATATACCTTATCAGCGTGTTCCCTCCGGTTTTGAACTGCTCGGCTTATAGGCCATTACCTCCTGCTGCCTTATTATTTTTCAGCCGCTTTATTGCTGTCATTACCTTATCTTGGCCGGGCGGTATACATTCAATACCATCTTCTGGGACTGGATCTGTGGTATCTTCGTTGTCTTCGTTACTATTGGATAACAGCAGTTTGGACAAATGCGCTTTCATATCCCGAGCACACTACCTGTATCAGTTACCAAATTACATTGCTTGTCTTTAGAGGAAGATGTACCTGTACCAAAACCATTTATTTTGATGTAAAGCTTTCGGACATTCTGGCTCCAGCACATCTCGATTTTTTCACACTCCCGTTTTTCCAGTTCTCTCTTTTTCCTGCGGTAAAGACGTTTCTCCTCTCTTCTTTTCTCCCGATACTTCTCTTGCGCTACGAGTTGCTACTGATTGTCGAGTAGCCCTATATGCCACACTTTTCTCTTCGGTAGCAGCACGGCACTCTTGGTCATACCATTGGTTCCTTGGTGGCGGTCTCTGGTACCCAAGTATGGATTTTACGGCTGTTTGCCTGGAGTAGGCAATATTTTGCCATTGTGCTGACATCTTACCTGGACTAGGAGTGTTTTCTTTAAGCAATTGGGCTAGTTGAGTAGAATACGCTGTGGCTATCTGTTGTGTTTGTAGCTTACCGATGTCCAACTTCCGAGTTGTGTTTGTTCGTGCTTTATTTACAACGTTCAGACGTACCTTTGCTGAACAAGGTAGTGGTCCTAGTTTATGTTTGCTCTTCGGAACGATCGTACATCAAACACGATCGATGAATGTCTTCATCTATCTCAACGTGATCAATTTTATTTCTTGTTCTTTGATCTGGAGACAGTCAGGTGCCCTTATGAATGTCGAGATGCTTAAATCTAGTACTGCTAACTACCATGTTTTTGCCGCAGCGATGTCTATCAGCCTCAGACCATTGTCAGATGTTTCACTGTGGAGACTGGATTTCCCGACTGTTGGGCCAAAATATTCTCCTTTCCTATTTCGGTATTAAAATCGCCTAGAATAATTATAATGTCATGGGCAGGACAACGGTCATATTTTTCTTCTAGGCGCTCGTAGAATATATCTTTGGTCTGTTTGTCCTTGTCATCGGTTGGAGATAAAGCAAATGTTGAAGAATTCTGCTTTTATCCGTATTGTAGCAAGTCTTTCACTCACCGGAGTGGAGCTGGAGACCAAATGTTTTAACCTCCTATAGACTACAAACCGCAACCAAACCCATGCATTGTGTCATGGCAGGTATAATACAGTGCGTCACCTTTAGGTGTTGTTGTGACGTCCTTTCCAATCCATCGTATTTCCTGTATGGCAGTTATATCGGCCTTGTACTTTACAAGTACATCTGCCAGCGCGTAAACTGCACCTTCTCTATAAAGAGAGCAAATATTCCTGGTGCAGATTCGCAGATCATTGTCCTAAAAGCATTTGCGGGGGTTGTCAACTTTAGATCGGTTTGTTTTTGTTTTGTTTCGTTTTTTCATGGTAGGCTGTTTTTTCTAGGGGAGGGTTACTAATCCGACACCCAACCGTTCTTATGGGTGAACGCACGACACATGATAGCTCACTACTTTTAACGTGTGTTAAAGGCAGCTCCCCAGGTGACACCACTGGGAGGTCAGTGTCCACTTGAGATGAGAGAGGGGCCATAATAAATCATGGGCTATGCCATGTAAAAGCCGGTGAGGACCGTTCCCTGGTATCTTTCATTCCCTACTTATACATTCAAACATCGACACATCGCGCGTCATTTTGTATGGGGTTTATACCAAAACGTGGACCTAGCCCATTTCCAATACCAAACGTTCTACGGATCTACAATAGGTTTCACCAACATTTTATCCACCTACTTCAATCTGTTCGGACGGTAGAGTGATTTCCACAGATGAACGGACGTGGCTACATCGATGTAGTATTTCACGCTGATCCAGAATATATATAATAAATATACTTTGTGGGTCCTAAAATGATTACTTTGAGCAATTAAAAAGGGAAGGACAAACTTAATATGGTACAAGGTAGAAAAAGGTGGAGTGTATTAAAAAAAAATAAATTCACCTCAATTTTTCTAAAAATAGAACATATGTTTTTATACCCTCAGCCTTTAGGCTAAGAAGGGTATATACACTTTGATACGATGAAAATGTGCCTCATCGAAATAATGGTTTTAGACCCCGAATATGTTTGGACGAAATGTGTTTCAGACAATTTGGAGTCGATCTAGCCATGTCCGTCCGTCTGTCTGTCTGTCTGTCCTGCTGGCTGGACCGCACGATAACTCTCGAACGGATGAACCGATTTGGTTCAAATTTTGGCTTTCGTAATATTTTGCCCAAACTTAGTTTAAGTTCGAAGATGAGCTACATCGGTCCACTCCTTCCGATACCTCCCCCACAAAAGTTCGAAAATGTTCGGAAAGTTTGTGCGCACGATAACTCTTGAAGGGAGTGACCGATTTGGTCCATACTTTGTAGAGCGTAAATTTCCTACCAGGGTAATATGAGGTTCCAATATGGTCTCAATAGGTCCACTCCTTCGGGTACCTCCCACACAAAATTTCGGAAAAGTTCAGTTTAGGGCCATCTCTCGAATCGCTTTGATTTTTGTTTTAGCAACTTGTATTCACTGCCCTACATACGACGGTACAAGTTTCATCAGGGGCAAGTCCATACTTCCTGAGAAAATAGCATGAAAGTTGCAGAAAACCCCCTATGACACCGTGTGAGGTGGTTGGAGCGCAAGATAACTCTCGAACGGATCTGCCGATTCGGTCCAAAATATGGCCTTAGTAATATTTTGTCCAAACATAGTTTAAGTTTGAAGATAAGCCATATCGGTCCACTCCTTCAGGTACCTTCCCCACAAAAGTTCAAAAATGTTCGGAAAAATTGTTCGTACGGTAACTCTTGAAGGCAGTGCTCGAATTGGTCTATACTTTACACATCCTAATATATCTACCAGATATAGATCAGGTTCAAATATGGAGTATATTTGTCCACTCCATCCGGTACCTCCCACACAAAATTTTCGGATAAGTTCACTATAAGACCTGATATCGAATTACTTTGATTTTTGTTGAAGGAAAGTTTTTTTAGGGGAAAGTCCATACTTCTTGAGCAAACAGCCCGAAGAGTGTAAAACCCCCTATGACACCATATGTTGTGGCTGGAGATCCACTTCCATAACGGTCAATATCGATCCATTCCTTTTAGTATCTCCTCCGCAAAACTTTTGATCTTTAATCCTAATCAACGTTTTTGTCGGTTCAAACGCCCAAATTTTTTAAAACCCCCTAAATACTTACGTATTTTGGGAAAAAATTGTTTCAATATACACATGCTGAGGGTATACCTCTGTCGGCAAAGCCGACTGATACTTTTTTACTTGTTAGCTTATTTTTCAACCACTAGTGACCATAGAATAACTAGTTATTCAGTTAGTTGATTTGTAAGACTACCAAAATTACTTTAAAAACCCACCACAAAATTTTCACATTAGTATTTTCGTAATAGAAAAAAACTAATTATTTAATTTCAGATCAGAATATGATGGAGGATATAAAAGTTCGGCCCGACCGAACTTGACTCACGGAAGTTTTTTCCTATTTATCTGCTGATTTTGTATGAGCTAGTTTCATTAATTTCATAAGAACACCGAATTCATATATTACAAGGAACACCTTTGGATTTATTGGACTGTCGAAAATATGTGAATCACAGGTTTTCTAAAAACATTTTCGTAGAGTGAAAGTCTGAGCTAAAATAGAACTAAACCCTTCGGTTGAGGTTAAGTCCCCCGTTAAAAATGCGATTTTAACTCACAATAGAGTCGAATCCAGTGCAGGATGCAGGGCAAAAAGTAGTTATTCAACGGCTTCATATTGGTTCTCTCACTAAAGAAGGACTCAACTCAATCTAATAGACATATTCATTTAATGTTATAATTCTTGGGAGTTTTTAGTATCAACTTGAAACTTCATATGTACATAACCCAAATTTCCATTAAATATTGAAATGAATGAATAAATATAACATATCAAAACTATTGGTTTATGCACCCAATTATTTAAGGGCATTGATCAATAATTCCGAATACGAGTAGTAGAAAATAAAATGAATAGGGTAATTTATTCACAATCTCATGGTGGTTGGTATTAATAACACAATTTTCGCCAAACATATACATAAATATTGAACGAAATAAAAGGATATGAACAAAATCATATTTATATGACTTTTTTCCTCCGACACTTCTTTGTACCACCTACGAAAAGTACTGGACAAAGGGGGGTCTGTTATAAATACTCAACTAACAGCAAATGGAAAAAAATGAATGAAATATTTTTTCAGCATTTTTTGGTGAATCCTTTAAATTGATGATTGGTTTTACGCTGTGGTTGTGTGGGTGTGCGACCGCTTTAACGCGTGTGTGTTCATATACATAGATGTTGGTAGATTTTTTTTTTTTGCTTCACAATTCAGCATATTTGCTACGCCATTGAATTTGAGTGAAGTATTTTTCTTTTTGATTAAATATTGTTTGGATGATGTTGATGATGATTTTTGTTTCGCTTTTTTTCTGGGGAATATTTTTTATTTTTTTTAGTTTCATGAAAATTGTTTTATGTCCCGGATAAAGTTGTTATAAAAATACAAAATAAACAAAAAAGCGTAATATATGTTTGTGGAAAATATTGTTAAATGCATACGTGTCCACATACCAACATAAATAAATATATCTATGTATATATCTATATGAGTGTAAATGTTGTTTGTTGACCAAGATATGATGGCCTACAAAATAAACCAACGAGAGATAGAGATAAAATTGATATGTGTCAATGTGTGCAAGGTTATTCCTGTATGGTTGTATGGGATGAAATAATACTGGAATGTTGGACAACTTCAGCTGTTGTTGTCATGATGATGATTTTTACAGAATACATTTTGAGTGGCCAGAAAACTTCAATTGAGATCCACAACATAATTATAAAAAGGTAAAAAACACAAATTTGTATTATATTTAACAAACAATGACCCGACCTTTTTCAATCAAAGTACTTCATTCAAGACTTCAAATTTATTAAATTAAGGTAAAAATTTAGCTCTCATATTTCGGTTTTATACAACCTGTATAAAACGCTTTAACCGATGAGGGGATTAGGGGTAACGAGATAGCCAACTCCTTAGCAAAGGGAAACAAGTAAGAATGTATCAGTCAGCTGAGCTGACGGATATATACCCTCAGCCATTGATAAAAAACCAAGCGGTATCTATATTAATAAAAGGGTAAAGTGATTGACTCACTGACTGAATGGCTGACTTTTTGATTCATCAACGCCCAGACGAAACGGCTGAAGCTAGAATCGTGAAATTTTTGGTAAGGGTCAGCCTTGGTCCGAAGGGGTCATCATCGCTCATTCTTATGATATGGCCTAGCCAACGCAATCGCTGCATCTCGATACGTTTAACAATATTGATGTCGTTGTACAGCAGATACATACCCAGGCTTCGGAGCCATACATCAGCACGGGTAGTATCAGTGTTTTGTAGAGCGTTATTTTTGTTTGACGAGATGTGGCTTTGTTTTTGAACTGCTTACTTAAACCAAAGTAGCATCTGTTGGCCAATATAATTCTTCTTTTTATTTCAGAACTGATGTCGTTTGTTGTGTTTACGGAGGTGCCGAGGTAGACGAAGTCTTTTACTACCTCAATATTATAGGAACCAACTACCACAGTCGGTCCGAGCTCAATGGACGCATTGCGCGTCGACACCATCAACTTGGTCTTCTCACCATTTACCGCCAGACCCACTTTAGCAGATTCTCCTTCGACCTTCATAAAGGTATCAGTTACTTCTTTTACTGATCGGCCTATGATCTCTATATCATCAGCATAAGCAAGTAACATGTGACTATTGGTGTAGATTGTGCCACTTCTTTTGACGTTTGCCTCTCGTATAACCTTTTCCAGCAAGATGTTAAAGAGATCACACGAAAGGCTGTCTCCTTGTCTGAAACCTCTTTTGGTACCAAACTCTTCGGAGAGGTTCTTTCCTATTTTAACTGAGGACCTCGTGTCAGTTAAAGTCATTTTGCAAAGACGGATGAGCTTGGCGGGGATACCAAATTCGGACATGGCTTGGAATACCTTTGAACGCAGCGGGCTGTCGAAGGCAGCTTTATACCATAGCCGACCAAGAAGAGCGAGCGCTTAAATTGTTTATGTGTGGGTAAAATTGCACTGACAGAACAGGGTGATGATTTTCATATTGAGTGTGAAATGAAAAATATATTGTTGGCGCGTTCGCTTTGTATGACTTAAATTAAAAATAATATAAATAACTTCATAATTTGAAAAGTATTTTTCTTCATATGTTAACTTTTTTGAGAGAAAAAACAAATTGTATATAAAAATGATTTTTTAAGACTTTCTAAGCATACATACATTTTTTATTGTTGCATTGCAGACGAGGCATTCTGCGTCACTAAAAATATTAATACAAAACAAAAATCAATTTCAAATTCTTCCCTCCACATATTTGCTGTACAACTGCAAAATCTTTTCTGTGTACCCAAAAATAAACAAATAAAGCGACATCAACCTGCTTGCATGAAATTCAGTACAAGACTGAAGTAAAAAAATCAAAACATTTGCTCTCTTACTTTGCGTTCGGGTCGCGTGTGTGTGATTTGCCGAAAAACTTCGTAACCAAATCAATACCCACGAACGGGTTTGCTTTATACTCGACAAAAAGGTGGTAGGTGTCGACTTGCATCTCTTGGGTCTTCTCCAGGATTTGCCGCAGGGTAAATATCTGGTCAATGGTAGACTTGCCAGGTCTAAAGCCGCATTGGTATGGTCCAATTATCTCGTTGACCATAGGCATTAGTCGTTCGCACAATATCCCTGACACGATCTTGTAGGCAATAGGGAGTAGACTTATGCCCCTATAGTTAGAGCATACAGTCTTACCTCCCTTCTTGTGGACGGGGCACAGGACACTAAGGTTCCAATCGTCGGGTACTCGTTCTTCCTGCCAGATGGTGCTAACTAGCTGATGAATACACCTTATCAGCGTGTCGCCTCCGGCTTTGAACAGCTCGGCTGGTAAGCTATCGGCTCCTGCTGCCTTATTATTCTTCAGCCGATTTATTGTTGTCTTTACCTTATCTTGGCTGGGCGGTATACATTCAATACCATCTTCTGGGATTGGGACTGTGGTATCTTCGTCGTCTTCGCTGCTATTTGATACCAACAGTTTTGAAAAATGTTCTTTCCATATCCTGAGTACACTATCTGTATCAGTTACCAAATTACCTTTCTGGTCTCTACAGGCCTGTACCAAAGCCATCAGTTTGATGCTTGACTCTTTGGTAGAATTTTCGGACTTCATTCTGGCTCCTGTACATCTCGATTTTTTCACCCTCCCGCTTTTCCATCTCTCTCTTTTTCCTGCGGAACAGACGTTTCTCCTCTCTTATTTTCTCCTTGTATCTCTCTCGTGCGCTACGCGTTGCTACGGATTGTAAAGTAGCCCTATATGCCGCATTTTTCTCTTCGGTGGCAGCACGACACTCCTGATCATACCATGGATTCCTTGGTGGAGGCCTCTGGTATCCAAGTATGGATTTTGCTGCTGTTTGCATGGAGTGGGCAATGCTTTGCCATTGCGCTGATATGTTATCGGGAGGAGGAGTGCTTTGATTAAGCAATTGGGCTAGTTGAGTGGATTATGCTGTGGCTATCTGTTGTGATTGCAGCTTACCGATGTCTAACTTTCGCGTTGTGTCTGTTCGTACTTTGTTTGCTACGTTTAAGCGGGTGCGTACCTTTGCTGCAACAAGGTAGTGGTCCGAATCAATGTTTGCGCCTCGGAACGATCGTACATCCAACACGCTCGATGAATGTCTTCCATCTATCACAACATGATCAATTTGGTTTCTTGTTTTCTGATTTGGAGACAGCCAGGTGCCCTTATGAATATCGAGATGATTAAATCTGGTACTGCTAACTACCATGTTTTTTGCAGCTGCAAAGTCTATCAGCCTCATACCATTGTCAGATGTTTCACTATGGAGGCTGAATTTCCCGACTGTTGGGCCAAAAATATTCTCCTTTCCAATTTTGGCATTAAAATCGCCTAGAATGATTTTAATGTCATGGGCAGGGCAACTGTCATATGTTTCTTCTAAGCGCTCGTAAAATATATCTTTGGTCTGTTCGTCCTTTTCTTCAGAGGGAGCATGAGCGCAAATAAAGCTGATGTTGAAGAATTTTGCTTTTATTCGAATTGCAGCCAGTCTCTCATTCACTGGAGTGAAGCTGGATACCAGATGTTTTAGTCTCCGACTAACTACAAATCCGCAATCAAACTCATGCTTTACGTCATGGCAGCTATAATGCAGTGCGTCACCTTAAGGTGTTGTTGTGATGCCTTTCCCAATCCATCGTATTTCCTGTATGGCAGTAATATCGGCCTTGTACTTCTCAAGTACGTCTGCCAATGCGAAGACTGCACCTTCTCTATAAAGATAGATATTAATAGATATCCGTTGTGAAAAAAAGAAGATAAGTCGGTTTAAATTTGAAAATGTAAGAAATGCAGATTTTCACTACTTTTACCGTTATAAAAAAACAAAACGAAGTGACCCAAACGAACGAACGATAAAATTTTGCATCAGAACGCTTGAATATTTTTTTGGTCGACTTTTGTAGCACAATGTCATTTATCGACATTTTCCGAAAAGTTTGCACCTTTTGAAGGCCAAAACTGCCGGCAGGAGCATTTTTTTTTTGCTCAGTTCAATCCCAGGTATCAGAAACGCAAAGTGCCTATTATGTTTTTTTTTCCTTCCACACGAATCGCCCCGGCCTAGTATATACCATTCTAGCCTAACCCTGCGTTTACAAATGCCAGTATTGGCAAGACAATAGCTAAAATACAAACCTATTTCACAAATACATTTATAAATTTTTAAATATGTATAGAGAAAAGTATGAATGTATTGGTGAAAATGGTTTGTAACTTTGCTATTGTCTTGCCAATACTGTCTGTGTGTAAACGCCTAGTAAAGAAAACATTGTTCCACAACATCCCATACGGGACAAGGGAGACTTCTCTCATATCAATGAGTGCACCCCGATTCATATTTAGCTCAATGATATGGGACCTACTGTTTATCGCCGAGTCCGAACGGCGTGTCTTAAGACACCACTTGTGAAGAAGTTTTTCAAGGCTGAATTACTCAGGAAATGTCGCCAACATTACTGAGGGGTATTTTGCCACCGTTGAAAAATGTTTGATGTTGCCTGGCCGGGGAATCGAACCCCCGACCTTCTGCGTGCAAGGCGGGCGTGCATACCATTGCACCACGGTGGCGCCTAGTAAAGGCTGAGGTTATAAAAACACAAAAATCCTATGGGGGAACCCAGAAGAGGACAAAACAAAGGATCTACTATTGATGTGTAAAAAAGACATTAGTAGTTTGACAGGCATCCTTACGGGACACCTAGGGCTAAAAGCGCATCTGCACGAGAATACGAGACGTTGTAACACTATCTCTGTCATAGCCTAGTTTTTGCGACGCTGAGGCACCAATTTATTGGTGACGATACTACACAAGAACTCAGCCAAATTAGGGCAAATTAGAGTTGAAAAACTTAAGAGATTTTGTCAGAGGCACAGAATTTCTAAAATGATTAATTTTTAAAACAATCCCAATCAATAATCTCTTCCAGATTTCCAAATTTAGAGCATTCAACAGACCAACCCTGGCTTAAGTGTATGCTCATACGGACATGTGGCTATTTATATATCGCCCCTCTTTTTCAACCTAACCTAAAACTTAAAAGAAATTACGAATGATAATTACCAATAAAAGTTGACAACACTATTCCTATCGGTGAAATTTAGCGACAACTTTATTTTTGTCACTTACATACTGGCAAATTTCTTTAATAAACAAAATTAGCATACTGCTGGTAACCTTAAAAAAATGTACTCTAAATAACTGTCACTATAACATTTCTGTACCGTTCAAATAGTTATTTATTCACAATTAGTTTGTACATTCACCTTTGCTAGTCGAATGTCTGTGATTTATGATGACGTTTCATGGCAACATACCATTAGGAAGAATATTTAACACAAATTCAAATACATGTATATACAAACTAATACATACACATTTTGCTACATGTATTCATTCACCAACCACACCTTTGCCCCCTCCCCATTCACACTGGTTTAAGCGCATTTGCAAACATTTATTGCTGCTGCTCTGTTTGTGCGGCGGTAGTTTGTGAAAATCGAAAATTTATGACTTTCAGTAAACACACCAATACTCCAGAATATCCCTTCCCTGGAAAATTATTTTCCAGCCATTTTGAACAATATAGTCAGTCGTTGGGTGTATCGTAATTATTGGAACTTTTGTTGTTTTTAAAGTATTCCAATTTTATGATCATTAACGTGCTATTTTGGGAATTGATAACAATTTGAAATTTTATAACTTTTTGAACACTTTCTTTGGCCTCGTAAAAAGTCAAACGATGAAGAAATAAATAATAATAAAATCAGTGGTAATAAATAAGCTACGAAGTGTGCAGATAACTGAATCAGTTAAGAGGATATTGCAAAGCATTTGTTTAGCAGTAGGAGCGAGGAGGAGTGACATTAGTATGTTATTAGGTTTTGTGACAGATAGGTTAGGTGAGGTTGAAAAGAGAGGTGATGCAAGATTACCACATATCCTTGTGGACATACACTTAAGCCATAATTAGGCCTGTTGTGCGCTCTAATTTTGGGTTATGGAAAAGGTTATCTTTTAAGGTGTAAGGAATTATAAGTTAAATTCCTGTTTTTTTACTTAGTTTCTGATCTCTTTCCTATTTACGTAGTCTCTTAGATTTGTTATCTCTTGGTTGTTATAGCCCTGATGGCTGCTTTGCTGTCCGTAAGGATGTTTGCAGTGGTAGGCCTTGTGTTAGTATCAAACCAATTTAGACACTCTGTTATCGCTCGGATTTCCGCCTGCAGGATCGTGTTATGATCCGGCAGACGGAAAGAGCTTTTCGTTTCCCCGTTCCATGATAAAAAGACCCAGTCCTGTTCTCCCCCCTAGCACAGCCGCATCCGTAAACCCGCAGCTTCAAGCGGGAATATGTATGTGCCAGTGCTCCACCGATCCGTATGTGTCTGTCAGGTATTAATACTTCACACAAGGCTACTTCACTATTTTCAGGTACTATTAGATTTGTAGATTCACCCGTTGTGACCTTTAGTATGTTTTGGTGGTCTCTACCGATCCATTCGCTCATCGATTTTAGCCTTGTAGCTGCGATGGCTGCCTCATGCCTCACCTGAATTTCTATTGGGTGTACAATAGGGTTATAACTTTTTTGCAATTTTTGTATATATCAAAAATACCGCCGCATAGCCGTGTAGGGCATGAAAAACTACTATGAAATGTGGTATCATTTTTTCCGCGCCAAATGTGTTGAAGTTCAGTATTGCATTATTAAATGTTATTTGTTATAATGACATACATGCTTTTCGTAATAACGTTTTAATAGTTTTAATCTAATTTAAAGCCAATATCAAAAATTCTGGAGCAATTTGTTATCAAATCGCGATATTTCAGATCATTTAATGCACCTTTGACAAGATTGCAATTTTTATTTTTCTTTATAAACCCGCCAATTTTATGTTTATATTTTTTGTACCTATCATACAAGAGAATATGTGGTCATTTGCAACGAATTCGCGAAAGTTACAGACTGTTTTTAATGACCTTACCTGTGGAAATCGTATTTGTTTTCTATAAATATTTATTCAAACAAAGCAAATTTAAATTTTTAAATAGAAAAAATATCAGATGGGCTTCAGTAATCGCAGTCGTTCCGGAAACTTTTTTCGGCGAATCGAACTAAAACACGCGTTTTCGTTGTCAGGACAATATTTTGGTTATAGCCCTACTATACAAAAAAAAATTGTTTCTAAGGCCCTAGTCGGTGTGGTCCTCATTGCCCCGCTAATGCTTAGGCAGCATGTTCTTTGGACCTTTTGCAATATTTTCACATTGCATTTTTGTCCATAGCTGTGCACCTTACCACAGACGCGTGCGTTAGAATCGGTCTACTCGTAATTACGCTTTTGCATAGCCAGTGTATCATCCTAGGATTAAACCCCCATTTTTAACCTATCGCCATTCTGCAAGTTGACCAACATATTTCTTGAATGCGGTATTTTCATTTAAGTTTCCTATCCAGGATTACTCCTAGATATTTAACTGTACGAGAAATATTTATTTTCTTATTTAGGAAAACTGGTTCCTCGAAGTGTCCCACTTTCGTTTTTCTAGTGAATAGACATAATTCCATTTTTTCCGGATTGACGTTTAGACCTCTCGGTCTGGCCCAGTTAAAAGCAATTTTTAGAGCCGTTTCTGCTCTTCGACAAAGTAGATTCGGATTGTTTCCCCTTAGAAGTATTATAACATCGTCTGCGTAGCAGACTGGGTCAAATCCTTCTTCGGTTAGTGTCATTAAGAGACTATTTATGGTAGTAACCCACAACAGAGGTGATAGGATCCCTCCCTGTGGCGTTCCTTGTCCAACTTTGTCTCTTATTTTAACGTCATATAGCCCGCAGCATATCCCTCTTTTCCTTAGCATGTGGTTAATCCAATTACTTAGGACCCTGATTAACCTAAAACTCGTCTAAGGAGTGGATAAGTGTCTCGGTGCTGATGTAGTTGAAGGCACCTTCGATGTCGATGCATACAGCTAGTGTATACATCTTTCGGAGGTTCTGCCTTTAACGTATGCATGTTGTTTGTATTTAAGCATATTGTTGCGGATTCTACTCCTTATCATTGTGTCGACTGTCCCTTTCATTGTCTTGAGTAAGAATGAAGTTAAACTTATCGGACGATAAGATTTTGGTATTGCATAAACTGCCTTGCCAGGTTTAGGGATAAAGACTACCCTTGCCTCCTGCCAGGCTATAGGAGTATATGCAAATTTTAAGCAAGCGTTGAAGATCCCGACCAGTTTGGACGCAATAAGGTCCACTTGCCTCTGTAGTAGAGCCGGGAAGATCTGGTCTGGTCCAGCTGTTTTATATGGTGAAAAGCTGAAGATGGCTTCTTTGACCATTAAGCTGTCGATTTTTGGTGTCTCTTCCGATGAGTAAACACACCCCGTTGATGCCTTTTGTGACAGATAAAAGTGGTTAGAAATGTCTCCCAGATAATAGCTTGCGGATAGATATAAATAGAAGAAATCTCAGGAACATCCTGGAATAGGTAGAGAAGGTACTTCTAAAAAAATTCAATTCAATGAAACTTCCTTTCAAACGTGAAGACCGAAAAGTTTTAAAACACAGAAAAACATGTTAAACAAATATCAGTCGATTTTGCAGACAGAGGTATGTCCCTCAACCTGAGACATAATGATATATATAATATATAACTATTTCAATAAGTAATCTAATAACTATCCAAGATGAACTTTTATGAGAAAGTTAGCTGAAAAGTGGACCGATATATTCCATTTTCGAATTGAATATATGTAAGAGTGGAAAAACAATTAAGGTATGCAAGATTGGATCAAACCGAGGACTCCCTTTATAGTTGGTGACCGTTAGGTTTTTTAAGCTTTAATGTAATTATCTCAGTCAGAGTGGACTTACACCCGAAATAAATACCGTCGTGATATGAGCCACGAGGACTTCCTGTTGTAAAAATTTCAAAACGATCCTAGACATGTGTGGTGAACTTTGTTCGGGTACACTTTGTCACTAACCGTACTTCACAATGTTTACTGGGATAATACTGTTCCCAACTCTATTTTTAGATCGACTTCCATTTTATTCCAATTTTAATTTGGAATAATTCTCCTTAATTGGAAATTGTTTCCCCTCAAACCATTTGTTGCTACACCCAATTGCCAAATAAGCAGCCAAGATCCCGATCGTGCTGTAGCCTAGAGCTAGTGTTCTTGGCTGTGGTGCGAAGCGGTCCGGGTTCGTGTCCAGTATCTGGCGTTACTTTTTTTGTTTATTTTTTTTAATTTTTCCTTTGTTCAATAATATTTTTCCTTATTATTTTAGCCTAATCCTCTAGATTTTTTAAGAAACAAAAAAAGAGAATTATAGATGAAAAATAAATTAAAATCCCTAGTTTTCGAAAAATACTGTTTCCTTGGTTAAGAGTTGAACTTGGGTCTCTTGAGTAAAATTTGCTGAATTGATTAGCCAATCAGTATGCAGTTTTTTTATAACCCTCTCATTTGTAGTTTCGTTCGGAACTCTCACGATGCAATCGACAAACCAATGCACGGGTATGCAATGACAAAAATGTTTCTTTCTTTCCTATTTTGATTGGCCGGCGAACAGAACATAAGTTGTGAACAAACTCAACTGCATATAAAAAAATTCTTTGAACAAATACTTTCAATTAAAGTGTTGAATAATTTCTATTTTGGCAAACTGTCTTTCGATAATATTTTAAGCCATTGAGTGGCCTAAGAAATTTCTATTCTCAAAAGAACAAAAAGAAAGAACAAATTTGGTAAGAAAATGTGAACTATAAAATATAATTTTTAGTGATTGTGGAAAAAAATTATTACAGAGTCTAAAGAAAAGCACGGAAAATTCGATAATTTTTAAATCCTCAATTGCGGGAATTTCCAATTACCCGTAAATGAGGTCTTCCTTTGATGATTGTCAACGGAATTATACAAATTATATTCCGCATCGATATTATCAAGATAATTGAGAGAAGCTCAGGTTGAGTCAAAGAAAGTGTCCGTAAAGCTATCAACCACAGTGTAACCTCCAGACGGATTATCCATGTGGTTTCTGTCCCCTCCTTTCCAATGAGAACCAAGACGACACGGTTGTAAATGGAACCCAGCTTTTCTCCTCTTTCATGTATTAAAGCCTAGACGCATAGGAACGATTATTATACCTCGATTGACAACCTAACTTCAATACCTGCTATAGCCCAGTGGGGCGAACGGCCGTCATAGCAACTGCTGCCAATCTAGCATCCCAGGTTCAATCCCTAACGCCATCGATGTAAAACTTCTAAAGTATTAGAATTGATTTTTAAAATATTTAAACAATTCACCAAATAACCAAAAGCAACGAAAACACAAATAAGTATAACAACGAACAAAATAACATAACCAGTATCGTAAAGAGTCAAATTTACTCCTAACCCTAGAAATATGCAAAGTTTTATTAATAATAGAATCTTTCCCCCAAAATAGCATAAAACAACATTATTCACACACAACACAGCCAATTTACTATAACGAACCGATCCTTGACACACACACTTTAGTGTATAATCCACAACTAAACATAACTGCAAGGATAATGATCCTGAGGCCTCGGCGAACATCATCTCTCTGCTGTACTGCAAAAGGACAATGAGTAAAGTAAATCTGGATTGTGGTAAGAAACAAGAAGAAGACGTGTAAGTTAATCCTTCGAAAGATGCTTTATTCATTTAAAATTTTGCATATCGAGGTTTTTTTTTTGTTATTTTTTTTAAATCCAGTTATTTTCCTAAATTAGACGCTAGCAATTCATCTAATTTACTATAACTATATGATCTGTCCTGTTATGTCCGTCCAAATGGGAACTCGTTCCCCACCCATTAACCACATTTTCTACTCATTTGATGATAACCTTTGAATTGTTCAGGAGTTAAGTTAATATCCTAGAATTGTTATTGTAACCGTATAGTTATGATTAGTTTCCTATTCAAAAAAAAAAAAAAAAACATATACATATATTTTGAACTAAGTCACAAAAGAATACGAGTATATCCTACTACTTATCAATATTTCATTATCTGAACTATTTGTTGAATAAATATTCTATCAATATGAACTGCTAATTTTATAATTCGGCTTACGTGGTGACGTAATAAAAAAGTAGGTATGGAAGTAGGGATTTTAGTAATCGATGTGCCACTAAAATCATGGTTGGGCAGGGTAATGAGGCTGGGATTTCCAAACAGCTAGAAATCCACTTCGTTAGATGATGACTCAATCTTTTTCATAACTGATATTATTTCCCAGTTAATTGTAGGGGTTTTTCTCATGACTGGATCAGTTTTTGTTCTCTCCATTTCAACTTGTAATTTCTTAGGGAGTCTGTAATAAATTTTGTTTATGTACGATGGAATGGTCAAGAGTTCAAGATAGACCCGAACCCCCCGCCCGGCTGAAGCTAGCGTTTCAATGGCTCCCGTTTATCTATCTTGTCCTTGTCAATCTTTACTTTCCTTCCCACCTTACCATCCATTCGTAGTCAAAAGTGTAGCCTGCATAGCTAGTCACTGCTTTTGTACATTACACATGTCCAATTTTTACACCCTCCACCATAGTATGGAGGGTATATTAAATTTGTTTCTCTTGTACCGCATTGAAATATACATTTGCGACCACATAAAGCTTATATTTTCCTGATCAGGATAAAATTCTGAGTGTATAAAGCCTCGTCGGTCTGTTCTTCTATTGTAATCACTCTAGCGTCGACAATAATTGAACTACTGCGTTATATTTTTAAGCCCGATTGTCTTTTTTCTATAGGCAGCTCAAGATGGGCTTTATCGACTCACGTCTTGGTTAAGCTCCCATATATCGGTACATCCCGATTTTCAGTGTTTTTGGGTATTGTAGCTACATTTTATGATCGAACTACCTACGATTGTGGTCATTCAGGCAAACCTTCAACAACTGAAGCCATGATAAAGAAAATCAATAAAGGTAATACACGTACTGGCTCAATCCAGGAATCTTTGAATGTAAAGACCAAGGCCTTTGGACTAAGTTACATAAATTTTTAAATCTTTAACGCTATAACCTGCACTCGACCGAGTACCTGCATAATATATGTACCACAAAATAGTGTTTTTTTCTTTTATCTCTAGAGTTAATTACGAACGCCACTGTACTGAAACAAGGGAATGGAAACATATAACTCGCATCGGCATAACTACAGTTTGACTTGCCGACTGTACTACTTCCGTCGGAACTGCAACGACTGGTAAAACAAAAAAGTCCGGAGTACTAATGGTAGTGATGCAAACCACACCTCGAGGGTTTCAGGCACTTTTAGATTACTTAAAAACTAACAGCATAGAAAATACGAAATACTTCGATTTATGGAGAAAATACCAGACATAATATGTTCAGATTATCTTATAACCGAGGGACATGAGTGGAGGGTCTTAAACCATCGCTCTATAAGGTTTGAAATATCGAGGTTACCGCCGAATCCGATAAGCTTACGAAATAAATCCAAACCCGATTAGATTGAGTTCGGAAATCAAAAAAAAAAAAAAAAGACTAAGTCAAGATAGCGATGAATGTCTAACCAAGGAAGACATTCACAACAACTGACGCTAGTGCCTCCGCCAAATGATGGAAACTATTGGGCAATACCAAAACAAGAGACCTATGTCCCCAATTTTTATACCCTCCACCATTATATGGAGGGTATAATTAAATTTGTCATTCCGTTTGAAACACATCGAAATATTCATCGGAGACCCTATAAAGTATATATATTCTTGATCAGGTTAAAATTCTAAGTCGATATAACCATGTCCGTCTGTTGAAATCAAGATACAAATCGCAATTTTTAGGATAGATCTTTGAAATTTAGTATAGAAGTTTCTATTACTCCTAGGATGTTTGGTATTGCAAATGGACTACATTGGTTCACGTTTTGATATAGCCCCTTAGAACGGTACCACCCTATTTTCGGTATTTCGAAGGTTTTAGCTGCATTATCACACCGAAATGGCTGAAATTTGGTATAAAACTTTCCCCCAGAATTTTGTCGGTATGGGTACACGCCTTCATATAGCCCCCATAGAACGGTACCTCCCGATTTTCGGTATTTTGAAGGTTGTGGCCTCATTATTCCACCGAAATGGATGAAATTTGGTATTTAGTCTTCGTTGGAGGTACAAGTCTTTTCCCCAGAATTTTGTCGGTATGGGTCCACGCCTTCATATAGCCCCCATAGAACGGTACATCCCGATTTTCGGTATTTTGAAGGTTGTGGCCACAATAATCCACCGAAATGGCTGAAATTTGATATTTGGTCTTCATTTGGGGTATAAAACGTTCCTTATTACATGAGTCGGTACAGGTCAACGCCTTCGTATAGCCCCCTGTACAAATAACTTTGTACATATCTTTGGGTGAGGTTTAGACACTGGGAAAATCAAACCATTATCAATAAATATTTCATATTATCAATTTCGCAGTGACATAAAATACCATATGCAGCGTTCTCATGCGCTGGCGCAGACGACAATGTGTACTCTATTTTAAAGTATTAACTTTAAATTCCGAGCCATCGTAAATCTATGTGTGTGAGCACTAATAATAAAGAAGGTCATAAAGTCCACACACGAAGATAGCGATACGCTCAGTAGGTAGCAGGCGCACAATGTAGGGACAAAGCAACCCTCCATGTGTGCTGTCTAAATAGAAAAGATTGTATGTCTGCGTGTAGCCTAGCATAGATTAGTTTAAGTAGTACTTAAGGAAAATAGATTAAATAAAGATCAGAATCGAAATAGCAATCGAACCGTTAGGTTAGTGTGTTTCCTTTCTCAACACACCCATTGGACGGCACCTCCCGATTTTCGGTTGATTGTGGCTACAATAATCCACCGAAATGACTGAAATTTGGTATTTGGTCTTCATTTGGGGTACAAAACTTGCCATACGAAAATTACTTGTACAGGTCCACACCATCATATAGCCCCCACTGACCTGTAACTTCCGATTTTTGGTAGTTTGAAGGTTGTGCACAGAAACCCACCGAAATGTCTGAAATTTGGCATTTAGTCTTTTTCATAAACGGAAGGAAACTAATTGTTCCATTTTAGTTCAATAAAAATCTAGGTGGAGGGTATGACAAGTTCGGCACCGCCCAACTTAAGGCCGTTCTTACTTGGTTTAGATAAATTTGTGATTCACCTTAAATTTCAAATGATAGCTGATTCTTAAAATGTAGCCGAAATCTATGGTGGAGGTTATAAAAATTAATAAATTGCGTCAAATACAAAATAATATTGAATTAATTTTTGTGAAAATCCTACTGCATTTGTCGACAAATTGTTAGCACATTATTTATATGGTATTTTTAGTGTCCAAACATTTTGTGATTTATTCGACTATTACTTGAGATCTCGGCTTAAACTGTTTCAATATTTCGCAAGACAAATGCATTTGTAAACAAATTCCAATTATGTTACGGGTAATCCCTTTTAAATGGTAAATAAAGAAAAATGAAATTTATCAAAGCTAACAAAAATACCCAACGCTATGTACCATCAAAAATAAAAAAGAAGAAAAACTTCCAAAATTGATGCAGAAGACATTTATTCGTTTATTTCACCACCACCAGCCTCTCATTATTTATGCACGACTTTATCCACAGCGAAATGTCGAACACATTGCGCGAATTCCATGGAAAAATTGTCTTCTTTAACGTGGCATTAAGCATGAAATTAGAAATGGACCAAAAACAAATTCAAATTGGGAACAATTTGCCTGCTGCCATCATTGACAGCATACATACACACCAACGAGAAAACAAATCACACCCCTCATAGCTCATAAAAACATATGATTTAGAGAGAAAAATTCAAATGTCTGGCTTTTAGTCAAGATTTATTATGACAAAGTAAACAACACAAAACGACCAGTGAGAAAAATTAACAAAAAAGAGGAAGGCAAAAAAAACGTCGAATACCGTACCAACTAACTGCCGGCAAACAAGCTAGTCAAACAATCAACCATTCGGCACCAGCTAAAATAACAGCAATAAAGTAAAGCAAAGCAACAAACTACAAAACAAAGCCAATGAACAACAAAACCAAAAACAACAGAATATTATTTATGACAATTTATTTATTTTTCGTATTTGTTATCTGTAACTGACCAGAAGTATTTAGACCGCACAAGACCAAAGTACATGGTATAACACACACACAAACACACCCACATATACATAAATACCAACAACACTTAATATCCTCCATATTTTGGCGGTGGTAGATGAACGAACAACAGGAGGACGAGTACGAGATGTTATGGACAATATCATTTTTCCAATTTGTGCAAGAAATATGGAAATTTGTTCCTTTTTTAATAAACATATATATACATACATCTACATATATATTCTTTATATACCAATAATAATAAAATATGAGAACAAGAACAGTGAAACCCTAAATATCTCACATGGTTGCACAATTTCCTCCAAATGCACTTCAAATAAGAGGTTTTACTGTATTTAGGATTTGAGTTAGTTTTTTTTTTTTTGTTTGTATATAAATCTATTACTACACACTGTATTTATGTATGTATAAATGAAATAGATCAAAACTCCCTTAATACAAATATTTGCTGCAGCATGGCAAAAAACATATTTTTAGAAAAACCATGCCACTCACACCCTTATTATCTGTCATTGTAAAAAAAGAAAAAATATTTATTTAAACAAATTTGAACATATTTGACACATTATTTGTGGTCGACAATACATATAATCCTGATAAAAATTCTCACCCTGTCGAATGGTCGAATGACAACAGCCAACATTACCAAAATAGAAAAATAAAAGCTCACGATTTTCAAATATGTTTGTTTTCCAACGTTAGACAGTTTATGATGACCAGAAAAATTGTTTTTGGATTTTGTTTTAAAATTTGTCAATTAGCCAATGGTTTATGCTAAATTATTGTTGATAATCTCTTTTTGGATGACAGCCATAAGTTCGAAGGCATCATTACATAGGAATATATGCTCTGTTCCAGAATCTGCAAGAAGCAACTATTTGTATACCCTCAGCATTTATGCTAACGAGGGTATATACACTTTAATACGGTCAAAATGTGCCTCATAGAAATAACGGTTTTAGACGCCAAGTATGTTTGGACGAAATGTGTTTCAGACAATTTGGAGTCGATTTAGCAATGTCCGTCCGTCTATCTGTCTGGCTGGTGCGCACGATAACTCTCGAACGGATGAACCGATTTGGTCCAAAATTTGGCTTTCGTAATATTTTATCCTAACTTAGTTTAAGTTCGAAGATGGGTTATATCGGTCCACTCCTTCTGGTACCTCCCCCACAAAAGTTCGAAAATGTTCGGAAAACTTGTGCGTACGATAACTCTTGAAGGGAGTAACCGATTTGGTTCATACTTTGCCCATCGTGAAATGTGTACTAGACTTAGATAAGGTTTCAATATGGACTCAATCGGTCCACTCCTTCGGGTACCACCCACACAAAATTTCGGAAAGGTTCAGTTTAGAGCCATCTCTCGAATAGCTTTGATTTTTGTTGTAGCAACTTGTATTTACTGCCCCCCATACGACGGAACAAGTTTCATCAGGGGCAAGTCCATACTTCCTGAGAAAATAACCTGAAATTTGCAAAAAATCCCTTTGACACCGTGTGTAATGGTTGTAACGCAAGATAACTCTCGAACGGATCTGTCGATTCGGTCCATTCGTAATATTTTGTCCAAACGTAGTTTAGGTTCAAGATAAGTTATATAGGTCCACTCCTTCCGGTAGTACCTCCCCCACAAAAGTTCGAAAATGTTCGAAAAATTTGTGCGCACGATAACTCTGGAGGAGAGTATCCGATTTGGTCCGTACTTTGAACATCGTAATATTTCTACAAGACATAGATCAGGTTCGAATATGGACTGCATATGTCAACTCCTTCGGGTACCTCCCGCACAAAATTAAAAAAATGCAGTTTAAGGCCTTCTCTCGAATCATTTTGATCTTTATTGTTATAAAATGCATTCGCTGCAGCCATTACGACGGTACAAGTTTTTTAGGGTGCAAATCCATTCGTCCTGAGAAAATAGCCCTAATGTTATAAGAACCGCTATGGAACCATGTAAAGTGGCTGAATGAAGCGCACGATAACTCTCGATCGGATCAGCAGATTCGGTCCAAAATGTAGCTTCCGTAATATTTTTCCAAGCTTTGTTTAATTTCGAAGATTTGCACTATCGATGCGCAACTTCCGGTATCCCCCAAAGTTAAAAAATGCCACTAAAAAGTTACGCGCTATGTCTGTTGAACGGAGTAACCGTACAAACTTTGGATCTCCTAACATTTTGTCCATTGGTAGTTTTACTTCAGAAATGGTATTATATTTGATATTGTGAATAGATGAAAGTATCAATTCACACAGGCTGAGGGTATATCTCTGTCGGCAAAGCCGACTGATAATTTTTACTTGTTTTACTACGATAATGGGAAGCTACCATAAGACACATGGTATGTTTGTTGTCAAGTTGATACAAAAATCTACAATAAAGAGGGACAGTTTCCACCTTTATGGTGCAACGTGACAATATGACCACGTACATAACACAACAACTACTACCAAGAAACCCTTTAGAGTCATGGGCAAACAGCGCTTTGACAACACTCCACCATACATTGTATCTACCAGACAATAGTGGTATAACAGCCCACACACTGGTAAATTTAACTCCAGTGCATTTTTGCAACCATCGTAGTCAGTACTTAGGGTGAATAATTCGCGTTCACTTTATGCCTCGATTCACTCATATATTTCAAAGTTGGATGCTGATGGCGAGCTGGATTCTGCAATGAGTTAGCTACACGGTTTGGAACTAAAGGTTGTTCTCAATCCGCCTTGGTGTTACCGTGTTGGGAATACTTTTTAAGAGCACCCATTAACTTGTGGTGGATAATAGATTTGGCACTGGACCTTCTTGTTTTTCAGTTCTACAGGACTCTTTCAGTTCTACAGGGATCTACACGCAGAGAAAAAATATTGTTGGAACAATCATATTCTAAGAACAAAATAGTGTATTTTAAAATTCTTAAAATATGTATTGTTGGCGCAACAATATATTTTGTGTCATCATGTTCCCTAATAAAAAATATATGGTTGAAACAACAATATATATTTTCAGATTTTTAAAATACACTATTTAGTTCTTAGAATATGATTGTTCCAACAATATCTCTTCTCTGTGTGTAGAGTCATCTGTTACATTCGGCACTGGACCTTCGGGTTCTTCAGGGCCTTCGAGTCATGTGTTACATTCGCACTGGACCTTATGGTTTTTCAGTTCTACAGGGCTTTCGAGTCATCTGTTCCATTCTGTACTGTACCTTCGGGTAATAGTAGTACATTGTAGAAACTAGACTGTAGCCCAAGACTAACACCCGGGCGACGAATCCATCGTTTCAATACCCGAACGCCGTACCCATCGTGTTCCCGAACAGCGATACCCGAGAATCAACACCCGAACGCCGTATCCATCGTGTTCCCGAACATCAACAGCCAAACGACGAACCCATCCTGTTCCCGAACATCAACAGAATACATCGTATTCCCGAATATTCACACCCGAATACATACAACACCGATTCCCCGGAAGATAGGTCCTAACATTCTTGGCGGATATTGTCTTTAAGAACTGAAAGAGTCTGAGGCTTGTTGACATAAACCCGCGACTTCAAAAAGTCCTACAAAAAGAAGTCTGGAGCGCCTCATCACTCATGTATATTTTTGATGAAAACTCATCTTCCTCTTGGTGGTGATTAAGGATGGATTGATCGTGTGTTAGACGCGATTGGCGGTCAGCGTTTAACAGCTGATGCACCGTCTAGAATTTGTAAGGAAACATCTTCAAATCTTGTACCAAAATGTACTGATACCCATTTGCGTGGCACGTCGTTTGGCCTATGTCGACGGCGCTTCCATGACATCGGCTACAGCAGCAATATTCTCTGCAGAACGGATACTCCGGGGTCCGCCATGCCTGGCAGCATCTTTGGTCAAACAAATAGTCACCAATATTCCGCGTTCTGCGAATTTTTTGGCCCAACTGGGTAACAAATGAGCAACTTTACGTGATGGCGAACTGCAATCCAATAGAACATGAAATCCGCAGACGCAAATGGACATGGATTGGACACATTTTGAGGAAACCCTCTAGTAAAATCTCAAGACAAGCTCTAGATTGGAACCCACAAGGCCATCGAAATCCTGGCAGGCCTCGAAATACATGGATCCGTGTTGTGAAGAAGGAATGTCTCTCTTGCAATCTTCCCTGGAACCAAGCAAAAATTCTAGCTAATGATCGACAAAGATGGAGAGAATTTGTAGACGCCCTATGTTCCTCGTGAACTTTTATATAATTTACAAGTTTATCTAAACTCTGTAACTTTTTATAAATAAAGGAAATAATATATGTATATAATATTCCGCGTTATGGAGCAGTGTAGCGTAACATTGTTTATTAACGTGTATTTCGCATCTGTTTACTACACAAATGTCAGAACAGAACTGACATTAGGGGCCAATCGCAAAAATTATAGCATTTTCTGATAGGAGGATTACTTTTGCGCCACCTTGTAGATTGTAAATTAGTATTTAATCAATAAATTCCCGATTTAGCCCCAAGAAGAGGGAGAATACTAGTTTTTTCATTTCATTTCGTAAAGTTCAGTGGGTCCTTATGGAGACCCTGGACGCGACTGAACTTACCCCAGCCGGCGAGAAAACACGTTACAATGGAAGCAAACTTAATTACGGCTTCGGATTGGATTGTACACCTGTTTGAGACAGTAGACCACTAGTCTAGGAATTGTGTTCTTAGTGTTTTCAATATTCGTCGCATTTGTGCAGGGCAGGAAAAAAGGAGATGTTTCCTTTTCTTCTTCGTTTCCGAAGGAGCAGATCCTGTTCTAGCTACTTTGTCTGCTATTTCGTTACCACGAAGGCCCTTATAACCTGGAATCCATGTAAGAACTACTCCGGTCAGACGCCTTACTCTAACTCTGCAAGTTCTTCTTTATATTCTTCCACTAGCTTTGCTGTGACAGTTGCTGGTTTTATTGTTAGGAGCGTCGCTTGACTGCCGACAAAAAAACGGGTTGAGTTAGATGTGTGATGCTAATTTCAAGTCTGGCAATAATGCATAGTGCAGCGTGGTGGTTATCCTTACTTACTTTACTTAGCTGGCCCATTACAGAACATTTGTTCCATAAGCCAAACTAAGACAAGATCTCCAATTCTCTCTTCGCTCTTTGGAATACCTCACCTTGTCATCTCTTCTTCCACGTATTTGCTCCATCGAAGTCTTGGCCAGCCAGACGTGTTTATACGAATTTTTAGCTGGTTCATCATCGCTCTTTCTTATGATATGGCCTAGCCAACGCAATCGTTGCATCTCGATGCGTTTATCGTTGTATAACAGCTCGTGGTTCGTGTGACGTGGATATTCACCAACAACGCAGATTGGTCAGTAGATTTTTCGAAAAATTTTTCTTTCAAACACACCAAGCACTGCAGTGTCTGCTTCCGCAAGCACAGGTAGTACCAGTGTTTTGTAAAGCGTTATTTTTGTTTGACGAGATGTGGCTTTGCTTACTTAAGCCAAAGTAGCATCTGTTGGCCAATACAATTCGTCTTTTTATTTCACAACTGATGTTGTTTGTTGTGTTTACGGCAGTGCCGAGGTAGACGAATTCTCTTACTACCTCAATATAATAGGTTAGTCCGAGCTCTATGGACGAATTGCGTGTCGACACCATCAACTTGGCCTTCCCTCCGTTTACCGCCAGACCCATTTTAGCAGATTCTTCTTCGACTTTAATAAAGGTATCGCTAACTTCTTTTACTGATCGACCCATGATGTCTATATCATCAGCATAAGCAAGTAACATGTGGCTATTGGTGTAGATTGTGCCACTTCTTTTGACGTTTGACTCTCGTATAACCTTTTCTAGCAGGATGTTGAAAAGGTCACACGAAAGGCTGTCTCCTTGTCTGAAACCTCTTTTAATACAAAACTCTTCGGAGAGGTTCTTTGCTATTTTGACTAAGGATCGAGTGTCAGTTAAAGTGATTTTACTAAGCCGAATGAGCTTTGCGGGAATACCTAATTCAGACATGGCTTGGAATACCTGTGAACCTAGGGGGCTGTCGAAGGCTGCCTTATAATCGGCAAAGAGGTAGTAGGTGTCGATCTACATCTCTAGGGTCTTCTCCAGGATTTGTCGCAGGGTAAATATCTGGCCAATGGTGGACTTGCCAGTTCTAAAGCCGCATTGATATGGCCCAGTTAGTTCGGTGACCAGAGGATTTAGTCGTTCGCACAATATCCCTAACACTATCTTGTAGGCAAGAGGGAGAAGACTTATGCCCCGCTAGTAGGAGCATACACTCTTATGTCCTATCTTGTGGACGGGACACTCATTCTTCCTGTCAAATGGTGCTAACTAGCTGACGCATACACCTTATCAGCGTGTCGCCTCCGGTTTTGAACAGCTCGGCTGGTCGGCTCCTGCTACCTTATTATTCTTCAGCTGGTTTATTGTTGTCTTTATCTCATCTTGGCTGGGCGGTATACATTCATTCTGGGATTGGATACGTGGTATCTTCGTCGACTTTGCTACTATTGGATACCAACAGTTTGGAAAAATGCTCTTTCCATATCCTTAACATACTATCTGTATCAGTTACCAAATTACCTTGCTGGTCTCTACAGGATAATGTTTCACTCTTTGATAGAATTATCGGACTTCATTCTGGCTCCTGTATATCTCGCTTTTTTCATACTCCCGCTTTCCATTTCTCTCTTATTCCTGCGGAAAAGACGTTTCTCCTCTCTCCATTTCTCCCGATATCTATCTATATATATAAAATTGAAATTTGTTTGTACGTCTGTTGGTTTGTTTGTTTGTGCCTTATAGACGCGAAACAGATCTTACTGAAATTTAGGGTAGATTGCTACATGGCCTGAAATGAAAATAGGCTATATAATTTTTTGAAATTTCGCGTTGATCTGGAGATATAGCATCAAAACCAGGGGTACCTCCAAAAAATTTAGATTTTGTATGCAAATATCTTTAGAACTGTTACGAGAAGTGCTTTGATTAAGCAATTGGGCCAGTTGAGTAGAATATGCTGTGGCTATTTGTTGTGATTGCAGCTTACCGATTTTCAACTTCCGTTTTGTGTCTGTACTTTATTTGCTACGTTTAATCTGGTACGTACCTTTGCTGCAACAAGGTAGTGTCTATGTTTGCATTTAGGAACGATCTTACTCGATGAATGTCTTCGATATTTCACAACGTGATCACTTTGATTTCTTGTTCTTTGATCTGGCGACAGTCAGGTGCCCTTATGAATATCGATATGTTTAAATCTGGTACTATCAGCATCATTCCATTGCTAGATGTTTCACTGTGGAGACTGAATTTCCCGACTGTTGGGCCAAAGATATTCTCCTTTCCAATTTTGGCATTAAAATCGCTTAGAATAATTTTAATGTCATGGGCAGGACAACGGTCATATGTTTTTTTCGAAGCGTTCGTAGAATATATCTTTGGGCTGTTAGTCGTTGTTTTCAGTTGGTGCATGAGCGCAGATAAAGCCAATGGTGAAGAATTTTCTTTTATCCGTACTGTAGCAAGTCTTTCATTCACTGTGGTGAAGCTGGGGACCAGATGTTTAAACTTCCGACAAACTACAAATCTTCGACCAAACTCATGCTTTGTGTCATGGCAGCTATAATAAATCAACAAAACAGTTTTTTGAGTTTATAAAGCACTAACACACCTCAAATCATGCTTGATCTTGCACAAAAATTTAGCACTGATATCTGGCTAGGAAAACATTGTTTTAGAAGTTGTTTTATTTTTTGTGTAATATTATTTTTAAGTTGGGAAGTAAAATTTCAATCTTCAACTTAAAATGAATTTTGCTCGAAACTGTTTTTTATATATGTGCCACTCTTTGAGTAAATGAGCGATATGTTTTCGTTCTATATTCAATTTGGGGTTCCAAGGGGTCACAATACTTCATCACCTCAAATTATGGACCGAAGTACTTTCTTAGCAGAAGGAAAACAAATTATTATATTTTACTTTAGAATATTTCATGGTGGAGAGTATAAAGCATTCTGGCCCGGTCAAAACAAACGTTTTTAACTTGTTTCTTTTAAAAATGCGCTTCTATTCTCTTCTTTTCTACAGATATTTTATCATGGCAATTCGCAGTGCTACTGACAGCAGGGTTGCCTTGTATGCTACGTTCTTCTCTTAAGCAGCATTTCGACACTTCTAATCGTACCAAGAATGTTTGGTTGGCCGTTTTATGTACTCGATCAAAGGTTTTGCTTCACTTCGTATTTTTTCGAAAGTTAAAAATTTTCCACCTCCTTAGTTAAATATTAACATTTTATGGTCCATTGTGGGAGTCACTTTCGTAGTTTCCCCACTGTATAAGAATTCCCGAAATTTTGACATTTCAGTCTGACTAAATTTATAACATTTTTATATATATTTCGACATAACCTTCCTACCGGAGAAGTTCCAATTTAAAACATTTAATGCAGTATTCTAAGTTCACCGCAAAGGCTATCTTTGTATCTTTGAAAGCTTACACAAACAAAAACCTCGTACTAGACAGAATTCCTAGTAACACAAAAAACATACAAAATCTACTTCAATGCCATTTTATATTTTAATACTTATTAATGATTTGAAATTTTTGTCAGACTTAACATGAAACAAGTATTCTCAAATTATGAAAATATTTCAAGCATTTCTAAAGACCAACAACAATAAGAAAATTTAATCCATCACGAATTTGATGAAATTTTGCAAAGGTCACATTTTTTCGATGCCGTTCATGCCGTTTCACTTTTCAAGCAAAGCCATTTTTATACTGTAATCCATTGAAAACTAGACAATCCCTTAAAAGGAAAAGCTCTTTTTAACAACTTCTGGCATGGCTTGTGGACATTGTAAGTACCCTGGATGTGAAAAGTTTGTGAACGGTAAAAAAGTGTTTTTAAAAATGTTAGTATAGTAGTATACTTTTACCATCACATGCTGTAATAAAACAAAAAAATGACTTGACATTTCTATAGTATTTCAATAGGAATTGAAACAGTGAAAATAATAGAGACGACCTCTTGTGCCTTTGCATGTTTTTTTAATTTAATACTAACTGAGGGGAACAATTTCTAGCTTTCCCTAAATAATCGCTTACAATTTCAAATATTTTATTTTAAAACATCCTTTGTATGTATACTTTTTACATCCAGTGTTATTTCGCCAGAAAGAAATCAGTGTTGTATTGTCGGCAATTGGATGGAGACAGATGGTCCAAAAATCGCTTCATGTTGCCTTTAAAGCTATAAAAAAAGACAACAAATACACAGTTGGACAAATGACGACGCAACAAATTCCCTGCCAGACTGATGACCCCAATGTTTTGCTGAACGACAACAAATAAATCAAGTTATCATAAAATAAAAATGTTCAATTGAAATGTTGTTTAAAATCTCTTCAAATTCTAAGAGCTTTCAGTTGTTGTTGTTGTCGTTGTTTTATTTCAAAAACAGAGGGAATTATGTGCAGTTGGAAACACAGCAGCAGTAGTAAAGCCTCTGTTATTGATTGAATTGTAACTAACTGTCCATCATTCAGCTTCAATGGTTATAGCCCATCAAATCGATGCAAGGCTTTAAGGGTCATTTCAAATTTTGAAAAACACAGATTATGAAATAAAATTTCAATTCCAATTGACATTCAAGGGTACAAAACGTAGAGATAGATGCATTTGCTGTTACTAGCGTTTTTTGAATTCAAAAATTTCTCAGAATTCCCAGTACATAGTTGGATAGATTCGTGTTAATCAGAAATGGCGGTACGCATAAAATCTACATAAGTCGGTTTGTATGTGCTTTATCGAAATTCCCATTAAACAAATGAAATTGGCTCGTCGATAAGAGGATTGGCGTAGGTACAGTTTTAGTTTGAATTCAAGCATATACAACTGATTGACAAGTTCTGTGTTCAATAACACTGTGCAACATTTTGGTAATATTGTGCAAACAATTTGAGCTGAGGATTTTTTGAAAATACAGACCCAAATAACAAAAACCCTAGTTGGGCTTTGTTGTTTCAGATCCAGCTTGGATTTTGTGCTGCCATCTAAACATGGTTAAAAAGAGACTACTTAAAGCCAGTCTGGACTTTATCTCTGAAACCTATGTGAATCTTCATCTGACCTCTGAAGCAAATTTGTAGATAAGGGCAAGAATAAAACATTTGGAGAAATAATGAACTCGAAAAATGACTTTTATTGCTTCAAATTTTATAAAATATCGAAAATTTCCATAACTACCATATCTCCAAAACTGTAATTTTTTTCTGAATATTTTCTCTTGGAAAAATACTCGCTGGAATGTAGTACACAATTCTACAGAACATGTCGTTGTTGTAAAATGCCTCTGTTACATTTTTCAACGGCGATTTAATAAATATTAGAGTTGGGTAATCTAGTTCCTAGTTCCTTGTACTAGTTCCAAAACGTATGAGCAACATCATGAAATATAACGTGTGATGTTAAGTATACGCAGTTTGTTCAAAGAAAAAATGTGGGCCATTGGAACTGCGAAGTGAACTATATAGTTCCTTTGGCACGTCTCTAATAAATATGTCAATAATGTTGTGAAATCCGAAATGCGAGAATAAACTGTTGGTGTGAACTGTGTTTGAAATACGTATTGTGCAAGTAAGAAAGAATCAGTCAGCTGTACTGACGGAGATATACCCTCAGCCACTGACAAAACAACAAACACAATAATTATGACGTATATATATTTTGTTTTTGTATCACGAGTTTTCTTTCAAATATGTATGTACCGTATTGTGAGGCTGTACCAAATCATTGACATATAGCAAACATTTTTAGTAACCAAACTTCTTCACAAAAGACTCGAAATATTAAATTACGTTAAACTAAGTTTGGAAGAAATTTTTGAAAATGTTTTTAAGTTATCTTGCACAATAGCAATTTCAATATGTGCCTGCAGGGTTTTGGAGCTTTTGTGCCATTATCTCAGGAAGTATTGACTCACTCCGAAAAAAATGTGCCGTTGTAAATGAGGCCGCTAGAACAGTCTAGTCTAATCAAACCGAGGAGCTCTTAAAGCTCACTTTATCCGAATTTTGTGTGGGAGGTACGCGAAAGAGTGGACCGACATAGTCTATATTCCAACCTGATACATGACTGGATGAAATAATATGATGTGCAAAGTCTGCACCAATCACAAAACTCCCTGCGGAATTATCTTGGGGATTTACCATTTTGGCTGGTACCGCCAGGGTTTCTTGGAGCTTTTAGGCTATTATCTCAGGAAGTTTGGACTTGCGCAAGAAAAAATTTTTACCATCGTAAAAGGAACCGCAAGGAAAACTTATTGAAAAAAATGCAAAACCATCCGAGGGGAGTCCTTAAAGCTCACTTTATCCGAATTTTGTGTGGGAGGTACCTGAAGTAGTGGACCATTATAGTCCATATTCCAACCTGATAAATGACTAGATGAAATAGTACGATGTGCAAAGTCTTCACTAATAAGAAACTACCTGCGAGAATTATCTTGCGGATTTGCCATTTCGGTTGGTATCGTCAGAGTGTCTTGGAGCTTTTAGGCAAATATCTCAGGAAGTATGGACTTGCGGAAGAAAAAAAATTGTGCCGTCGTAAAAAGAACGGCAAGGAAAACTTAATGGAAGAAATTTCAAAACGACCCGAGAAGAGCTCTTAAACTTCACGTTATCCCAATTTTGTGTGAGAGGTACCCGAAGGAGTGGACCGATATAGTCCATACTCGAACCCGATCTATATCTGGAAGGAATAATATGATGTGCAAAGTTTGGATCAAATCGATTGCTCCCTTCGAGGGTTATCGTTCACACAATTTTACACAAAAATTTTGTGGGGGAAGTACTTTTGTGGGGGAAGGAGAGGACCGATCTTCGACCTTAAACTAAGTTTCGACAAAATATTACAATACCCAAAATTTGGTTAGAATCGGTTGATCCCTTCGAGAGTTATCGTGCGCATCAGCCAGGCAGACAGACGGACGGACGGACATGGCTAAATCGGCTCCAAATTGTCTGAAACGAATTTCATCCAAATATACTTGGGATCTAAAACCGTTATTTTTCGTCGTATCAAGGTGTATATGGTAAAAACCAAAATTCCTTTGCAATTCCATTTGAAAAAAATTAAAAAAAAATTTGCGAGCACATCTACAATTTTTATACCCTCAGCTTTTAGGCTAAGGACCAAATTGCTTCAACCGTTCGATAGTTATCGTGCGCACCAGCCAGCCAGCCAGCCAGACAGACACACGGACGGACATTGCTAAATCGACTCCAAATTGTCTGAAACGAATTTCGTCCAAACACACTTGGGGTCTAAAACCATTATTTCGATGAGGCACATTTCGCCCGTATGAAAGTGTATATACCTTCCTTAGCATACATGCTGAGGCTATAATTATGAGGGTATTCTGGTGTAGCAATCTACGGAAGACGAAAATACCTTTGATTTTTTAGGTCAACTCGTAAAAGAATTTTATAACGGTAAGAGTCGAGAAAAAACAGGGGTTCTTAAGTGTTCAACTTTAAGCGTACATATATTTTTTCACAACGGGTTCTATAACTAGGAGAGTCGCAATTTTTGTGTGTTTAAATGTTTGGTTTTTATACCCTCAGCCTTTAGGCTAAGGAGGGTATATACGCTTTGATACGATGAAAATGTGCCTCATCGAAATAATGGTTTTAGACCCCAAGTATGTTTGGACGAAATGTGTTTCAGACAATTTGGAGTCGATCTAGCCATGTCCGTCCGTCTGTCCTGCTGGCTGCAGAGCACGATAACTCTCGAACGGATGAACCGATTCGGTTCAAATTTTGGCTTTCGTAATATTTTGCCCAAACTTAGTTTAAGTTCGAAGATGAGCTACATCGGTCCACTCCTTCTGGTACCTCCCCCACAAAAGTTCGAAAATGTTCGGTAAGATTGTGCGCACGATAACTTTTGAAGGGAGTGACCGAGTTGGTCCATACTTTGTACAGCGTAAATTTTCATCAGGGGCAAGTCCATACTTCCTGAGAAAATAGCCTGAAAGTTGCAAAAAAACCCCTATGACACTGTGTAAGGTGTAAAATATGGACTATATTTGTTCACTCATCCGGTACCTCCCACACAAAATTTCGGATAAGTTCACTTTAACACCTGCTCTCGAATCACTTTGATTATTGTTGAAGCAACTTGCATCCGCTGCCTCAATTACGATGGTAAACGTTTTTCAGGGACAAGTCCATACTTCTTGAGCAAACAGTCCGAAGGCTGTAAAAACCCCCTATGGCACCATATGTAATGGCTGGAGACACACTTCATTAATGGTCAATCCATTCCTTTATGTATCTCCTCCGCAAAACTTTTGATATTTAATCGGTTCATACCAGGGTTTCGGAGTCGGAGTCGGAGTCTACGAGTCGGAGTCGAGCAATTTTGCTGGAGTCGGAGTCTGAGTCGAAAAAATAACTCGACTCCGACTCCGGGCAAATTTTTTTCCACGTTATAGAAATATAACATTAAATTTTGAACAAGAACATTTTTTTAAAAATAATTATTTATTTTAAAAGAAAGATATAATAAAAGATATATGCAAACGGTATATTATACTAAGTTAGGGACAATTTACAGGATATTTACCATCCTTTGAAGTGTAGTCTATTCATCCCTATTTTGTTGATCCAATTTCTTTACATTTTTGCAAACAAAAGTAAAGTTTTTTTTTTTAAGTAAAGTAAAGTTAAGAAGTCTTACTGGCCTTCTCACAAAGGTCTATTAGTATTCTCGTCTCGTTTTTATGACAAGTCATCCTTGTCTTCTATTAAAGACATTGTGATCTCTACGGGAAATCCTACTGAATACCCTGTGACACAAAATGGAAGTCAAGATCTAGGAGTAGAAAATTCCTGTTCGGAATTACGGTAAATTTCGCATAATCTATTAACTACGAGTATATATGAAATTCGGATGGCTACGCTACTGAATTAGGGCATTATATTCGTCGTTGGTCAACGACAGATTCATCCCGACATATCTCAGAAGTCTGACAAACAGCGAATCCTTCTACGATTCATTTGGATGTAGACATTCAAATAACAGGATCTGTCCGCCAGGAACAGAGATAGTTCATGTGTATCCGAGTTTACTACACAATCAAAATCATATACGAAATTCAATGAAATATATAATCATAGAGTTTTCATGAGAAAGGATCTGGTAAAAGTGATAAAGGACAATGAAAACATGACAATATAGATTTCTTGTCCTAATGGACCGAACCTACATAAAATTTTTTAGCAACATTTTTGTAGAATATTTTCATGCACGAAATCTCATCGTCTGCTAATTTTTCAGTTCCTGAAAACATCCATCTGCCTATGTGCTGGATAGTATACACAATATATCTCAAATATTTCAATAAAATTATCCACTCCACACCGAAGTCCAAATTTTGAGCTCTGGATTATAGTTTAAGATGTGATCCCTACTTATAAATTTCAGAAAAAAGTAGAGAGTATAAATATCATAGAATAGGTGGTCAAATTTTTAAGTTGATCGGAACAATATTGCCTTAGTATGAGCGTTGGATGGGAACAATTTATTTTATTTTGTATGCCGCATATAAACTGTGTTTTTTCTCGAAATCGGCCATATAAATATATGACAATTGATTTATTAGTTTTCGAGCTAGAGTTGTCACCGCACAATGCTTTAATAAAACAGGATTTCGTAGACGGCCTCAAAACTTCGTAATATTTTTCTCTGTCAGATGAAGAAAAAAATCTGCCAAAAAGCTATGTAGTTTTCTCAAAAAAAACTGAAAAATGGTTTTTATTGAGCTTTACAACTGGGGGTCTCCTTTTGAGGCTAAGCACACTAAACCCACTAAACACCAGTTTGAAACATGGTCATGAATTGCTTATAATTTGTATTGCATGTAGTCCTTATGATTTGTATTGTCCCTTCATTCCGTCCAGACTATTCTCGTGCAAAAAAGGAAAATCAACAAAAACTTTCTAACTTTGCAGTTTTTCAATGTAAGATTCGGCAGAAGCAATAGTGATATGCTCGAATGTATTCGAACGAATGTCCTTTCTAATGAATATGTAAGGAAAAACTAACAAATTAGCCTATATAAGGCAAAATATACGAAAAAGTTAAAATTTTGTGCATATTTTATTAATTTTTAGTGGTATAGGAATTCACTCCCGGAGTCGACCCGGAGTCGGAGTCGGAGCCGGAGTCGTGAAAAAAACTCGTCTGGAGTCGGAGTCGGAGTCGAGCCAAAAATACCTCGACTCCGAAACCCTGGTTCATACGCCAATACGTTTTTTGGGAAAAAATTGTTTAAATATTCACAGGCTGAGGGTATATCTCTGTCGGCAAAGCCGACTGATACTTTTTTACTTGTTAGTATAGAGTTTAAGAAAAAATTCTGGTTTCAAATCTGTTCGCGATTACAAAATTGGCCGATGCGCGCAAAAGTTATAGCGGTTTTTATTCTCATATAAAAAAATATTTAAAAATATCTTATTTGTTGTTATGAGAAATTTTATGCATAAATCGTTAACAGCATTCCATATCTATTCGTAGATGTTGAAATATTTACTAAATTTATTATTATTTTCGCGGCAAATCAACAAATAATAAACAAATATTGAAGAAAATCCAAATAATCCTGTCACAGAGTCCGTACAAATCCATAGAAAATAAATTAAAAAATATCTGCGGAAGCTAAAAAATGCGTAGAAAAGTATGAAACTTGCAAATATATTTGTTGGATTTATTCGAAAAATAAGAAAAAAATATTTGGGAGTTCTCCAACTATGTACTCTACTAAAACTTCATCAAGAAATGTGGTTTACCATCGCAAAAGTTCAGTTGCTTACTGTGATAACTTATAGTGATAGGAAATTAAGAATAATATTGAAATTACAATCATTCACAAAATATGAAAATTAAAAAGCATGTAAAAAGCATTCGCGAAATAGTTAAAATAAGTTGATGCGCATCCGATTTTGGATACAGCAAATCAGTCTAGTTGAATATTTATGCATATTTCGATGTTTCACGCAGCGGCCATTGTGTGCCGTCAGTTGCATCTCACGAAGCCAAACACCTTGAAGAGGGTAAAAGTCGCGCAATGTTCATACGATTTTGATGCGCATCCCGTATCATTAGCGCCCATCAAAAATACGCCAATATACACATATTTGAAATAGGTTCTTTAAGAACCGCGGATGTCCCTCAACAATTTTTTTTGCGTAAGATACCCATATTACTCGCGTATCCCTGTAATTTATGACTCGTTTTCGCAAATATTATAACCGCGTATAAAGGATTCCATTTACGTAAAATTTTTTAAAGAAAATCGCGGTTTAGTGCGCGGATTTGTCAAAATATATTTTTGCTGATTTTTCCTATTTTCAAAGTATCTATATCCGCGGTTTTAGTGGGTGGATTCGATCGCGGATGGGCTCATTAGATCCGTCGCGTAAAAAAACTAAACTCACGCGGACTGCAAAGAGAATTGAATGACAGTTGTAAATTTTACACGCAAAAATAGGTTTTTTAAGAAAATTCACGCATGCAATTTTGGCATTTAGACTCCAATTACTAGGATGCTGTACGAAGCACACTCATGAGATATACATTAAACGAAGTAGAATCACGAGTTCTATAATCCTATTATGAGTATAAAACATTATCTTGTTGCTATTGTTGTTGCTGTTGTTAGAAAATTCAAAAAACCCTGAAATTTCGGCTTCAAAATATCAGCATAAATTTTAGGTACATGCATCAAAATGCATCAAAAAAATCATATACTAGCATAATGTTGCCCATGTAGTATTTTGTGTTTCTTTCTTTAGGCATAGGTCAATATAATGTAGGGTTAAGCTAGAAATCGGAAGCGAACATAAAAAACTTGTTGGCTTCAACCCATTTTTCTACATTGATGCAAACACAGTTTCCACGAAAATATATTTTAATGGTGTACATTATGGGATCCCTCCTAAAACACTTCATTATAAAGAATTTTAATCATACTAATGGAATATGTTAACTGTTTGCGAATTCTGAATGCGTGAAACTCGGATTCATCGATTGTAAAACATTTTTGGTTTTTACCATATACCCTTTCTAGTCTAAAGGCTGAGGGTATAAAAATATATGATGGCAAATACCGATGAAACAACATGAAGTAAGCATTTTAGAGTTTCAGAATGTTCCGAAGAATTGCTGAGAACTTTATGTGAAAAATGTTTGCAAAAGGTTACGTGGTTCAACTCCCAATAGTTTAGCCAATAGTTTAGCCAATGCTGTCCTAGATGGAGTTTTTCTTATGTGGTATTTTCAACAGATAATTTCTACTAGTTTAGGACTATAATATTGCCAAAGATAGCAAGTCCAAAAATAAACAGTCGTTTCTGAGATAAAGACCCGATAAATGCAAAAAACTGTAGATGAGGCCATAAAATCCGAACTGGATCTGACATGACAAAATTCTACTAGTGTTTTTGTAGTCTCAATATGTACTTTAAAAAAATGCATACTAGAAGTTGTTTGCATTTTCAGTGTTGCATAGTGTAATTTTCCCTGATAAATATAGAACAAATTGACAATTCGTTAACCTTCTCCACCGTCACCGCCAAAGATAACCGAAATGTTAACGTGTGTTCCTGTACTAATTTTATGGTAAAGGAAGAAAAAACTGTGCTGTTTTATATCCTCCGCCATAGTATGAAGGGTATATTAACCCACATAAAGCCACTGGCCGATTAAACGCCACAAAAATGGTTGCAAAAATTGACTTAAAACTCAGGTTTTTCCAATATTTTTGTGTTTTTATACCCTACACCACTATGTGGGGAGGGTATTATAAGTTGGTTTTGGCCAAAAAGTTTGTAACGCATCGAAATAATGGTCGTAGACCCATACTTATATATATCAAAATGAATGTCTCGACGAACTGAGTCGAGCTGGCTATGTGTGTCCGTCCGTCAATCCGTCCGTCTGTCCGTCTGTCCATCTAAACCTTGTAATCACGCTACAGGCCGCAATTTTGATCGGATCGTCACGAAATTTTGGATGTTGATGAGGGTCCCGGAGGGGAAGAAGCCTATTGATTTTGGTGATTGTCGGATAATATTTAGGGGTCGGAAAGGGCAAAAAACTTAGGTGGATAAAAAGACAACGTTTTTTTCCAAAGCCAATATCTCAGCTTCTATATGGGGTATACCAAAAGCAAAACCTGACAATGAAAGCAGAACATATCACCTTTCTAATGATGTAAAGTAGGTGCTCATAGGTGATCAAACAACGAAGATATCGCAATAGTAGCAAATAAAACCCCAATTTTCATTTTTGCGATTTTAATTATATTGACAAATATCACAGCTTTGGTTGAAAATTTTCCAAAAGCAAAGCCTGACTATGAAAGTAGAAGGTCCCGTCTTTACAATGATGCAAACTAGGTCGGCGTAGGTAACCAAATAACGGAGATGTAGCAATAGTCGGTAATACATCCCATTTTTCTATTTTTTTGGAAATCACACTACAGGTCGCAATATTGATCGGATCGTCACGAAAATTTCAGGGTTAATGGGGGTCTCACAGATGAAGAAGCATATTGATTTTGGTGATGGTCGGATAATATTTAGGGGTCGGAATGGGGAAAAACTCATTTGGAGACAAATTCAAAGTTTTATTCTTTGTGAATATATTGGCTTCTAGTAGGGGTATTCCAACGACAAAGCCTGTCAATGGAAGAAGAAAATATTACCTTTACATTGGTGTAAAGCAGGTTGGCGAAGGTGGTCAAACAAGGGAGATACCACAATAGTCGGTAATGCATCCAATTCTTCCATTTTTTTGCAATCAAGCGTAATTTTGATCGGATGGTCACTAAATGTTAGTTGCTTATGGGGGTCCCAGAGACAAAGAGGCATATTATTTTTGGTGGTAGTCGGTTTATATTCCCTACAAGAAATGTTTACCAGTGAAAAGCTTATTCACAGGGGTAGTGGTGTAGGGTATCACATGGTCGGCCCCGTCCCGACTATAGCCTTTGCTCACTTGTTTTTTTTTGCATTTTGTTATAGTATTGTATGTTATCTGTAATTTCACGCTTATAAAGCATTTCCACGCAATTGGTCTAAAACTCAAGCTATTAAAAAAATCGACTTTTTGTAATTTTCGCCTTCTGATGAAAATTTTAAATATGCAATAAAAGTTTAATCATAAATGTAAAAAAAAGTTATTATTTTTTTAAATGCTTAAAAATTCTCAGAATAACATTTTCATATACAATTTTATGTTTTTCGCAAAAAACAAAAAAATTCTCTGCGCTTAGTGGTGTAAGTTTATTTTTCCGCTTGTATCGCATTGAAATAATAATTTACGACCCTATAAAGTATGTATGTTCTTGATCAGGGCAAAATTCTGTCTGACCATCTGTTGCAATCATTTTAGCGTCCGCAAAAATTGAGCTGAAGTCCTAGATTTTCTCACCCGAATATCTTTTTTCCATAGGCAGGTCAAGTTCGAAGATCTGCTATATCGGTCCATGCTTTGGTATAGCCCCCATATAACGGTAGCTCCCGATTTCCAATATTTTGATGTTTTAGCTACAGTTTTTAATTGAACTAGCTGTCATTTGACATTAAAGGTTCTTAGGGGTCACAACAGTACTGCACCAAAAACTGTTAACATAAGTCCATGCTTTGGTATAGCCCCCAAATAATGGTACCTTCCGATTTTCGGTATTTTGAGGGTTTTAGCTACAATTTTTTATTGAACAAGCTATAATTTGACATTAAAGGTTCTTAGAGGTCATAACACTACTCCACCAAAAACTGCCTTTCGGTATTCGATTTTCGATATTTTGAGGGTTTTAGCTAAAAATTTTAAACTAAACTGGCTGTAATTTGACATTAAAAGTTTTTAGGGGCCACAACACTAATCCCCCAAAAACTGTCAACATAGGTCACGAAACTTCTTTTGGAAACCGTAGGTCATATCAAAATGGGACTAAAGAAAATGTTCTAGCTAGGTTGTACCATTTTCAAGATATATACGTTTAATTTGGAAAATTGTAGTAATGACATTGTTTTATACGGAGGCGATACAGTCAGTGCATTGACTCAATTTGAATTTCTATATCTCAAAGGCCTATCTTGTAGAGAATTTTCACAGCTACAACATTTTATTTAGGCCCATTTACATAGGAATCGCGGTTTCTAAGCAAAATCGTGAAAGCCTAAATATCCCCTAGAAATGTGAACTTAAATCGCGATTTATTTGAAAATCCCTCCGGCGATTTTTTTGCTTCTTGATATTTCTCATCTATGAATATTGTAGTTTCAGAATCTGCAAAAACTTCCCAGGTATAAGCACCTTCCATTTAAAATTAGATGAGGTGCAACGTGAATACTATTTGTTTTCTATAAATATTTATTCAAACAAAGCAAATTCAATTTTTTTAATAGAAAAAAATATCAAAAGGGCTTTAGTAATCGCAGTCGGTGCGGAAACTTTTTTCACCGAATCGACCTAAAACACGCGTTTTCGTTATCGGGACAATATTCCGCATATGATACTGGCGTGGAATTTTTTGGTTATATCCCTACTGAACATATTCGTACACAAATTTTATATTGTTCTACTAAAAGTACAAAATGACAACAAATCATTAGAATCGTTTGAAATTTTAATCTTCCAATAAAAAACGTAACGAAGGAAAATTGATAAAAAAGCGTCAGAGAATTTTTTTCATCCCATATTCATACGACGTTATTCCGAAATCGTTCAGAAATCTTTATGAAGATTCGGAAGGTACGTCCGATTTTCATACGACATTATTCCGAAATCGTTCGGAAATCTGTACGAAAATTCGGAAGAAAAAATTCGCCTTCCGAATTTCCCAAGTATTTGAATGCGTATTACATTGAAATGTATGCTCACTTGCTTTCAATAAACTCCCACTGGCTATCCCTGGTTTATTCCCTCCACCATGATACGAAAGGTATATTAACTTTGTTTCCGTTTGTAACGAATTCTGTAATTTGACATTTGAGATTTCTAGTGTTCACAAAACTTTTCTACCAAAAACTGTCAGTTTAGCTTCATGCTTTGTTATAGCCAGCATATGACAGTACCTCCCGATTTTCGGTATTTTCAGAGTTTTAGCTACATTTGTTGAATGAACTACCTGTACTAAAGTTCGCTGCAGTGATGAAGTCTCTTCACCAACAATTGCCAACATAGGTTCATGTGGTGGTAAAGCCCCCATATAACGGTTCGTCTTGATTATAGATATTTTGATGAATTTTGCTATATTTTTTGACAGTAATTTGACATTTGAGGTTCTTAGTGGTTACAAATATTGTCTATCAAAAATTTTCAAATTAAATTTCGAGGCATTTCGAGAATTTCAGCTACATTTTTGACACAACTACCAGTAATTTGACATTTGATATTGCCAGTGCTCAAAAAACTTCTTCATCAAAAATTGCCAACATAAGTTTTGGTATAGCCCCATATAATAGTACATACCAATTTTGGGTATTTTAAGGATATTTTCGGTATTAAAAAGTTCGGGTATTTTAAGGATATTTTCGGTATATAAAAGTTTAATGATATTATGGAGAGTATAATTAACTTTGTCATTCCACTTGTAGCATGTCGAAAATTCGTCGAAGACCCTTTAAAGTATATATATATATATTCTTGATCGGCATAAAATTCTATTTCGATAAAACTATGTCCGTCTGTTGAAATCAAGATACAGTTGGCAGAATTTAAGATAGAGCTTTATAATTTTTGCAGAAGTTTCTACTATTCCTATTATGGTTGGTATAGCCCCCAAAAGCTTTGATATAGCCCCATAGTACTCTACCTCCCGATTTTCGGCATTTGTAAGGGTTTTAAGGACAATGAGATTAGTCCCACCGAAGTGGCAAAATTAGTGGTAATTAATCTTTGTTGGGGCTTCAAAACACTTTCCCAGAAATTTGTTGGTACAGTTCAATATTTTATTATAGAACGCTACTTCCCGATTATTGAGAATTTTAAAGTTTCAGCCACCGTATCTATTCAAGTAACTGAAATTTAGCATTTATTCTTAGTGGGAGATTAAAAGTTTTGATATAGCCTCCATAGACCGGTACCTCACGTTTTTGGTCTTTTTAAGGCCAAAGTTTTTCAAGGACGAAATATTTCTAGTAGTGAAGCTTTCCGAACGAATTTGGTATTTGGTGATTTGAATTTGTCACCTCCGCAGAGTGGTGCAGTGGTCAAAACTCTGTAACTTTTAAACACAGAGATATTTTCATAATTTTCGATCGACAGGTAACACAATCGGTTTAGTAGTTGCAGAGGAATTCAAGGTCAATGTTAAAATTTTAAACTTTTTTCATATTTTGAGTTTTTCATATGTTCCAACTGTTAAAAAACGTCAATAAACAAATCACAAAAATACAAAAAAATTTAATACTTTCTTTATTTTTTTTTTCAGAAAACCTAAAAATATTTCAAAAAACTTATATAACTAATGTATTTAAAAAGTGTCCATTTGCGCAAAAAAAGCTATAATTTATAAGGGAATCGGCATGGAAAAACACATTTTTTTACCCATGTAATTTCAATGAATTTTAAAGGTTTTAAACGGACGGAACGGAAATGGTACAAAAGTACATATGGTCTGAAAGACGAGACTCTAAGGCATCATACTGCGAAAACGTTGTTCCTTGCTATTCCTTAAAGGTTCTAGTACACTAAATTTGAAATTTTACTAAAATTTAGTACCAGAGGAAAAATGTAAACGCTACTGTACTTTATTTTACCCATCAAAAAAATCTTTTAAGGTTCCCGGAAACAGCTATTTCTTTCTCAAGAAATTTGCAAAAATGGCGTATTTATCGAAATTGCAAAAAACATGTCGTCCTTAGGAGCACACCACGTTCACACCTTCCAATATTTTGACCTAAGTTTTTGGTTTCTTTAGTTCCAACATGTTTACCACGAATACCATATAGAAATTGACAAGTGGTGACGCACAGTGGTTCAGAATTGTTTTTTTCCTGGTCAAAATTCTGTAACTTTTGAACGGATAGAGACATTTTCATAATTCTTTTCTTGTTAGAAAGATTACAATCAGCTTTCAGGCGAATTATAAGCGGTCAAATTTGGTCTGGTAGTTGCAAAGAAAAGTTAAACTTTTGAGTTTTTAACCATTTTTCACCAATATAGGAGTGTTTTTGTGGTTTTTATATTTTCCTATGTATTACCAAAAAACTAAAAAAAATCGATTCTTTTTTTATTAATTTGTAAAACAATTTTTACAACAAAATTTTAATTTTGTCAAAAATTAAAAAAATACTCCTTGGACGGGTACAAAAGTATATACGGGCTGAAAGAGCAGACTCTCAGGCATCTTTCTGTGAAAACAGTTCTAGTCCACTAAATTTGGAAGTTCATAAAATTTAGTACCTAAGGAAAAATATAATAGCTCATGTTGTGGAAACGCTACGGTAATTTACTAAAACGATTTTCAAAGGCCACTATCCTATCTACCTTACAGAAAAACCAGTAAGGAAAGGATCAAAGTCGGTCGGGGCCGACTATATGATACCCTACACCACTGGGAATATCTCAAATATATATGGGAGCTATTTCCAAATCTTAACCTATTTCGATATAATTTGGCACATTAATTTCTAGACCGAATTCAAATACACATTCCAAATTTCATTGAAATTGGACTTATATAGCGTGTTTGGTACTGAAAATACGCGAAATCTTCCGAAAATATATATGGGAGCTATATCCAAATCTGAACCGATTTCAATATAATTTGGCACACTTATTTCTAGACCGAATTCAGTCACACATTTCAAATTTCATTGAAATCGGACTTATATAGCGTGTTTCGTACAGAAAATACGTGAAATCGGGCGAAATTATATATGGGAGCTATATCCAAATCTGAACCGATTTCGATATAATTTGGCACATTTATTGTTAGGCCGAATTCAGTCACACATTCATCAAAATCGGACGTATATTGCGTGTTTGGTGCAGCAAATACGTTAAATCGGCCGAAAATATATATGGGAGCCGATAATATATATGGGAGCTACATCCAAATATGAACCGATTTTGATATAATTTGGCACACTTATTTCTAGACCGAATTCAGTTTAACATTCTAAATTTCATCAAAATCGGAGGTATATAGCGTGTTTAGTGCCGCAAATACGTGAAATCGGGCGAAATTATATATGGGAGCTATATCCAAATCTGAACCGATTTCAATATAATTTGGCACACTTATTTCTAGACCGAATTCAGTCACACATTCGTTGAAATCGGACTTATATAGCGTGTTTCGTACAGAAAATACGTAAAATCGGCCGATAGTATATATGGGAGCTATATTCAAATATGAATCGATTTCGATATAATTTGGCACATTTATTGTTAGGCCGAATTCAGTCACACATTCATCAAAATCGGACGTATATTGCGTGTTTGGTGCAGCAAATACGTTAAATCGGCCGAAAATATATATGGGAGCTATATCCAAATCTGAACCGATTTTCACCAAAAGCAATAGCGTTCTTCCTATGGCTGAAAAAATTGTAGTCCCCAACTTTCAGCTGAATCGGGCAAAAAATGCGACCTGTACGTTGCGAACAAAAATACATGGACAGACGGACAGACGTACGGACATGCATAAATCGACTCAGAAAGTGATTATATGTATATCCCCAAAAGGAACTATGGGTCTATTTCGTTTCCTTTTGTATGTTACATACAAATGCATAAAGACATAATACCCCTTACCGCAGTGTGGTGTAGAGAAATAGCTACGTCTTTCTCCAAAAATTTGCAAAAATTACGTATTTCCCAAAAATGTGAAAAATGTTCGTCTTTAGGGACACACCACGCCCACACCTTCCAATATTTTTACCTAATTTTTTGGTTTCTTTAGTTCCAATATGCTTACCAATTACCGCAAATTTGGGCTGAAAACTTAGATGTAGAAATCGGTCGGCGCGGTTTATGTGGGCTGATCACAGAAACCCAAAATACCAAATAATTCGGCCAATTCGGTCGGAAAGCTTCACTACTTGAAATCGCGAGGTAGCATTACACATGGGTCTATGCCCACAATTTGTTGTGCAGGAGTTTTTGGATCACCGTAATTGTCAAATTACAACCAATTTAGACCGAAAGTATAGACACTATTTTCATAATACAAAAAATACATCTCCACAATTATTGCTGCCAATGAAATTGCTGCCGATGAAATAAGTAGATAATAATTTAAAAATACCTGAAATCAGGCGGTACCATTGTACGGGGGATACATCAAAATATTGACCTAAATTGACAATTTTTGGTGGAGAACTTTTCAGACTGCAGGCAACTTGAAATGTCAAACTACGGTTAGTTTAGACGCCCAGCAAAATGTTTGTAGCCAAAGCAGTAGTTGAATCATGAGTGCAAGTGATTTCGGACTTCATCTTTTTATGTGAAAGAAGTCATGATTTTTACAAGGACATGGTGCAGCGAGGATACTGTCTAATTTATTAGTTCTTTTTAGTGAATAAATATACATTCTATGAAATGTATTTTGAATTAATTTTTCGGTTCATTTTAAAATTTATTCGCAAGCAAGCATTTTGAGGATACCGAAGAAGTTAACATAAATTAGGGAGAATTTTCAGTGATTTGAAGACATCCATTTGGAAAAATTATTTAAAAGAGTTGTGTAACTTTTAATTATTATTTAATTATGGACCGTTTTTCTAAGACGATTCGAATTTAAATTAATTTATATTGCTACCAAACCCACGTGTATTTCGTATACAAGATTGAGTATTTGGATCAAATTTGAATATGGGTCGTCTTATGAAATTGAAATATAATGACTTTAAAAACAATGGTATATCTCAAATATACCCAAAAATATCTTAATAAATGCTTCTTTACTCTTACTAACACAGAAGTGTGCAAAAGACATGATTAAGATGCAAAATAGACATCATCCTCGCTGCACCATGCAATTGTAAAAATCATTGCTACTTTCACATAATCAGATATAGTTACTTGCACTCCTGATTCCACTACATTTTTGGCTACGAACAAAGATGCAGTCCGCAATATCTTGCACTCATGATTACTTTTTTTTGGATAGTCCATATTTATATTAGGCAATTTTCTTTGCGGCAATTGTCAGTTTGATGGATAGAGATAGGTGAGGCATATAGTAACCCTTTGCCTCTCAACACCATCTCTTACCGACAAACTGACAATTGTCGCAAGGAAAATTGCCTAATGTACATAAATATGGACATACAAATCATTTTGTGGGTTAATTAAAATAATTGCTCTGTTCCAGTACTGCAAGAATCTACTAATTTTTACTATTTTTTCCGATAACATAAAGGAAAGGTGTTATCGTAGTAAAAAATAGTAGCTTCTTGTAGGTTCTGGAACAGAGCATATATAAAATAATTAAGTTATTAAGCATTTTATTTGCAAAAAGTTATTATAAATGTAAACATTGCTAAAAAGTGAAAATTTCATGAAATGAATTCAAATCGGACATTGTCGAAATCTGAAGAACGGAATGAATTTTTCATTACTCTGCATGGACAGCTTTAAAAAAGCATTCAATCACAACTTCTCAAGGAGCAACTTCAAATAAATTTTGTTGGGCGGTTATAGGAGGGCTATACCAAAACATGGACCTATATTAAAAATTCTTGGTGGAGAAATGTAGGACCACTAAGAACCTTAAATGTCAAATTACAGCTAGTTTAAAAATATGACTAAACTCCGAAAAATTCCGCAAATCCGGAGATACCGTTATATGTGGGCTATACAACAACATGAACCTATCTTTACAATTTTCGGTGGATAAGTGTTGGGACTTCTAAGCACCGCAAATGTCAAAGTACAGCTAGGTCGATTAGAAAATTTAGCTAAAAACGTCAAAAATACCGGAAATCGGGTGGTACCGTTATGTGTGGGCCATACCAAAACGTGGACCGATATAGGCCATCTTCGAACTTCTTTCCAAAATTGCAGCATCCCATCTCAATAGATGCTGTAGTCATTACCACTGGCAGACGAACGGATATGCGTTATAAACGGAAAAAATAAACTTACTATGATAGAGTGTATAAAAAACACAAAAAATATTTAACCCAAAAAGATAAGTCATAAATGAATCCATTGATACCGAATCCGATATTTTGGTGTTCCCCAAATTAAAATCAATCAAACTTAAGAGATAATTTCATAATAATACCGTTGAGTCTGTCCGCATGTTACAATAATCCTTTGGGCCATCAATAAGTTCGGTAATCGTAAAAATGAACATTTGTATTGTTTTTAATTTGCTGTTGTTCTTGTTGCTGTTTTTGTTGTTGTTATGGTTTATAAATGTAATTATTCCATTCCATTTGTTTTAAAGAGTTCTGCAAAATGCCAATGCGCACAGTGTTATATAATATTAACAAACTTACCGCATTGTAAACACCACCAACACCGAACAACTGAGACGAATGATATCCAATTGATATTTATTACAGTTGCTGTTGTTGTTTTGTTTTTTGTTATTTGTAAAGTATTAAATATTTTGTGGGTTTTTCAGTTTTTATAGATGGATGGGTGGACGGATGGGTGAGACTTTGTAGATGCCTGTAACTGACGTGTTTATACCTTTTTTACTTTCCCTTCCCTTGTGTCTGTCTTCACCCTCCTTACACCAGCTGCCCATTAAAGTGATGAATTTGTAACAATTTGTCTGAGGGCAGATGTGTTTTTTTGCAAACAAAATCACCAACATTTGCCTGGCTGTCTCAACTGGGCAGGTGGATCTGCTATGAAATTTAAGCCACAAATACAAAAATACGATGTGCAGAGGTGTGAGTTAGCAAAAGAAGTACTATGACTGCTCGAGAGGCAATCACAGTTTGTTGAAGAAAGAAATTGATGATTGAAGCTTAAGAAGAGAAGGATTGAAGGACTGCATTTGTATGCCTGGAAGTTGTCTGGCGGCTTACTACAGTCTGCCTGTGTGCGTGGGTGTAGGCACCAGTACAGTATTGAATAGGATTACTGAATTGAAAACCTTCAACAATTTTTGTGGTTTTTCATTGAGATCTTTGGAGATATAAATAAAAAAGGATGAAATACATTGTTCATAGTTGGGTCAGTAAGGGGAGGGTAAGAAAGTATCTTGTTGGCAATTGTAATAAATTACAAGGACTCAACCGCAAGTAATCGTCGGACATAAGAAGAAATAAAATAATAAAAAAAACAAATAAAACTTACAAATAAATTCAAAGAATTTCTTTAGAAAGCGGTTTCCTTTGAGATGTAAATATTTTGATAAAGTTTAAAGAGCAAAGACAAATTTTGAGAGGTTAGGCATTTGCTGGTTATGTAGAGTAAATTGTCTTAAGAATGTCAAATATTTAGTTTTTAAATCTTAAGATGAAAAGGAAATGTATATACATGCATACATATTTAAAAAAAATTTAAATCTTTTAATAATAATTGTTGATCTTTGGACTAGCAGATTTTGCAAAACTAAGAATCGTAAAAAAACGCTACTGCGTCTTTTGGAATTTTTTCCTTCTGGCAATTTTAAATTAACTGCAACCATGAAAAAATGTAAGTTATGCAAGATATCTTTTGCTGTTTTCGTGTTGTTGTTGTTTTAAATGCGTAACGCGGCACTCAATTTGGTTGGTCCCTTAGACTATAGAAGCGAATATTCGTACGAATTTTCAGCGACTGTGATATGAGCCGCTCAGTGCACACTTCGACTAACTCCACTTTTTGAAAAATTTGAGATTTTAGTGTCAAAGCCTTTGATATCGCCATATCTATTTATGATTATAATATCTTTCCTGAATAATAAAGATGAGCACCTTTTAATAACAAGTTTTTATTGACCACTGAATAATATGCAATTTTTTTCAGTGCACACTTCGATTAACTCCACATTAAAATGTAGCTCTGCTCGCAACGTGCACATGCAATACTCTTTCGGCTTTTGTTGAAACCATAGATGGCCTTTAGAAAATTATGACGTATATAACATACATTTTTGACGTATATTACATACGTCGAAAACGTCGTAAACCCAGCCATGAAGAATGACGCTAACATGAATTAATTACAAATATTGTTTTATAACCGAACTAGCAACATTAATTTTTATGTGAAACCTGTAATATATGTGTATAAAACTAAGTTTTTCGTTAAAAACAAAATTCAAAACCTAACTTTATTACTTTTTTCAGTGCACACTTCGATTAACTCCACCATTACCACAACATTACTAACGATTGTTTGTTGACTATTGTTTTTATTTTATTTTATATACCGTTAGATGAAAGCTATACCTGCTATTATGCATTCTACATTATATATTTGAATCCATATTATCAGGGGAATTTTAAAAAACAATATACATTTCATCATAGCTTTTCTCAACTTTTTGTTTTATGGAGTTAGTCGAAGTGTGCTCTGAACGCTTCATATAATCCATCCATATGTGATACCTTCATACAAGTTATATTAGGGCGATCGTATCGATGTTATCTATAGTTTGAAATGGAAATATCGAATATATAAAATGTTGCATACACCGCAAAAGCAACTGAATGTCAAATTTGTTGTACAACATCTCACAACTCTGACAGCTATAATATGGAACTTTTTACAAATATATTAGTTTTTGTTTCATTCGAACGCGGTCTTCTTATGAATAGCTACAAAATTCGGAACATTTAACTAATATTTTTTATAGTGAGTACAACTTACATATTTTTTCCACTATTGTTCCACTTGGGAGCATAGAGCTTCTACAAGAATATTATATCTTATTTTATCGATACAGATGGTTTCTATATCATTGATTGATTTATTTATTCATAATAATTCATTTTGGATAGTTCTGCGCCAAGTGTTTTTTGGACGTCCTGGTTGTCGAGATTCTTGAGGGTTCCATTCTAGAGCCGCACGTGTGGGGACTGGTAGTTCCTCCATCGCGAACCTCCCGTCCGGCGAATTGGGGAAGCCCATCTTATCTCAGTAATAAGGCGGGTACCGGGGAAAGAAAATACTAGGGGCGATAAAATCTAGCCTAAGGGACGGCAGCTGGTCCCTTAGTACCTTTGGTGAGCATATGCTGAATCAGCTGGTAAAGTTACCACTGGAGATCAGTCAGCGTGTCAGAAACAACTTACAATTTACGTAACAGCTTATTTTTTTGAATAGTGTTTTAACGTCTTGTGGAATTCCAGTCAGCTGTATGTTTTCTTAGTGTATTTTGTTATGCCAATTCGATCATATACTTAAATTTGTCCAAAAGTTTTAGTCATGATGCCCACCAGTGCCCCCCTCGAGAATAATTTTCCAATATAGGTCATGGGTTTAAGATTATCCAGTATTATAACGAGTTGCCATCTAGTGCCAGACTTTAAATGGAGGGTCGCAGACTAAAGCTGCCCTAAGGATATATAGGGTATAACTCTGTTACCTGGCAACGTACTTTAACATAATTGGCATCAAGGGAAATGTCGAGAATTCGTGGGCGGTACGTGTCTTCCAGGAATAACGCTATAATGTCTACAGTAAACATTTTAGCAATTTTCAGAAAAAAATTTTTTGGTCTATTAAACCCTTTGACCTTTTTTATTGCTTTGTTTCCCCCATGCCTATTATTTCATCATAAGATAATTGGTGTTTCAGTTCATGACATATTGTATTAACAGCAAAAAATAATTCATACCGAATACCCCTCCAGATGGGGAAAGGGGGAAATGCTACGCTTATGGTTCCTTAAAACAATCTTCGCAGTAGCACAAAACTGTAACCAGCGCATTAGTTTGGTATTTACACTGAAACTATTTTTGGCCACCTTTTCCATACAAGGGGATACAATAGATATGAAATCTGGGTCATGGAATACGAGACACCTCCGCAGTCTCCTCAACAACAAGAAACACAGCATCTTACACCAGAAGTTGTTGTTCAGGGCCCCGGAAATACATCAATTCAAAGATTTCCGTAATAATCTGAGCGAAATTGTGGATTTTATGAGTCGGAAAAACATCATGGTCGCCGCGATTCAGGAAGCAAAACTCACCGTCTCCTATATCTTGAGATTTGGTATTCCGTCTTAGGTAATGACCAGAGCGGTACATTGCTGGTTAAGCAAATTGATAGCTCCACGTTTTGCTGGGTGAATGAAGACCCTCCTACGAGGAGATATCACCATTGTGGCACTAGGTCTGATTAATGACGTATCCTGGTAACCCGACATTTCCGTCGGCTCAGATCATCTTTCTATCATCATCTCCGTAAAAAGACCACACGACTTCATAACCTCTGAACGCCGTACTTTTCTAAACCATGGGAAAGCTGATTGGCAACGATTCAGAGAATTTACCATTCGTCGCTTCAAAGCGCTACCCATTCTCTCAGATCCTCGGATAGTCGAGAGAACTTTACAGGGTTTCAACCGATCAACAGATATTGTCTGTAACCTTTCTTTTCTCTTACTGACTTTGTCAGTATTTTGCCAATTGATGCTGTTTAGGATTTCTTATCGTCCAGGGGACATTATCCTAAAGCGATCTAATTATGAAAGTTAAAAAAAATGGTAAAGTCGAATTCTCCCACCTGTTAAGACTGATATGTTCTTAGATTTTTCATTACTGATGGACCAATAAACCTCACAATTTAAGGAAATTTGTTAATATATCGTTTTTCTTAATAGGAGAGATACGGTGCCACACCGAATTCATGCCTTCATGTACCACGGCCCATTCCACAAAATATCATGAAAATCGGTTCGTTAGTTTTCAAGATATAACGTATTTAAAAAGTGGCTGTGTTCACCAAGAAACTTTTATCGGGGGCTCAATACCGTTGTCTCGAAAATTAATTTTCAAGCCGATGCATTCACAAGTTTAGCAAATATAGTGATTATAAAACAATAGGCTCAAGAAATTCATCAACAAATATATAGCATTTTGAGCCACTTGACATTCCTGAACATTTTCTGAAAATTGCATGAAATTAGGCTCAGTAGTTTTGGAAACAAAATGTTTTAAACAGGAGGTCGTAATCCGGTATATTGCTCCAAATATTTTCCGATATAATCATAAGTTTGGCATATACATATAGCGTTTAAAAGAAAAGCGTGGGGAAGGTATCTCCGAAATTCATAAAATATCCATTGCAACGGCAAACCTTGAGAATTTGCTGCAAAATTTCATGGAAATTTGGTCAGTAATATTAGAGATATAACATATTTAAAAAAAGTAGGCTTGGTCGGGTCTTTAGCCCCTAACCAAGTACTTAGATTCTAGATAGATTCGTACATTTTCAAACCGATACAATCATAATGTAGCGTTTTTTTGTAATATTCAACAAAATATGCAGCATATTTTCACAGGGGGTACCCCGGTATATTTCCTGGAAATTTCAAAATCGGTTCAGCAGAATAAACCTATAGAGCAAAAGACGGCATTGGCTGCTCATTGTACATTGACGGGGCATACCCCTGATTTTAATGATGTTAAAGTTCTCACGCAAGAGAACAACTACCAAAAACGATTCACTCTTGAGATGCTACACATAATTAACACTCCTACCAATATAAGACTTAACTACAAAACTGATACTGACAACTGTGCTCATATTTACAGACACATAGTTAACAAATACAAATCTGACAAACATTAGTTAAAGTAAGTTCGCTGACAATTACACAACGTTAACTCTCTTTAAGTAAGTTTGCAATTGGTATTTTTTGTAAAACTCTTTGCTGATATATGTATACATTTGTAGTTCCCTGATGATGATTGGAGATTCCAATCGAAATATTGGAAATAAAAGAAATCATTAAAAATCACAACATCGAGTTTTATTTATAAAAAGCCTATAGCCAAACGATAACAAAATGAATAAGGCAAACGATACAAAACCAAACACGATATGACATATTTTAAAAAGTTGGCATGGTCAAATGTGAAATGGGTATAGGGGAGGGAGCGGCATACCCTCCGAAATTCAACAAAGCCCACTTAAACCGGGGGCCATTCCTGTACATTCCCTGACAATCGATTCAGTAGTTTTTGAAGAAGAAAAAATTAAATTAAAAATTTTAAAAAAATGGGCATAACTGTAGGCGTGGTAAAATTTTCTATACATTAAAACCAAAGTTGCCTGTTTTATGGAAGACATTTGTATGCCATCCGGGAATACAAAATATCAATTTAGAAAGAATTAAATTAATTAATTTATCTACCCTTCTGACACAAATGTGAAATATTATATATCACATGGAATAAATTGACAAAAAATCCATCTTTAACGTTAAAAAATATCCTTTTTATTTTTTTTTGGTAAAGCAACAAATGTTTCACACTGGTGCACCATGGTGTAAAGGAAAAATTGTATTGAAAATTTTTAAAAAAAGTAAGAAAAAATAGAATTAATTCGAATCTTACTACTAAATAGGACTTAAATTAATTAAATTTTGTAATTGATCGTAGTTTAGTACAAATAATTAAAAAAATCGAAGAGTGCAATCTTTGTTTAAAATTGATTTTCAATAATTAATCGCGAAAATTGCATCTAAACAAACTGTGCAATGTGCAACAATGAACTGGTTTTTCCAACGATTTGACCATTTATTTTTATTTATTTATTTATTTATTTATTTATTTATTTGGATGTTTGTTCCTACACGACAATATTAGCATCTTATAAATTATAGTGAAGGAATTATTATTACAAAATATATCCACTTAAACTAAAACAAATTGCAAGATTCTATATAAATAGAACACAATGGATTAAAAAGTAAATTGAAGGTTTAACTCAAAACGCCGAGTAATTTTCAAAAGTGGTCGCGATTTTTCTCCATCATCTATAGGTTTTTAAATATAGCTCGATTTTTTTTACGATGTTTACCTAGAATTTCGTTATTCTCGGATCCAAACAAATATTTTTGTGGTTCTTTTTGATACGAATATATTAATGAGATGTAGAACCATCGGCACAAAAAGTTTCTGCAATAATTGTGGTGAATATACAGTGTTGCGCCTGTCAAAAGCAAAAAATCCATTAATTCAATTTTTCGATCCGTTACAATTTGTTTAAATTTAATATTTCGTGTCCAGTTGTTCTTTGTTATGTAGAGAGACCTTTCAATAAGTTGTTTCTGTACTTTGTAGTTGAATGGGATAACAACAACAATTCTTGAGAATGGGCAGAGCAAAACTAAAGCAACAACGGATTATCATTAAAGATTGTAGTGTTATCGGTTTTAATTAGCTGTATTTTTGACTTAATTTTTTTTGGAAATGCTAGAGTAATTTTGACAAGAATTTCATTTGTTATACTAACAGAGTTGCCATATCCTATTGTTGTTATCCCACCCAACTACAAAGTACAGAAACAACTTACTATTGAAATCCCTCTCTACATAACAAAGAACAACTGGACACAAAATATTACATTTAAACAAATTGTAACGGATCGAAAAATGCTCAGGAATATTCCGTGGTCCAAATGCTATATTTTTGTAGAAGAATTTTTAGAGCCTATTGTTCTATAATCACTATATTTGCTAAACTTATGAGTGCATCGGCTTGCAAATAAATTTTCGAGACAAAGGTAGTTGCGCCCCCCGATCAAGAAAAAAAAGAAAAAAATTCGACTTAACCATTTTTTAACTTTTATAATTAGATCGTTTTAGGATAAAGACAGGAGACATGGACGATATCAAACCCTAAACAGCAGCAATGGGTGAAAACAATCCGACAGTCCGTAAGAGAAAAGAAAACTTACAGACAAAATCTGTTGGTAAATTTAAAGTCCCCCTCGGTTTGACAATGGACGGAGGAAGTGAGGTGGAAAATACTTATTTTTGAACTGTCAAGCATAAAGTCCATAAAAGCTTGTCACCAAAACTCATTTGTCACCGTTTCCAAGCAAAATCCTGAAAACCTAAAAAAACTAAAAAAGTAAACTTTGACCGCGATTTATATAAAAATAACTCCAGGGATTTTTTCATGTTGTTTTTTATTTTTTTCATCTATGAACATTGTAGTTTCAGAATACGGAAATATTTCCCAGGTGTAATCGCCCTTCATTTAAAGTTAGCAAAGGCGCACCGTGTCATTGCCTCCAACATAAAGCAATTTCACTATTCTTTGAACTGTAAACCTCAAATGGCCTTGCACATTCTTCCATATACTATACAAAAACAATAACAACAAATTAATTGATTTCTACAAAAGTCGGTTTACCTGATCGCCCACACATTTCATATAAACAAAATGCTGACAACTTCAAAAGCATAAATATTTCAAAAGACCACACCAAAAGCTTTACAATTCCACAATTTTAACACTCTCCAGAATACTTACTTACTTACTTAGCTGGCCCATTACAGAACATTTGTTCTATAGGCCGAACTAAGAAGAGATCTCCATTCCTCTCTATTTGTTGCTTTGCTCTCTGGAATACCGCGCCTTTTCATCTCAACATCCACTTGTTTGCGCCATCTATTCCTTGGCCTGCCAATTCTGCGTGCACCGCCATGTGGCATGTATTCATACGCCTTTTTAGCGGGTTCATCATCGCTCATTCTTATGATATGGCCTAGCCAACGCAATCGCTGCATCTCGATACGTTTAACAATATTCATGTCGTTGTATAGCAGATACAGCTCGTGGTTCATGCGACGTCGATATTCACCGTCAACGCAGATTGGTCCGTAGATCTTTCGAAGAATTTTTCTCTCAAACACACCAAGCACTGCCATGTCTGCTTGCGCAAGTACCCAGGCTTCGGAGCCATACATCAGCACGGGTAGTATCAGTGTTTTGTAGAGCGTTATTTTTGTTTGACGAGATGTGGCTTTGTTTTTAAACTGCTTACTTAATCCAAAGTAGCATCTGTTGGCCAATACAATTCTTCTTTTTATTTCACAACTGATGTCGTTTGTTGTGTTGACGGAGGTGCCGAGGTAGACGAAGTCTTTTACTACCTCAATATTATAGGAACCAACTTCCACAGTCGGTCCGAGCTCAATGGACGCATTGCGCGTCGACACCATCAACTTGGTCTTCTCACCGTTTACCGCCAGACCCACTTTAGCAGATTCTCCTTCGACCTTTATAAAGGTATCAGTTACTTCTTTTACTGATCGACCCATGATGTCTATATCATCAGCATAAGCAAGTAACATGTGACTATTGGTGTAGATTGTGCCACTTCTTTTGACGTTTGCCTCTCGTATAACCTTTTCTAGCAGGATGTTGAAGAGGTCACACGAAAGGCTGTCTCCTTGTCTGAAACCTCTTTTGGTACCAAACTCTTCGGAGAGGTTCTTTCCTATTTTAACTGAGGACCTCGTGTCAGTTAAAGTCATTTTACAAAGCCGGATGAGCTTTGCGGGAATACCAAATTCAGACATGGCTTGGAATACCTTTGAGCGCAGCGGACTGTCGAAGGCTGCTTTATAATCGACAAAAAGGTGGTAGGTGTCGATCTGCATCTCTTGGGTCTTCTCCAGGATTTGCCGCAGGGTAAATATCTGGTCAATGGTGGACTTGCCAGGTCTAAAGCCGCATTGGTATGGTCCAATAATCTCGTTGACCATTGGCTTTAGTCGTTCGCACAATATCCCTGACACGATCTTGTAGGCAATAGGGAGTAGACTTATGCCCCTATAGTTAGAGCATACAGTCTTATCTCCCTTCTTGTGGACGGGGCACAGGATACTCAGGTTCCAATCGTCGGGTACTCGTTCTTCCTGCCAGATGGTGCTAACTAGCTGATGAATACACCTTATCAGCGTGTCGCCTCCGGTTTTGAACAGCTCGGCTGGTAAGCCATCGGCCCCTGCTGCCTTATTATTCTTCAGCCGATTTATTGCTGTCTTTACCTCATCTTGGCTGGGCAGTATACATTCAATACCATCTTCTGGGATTGGGACTGTGGTATCTTCGTCTTCTTCGCTGCTATTGGATACCAACAGATTTGAAAAATGTTCTTTCCATATCCTGAGTATACTATCTGTATCAGTTACCAAATTACCTTGCTGGTCTCTACAGGAGGATGTGCCTGTACCAAAGCCATCAGTTTGATGCTTGACTCTTTGGTAGAATTTTCGGACTTCATTCACTTCACTCTCCAGAATAACTACAATAAAAATAAACCCATCATCGATTATTACAAAAAGGGCAATTTTTAGCTTTACAACCTGCGGGGGTCCAGCATTTGCAATAGTTCGATTTACACAGAATGGTAGGTATAAAAATAAATGCAATGAAACACTTTACCATATCTGCAACAATGACAGAGCATGAAGAACAAATATATTCATAAATGGTTACATAAAAAATCTTTAAAGTTCGGAAATATACATGGAGCAAAATAAAGATATTTCGTGGAATGGATTTAATTTTACCAAAATCAGTAAAGATTCAAAGAATATGTCTCGTCATTGTATAATTGGTAGCCAAAAGGAGGTATCAGAATAAAGACGGTTAGATGAGTAACAAATATGAGTAGAAATTGCATATTATAGAATTGCATATATAGAATTAAGGACCAGAATAAAAAACATAATTTCCTCTGACACTGTACATCCTTCCCATTGGTGGTATGCCAGGCTATGTAACTGAAGAGCCAACTCAACTAAAAAGTAGATCAGAATTAATTTATTTAAAAAATGGAAAGAAAAACAACAAAAATAGCAAAAAACCGTCTGAAATTGTCAAAAAGCCCGGGAAATATGAAATGTTACCCATCGAGCCGAGACTCATAGCCATAAAAAATACTGCCAGCCACAAACTGTAAAGTGAAGAAATATTTTTAATAAATTGCCCATCACAAAGCCAACAATATTTATGGCAATGTAATAAGAAAAGTTGTGTGTGTTTCTGCTTTTCTTCTCCCTTTAACTTTTCGACAATTGTTTTTGTTTCCTTTTTCACAGTTTTTGGGCGACGATTTTCCGTTGTTTTTTTTACAAAAAGGAAGCAGACAAAAAGGACTACATTAAAATCCAATTTTAATATTTATTTGCATGCAAAGTGTAAAATATTTTATTTTAAAACGATCCGTTTTTGTTTTCTCTCTGAAATAAATGTTGTTTTGAAAAGTAATAAAGAAACATTTAAAATTTAAATGGAATATTGTATGGTCCAAAAGTGATAAAGGGGCAGCAGTGATGGCATTGATGTTATTCCTTATGTTAATTTGTGGACATTGCTAAAAGCGATTTCACAAATTCGAAGCTTATATTGAAAAAAAATTGTCTTAAACTACACTGTGCAACACTAAAACTGCAAACAACTTCTAATGGGCATTTTGTGAAAGTACATATTGAGACTATAAAAACCCTAGTTGGGTTATGTGTTGTTAGATCGATTTTGGATTTTATAACCTACAGACTCTTTTTTCCACTGATCGGGGCTTTGTCTCAGAAACTAATAAACATTTTGCTTTGCGGTCTTAAGTAATATTGTAGCCCTACGAGTATAGTAGTAGAATTTACGTGTCGTATATAAGAACTAGGAAAAACTACATCTAGCGCATCAAAATCGATAAAATATATGAAAGTTTACATAGTTTCTGGAATTATGGTCAGCAGCAGCTTAACTATTCGGAGCTGAACCAAGTAACCTTTGGCAAATATTGTCCAAATAATGTGTTTAGCACTCTGGAACTCTAAAACACTTATTTCATGTTGTTTAGGCGGTATTTCAATCATACTTTTTACAAAAAAATATTTCAAACAATGTTCCCACAGGCCTTTTATTTTCATATTTGGAATTTAAATGCATTGTTGATCAAATTGTCCTTGAAAAATGAAGTAGAAACAGCGTGATAGAGGCATTTTACCAGAATGGAATGTACTGAAGACTTGTGAATTACGTCTCAGCGGATGATTTTTCCAAGGAAAAGTCAAAGATGAATGTAACACTTTTGTAGATATGGTAAGAAATATACAAAATAATGGAATTTTCGGATATATTATGCATTTTGAGGTAATAAATGCATTTTTTGGGCTGATAATTTCTCGAAATATTATCTTCATGATCTTATCTACATGTTTGCTTCAGAGGTTTAAACAAGTGAGCAAAGGCTATAGTCGGGATGGGGCCGACCATGTGATACCCTACACCACTACCCCTGTGCATAAGCTTTTCGCTGGTAAACATTTCTTTTAGGGAATATAATCCGACTAAAATAATATGCCTCTTTCCCTCTGGGACCCCCATACGCAACCAAATTTCGTGACCATCCGATCAAAATTACGACCTGTAGCTTGATTGCAAAAAATGGAAGAATTGGATGCATTACCGACTATTGTGGTATCTCCCTTGTTTGACCACCTTCGCCAACCTGCTTTACACCAATGTAAAGGTAATATTTTCTTATTCCATTGACAGGCTTTGCCGTTGGAATACCCCTACTAGAAGCCGATATATTCACAAAGAATAAAACGTTGAATTTGTCTCCATATGAATTTTTCCCCAATCCGACCCCTAAATATTATCCGACTATCAATAAAATCAATAGGCTTCTTCCACTGTGGGGCCCCATCTACGCCCAAAATTTCGTGAGTATCCGATCAAAATTCCAACCTGTAGCGTGATTACAAAAAATGGATATATTACTGACTTTTGCGATATTTCGGTTGTTTGCCCACTTACGCCAACATACTTTGCATCAATATAAACGAGATCTTTTCTTCTTCCATTGACGGGTATTCCTTTTGGAATACTCCAACCAGAAGCGGAGATATTCGCATAAGAAAAAAGCGTTGACTTTTCCCCAAATAAGCTTTTCGCTTATTCCGACTCCTGAATATTATCCGACCATCACCAAACTAAATAGGCTTCTTCCCCTGTGGGACCCGCATCCACTCCCAAAAAATTCGTGACGATCCGATCAAAAATGCGACCTGTAGCGTGATTACAAACAAATCAGAAAATGGGATGCATTACCGACTATTACGATATCTCTGTGGTTTGAGCAGCTACGACAACGTACTTTACATAGTTGTAAAGGTGATATTTTCTACTTTCCTTGCCTGGTTTTGCTTTTGATATACCTCTTAAAGAAACAGAGATATTGGCTTTGAAATAAAACGTAGACCTTTTCTCCAAATAAGTTTTTGCCCATTCCGACCCCTGAATATTATCCGACCATCATTAAAATCAGTGGGCTTCTTCCTCTATGGGACCCCCATTAACCCCCAAAATTTCGTGACGATCCGATCAAAATTGCGACCTGTAGCGTGATTACAAAAAAATCGGAAAATGGGATGCATTATCGACTATTGCCATATCTCTGCTATTTGACCACCTACGACAACCTACTTTACATCGTTGTAAAGGTGTTATTTTCTACTTTCCTTGCCAAGTTTTGCTTTTGATATACCTCTTAAAGAAACAGAGATATTGGCTTTAAAATAAAATGTTGACTTTTCTCCAAAAAACTGTTTGCCCATTCCGATCCTTAAATATTATCCGACCATCACCAAAATCAATAGGCTTCTTTATCTGTGAGACCCCCATTAACCCTGAAATTTTCGTGACGATCCGATCAAAATTGCGACCTGTAGCGTGATTTCCAAAAAATAGAAAATTTGGATGTATTACCGACTATTGCGATATCTCCGTCATTTGGTTACCTACGCTGACCTAGTTTGCATCATTGTAAAGACGGGATCTCCTACTTTCATAGTCAGGCTTTGCTTTTGTTTACAACAAAAAGTTTACAACAAAAGCTGTGATATTCGTCAATATACTCAAAATCGCAAAAATTAAAATTGGGGTTTTATTTGCTACTATTGTGATATCTTCGTTGTTTGATCACCTACGAGCACCTACTTTACATCATTAGAAAGGTGATATTTCTACTTTCATTGTCAGATGTTGCTTTCGGTATACCCCATATAGAAGCTGAGATATTCGCTTTGGAAAAAACGTTGTCTTTTTATCCACCTAAGTTTTTTGCCCTTAAATATTATCCGACCATCACCAAAATCAATAGGCTTCTTCCCCTCCGGGACCGCCATCAACATCCAAAATTTCGTGACGATCCGATCAAAATTGCGACCTGTAGCGTGATTACAAGGTTTAGATGGACAGACGGACGGACGGACGGACTGACGGACGGACACACATAGCCAGATCGACTCAGCTCGTCGAGACATTCATTTTGGTATATATAAGTATGGGTCTACGACCATTATTTCGATGCGTTACAAACTTTTTGACCAAAACCAACTTATAATACCCTCCCCACATAGTGGTGTAGGGTATAAAAAGATTTCAATTGGTTTCAGAGATATTGCCTTGATTTGCTCTAAAAAGTCAATATTTAGCCATGTTTAGAAGACGCTATAAAATCTAAACCGGATCTAACAAAATAAAACCCAAAAATGGTTTTTGTCGTTTCGGTCTGTACTTTAAAAAATTCGCAGTAGAAGTTGTTTGCCCACAAATACCATGAAAATGTTGCACAGTATTATTCAAGTTTAAAGATATAATGATCCATAAACAAGTATTCCCAGAAAAACAACCCCAGCTAAAAGTTTGCCTCCAACGCTGCAGTTAAAACACATTTACAAGTTATTTGGAAGTGCATCAAATTGTGCATTTTCACTCAATAGCGTGACTATGGAATGATTCCCCCCATTAGGCCTTTTAATAACCCTTTGGCATTGCATTTTAACTAACCCTTTGGAATCACATTTTAACTAACCCTTTAGGGTAGAATATTATGCAGTCCATTTTGCATCCAAAGCTCGTGTTTTAATGCAGTGATTTGCAGTCTTTTGGAATGTGTTTTTATTCAGTTCAAAGATGCAATAAAAATGCACGCCATTTCAAATATTCTAGAATAAATAAAATTAATTTGTTGTTTATGTACAACAAGAATAATAAGAATTTTATTACATTAACACAAATTAGGAAATTGCTTCATAAAATTCAATCGCAATTGAGTTTGTTTCCTCCGCTCTCCATTTAATCCAAGCTGAACAGTTCTTGCTTTATCTGCTAAAGGGGTTTTTATATTGGCTTCCCATCATCATTTAAGATTTCGACATGCAGCACTCCATTAGGAAATTTACTTCTCATGTGTAATAAGCGGAATCCTATGCAAATGCATATATGGTTAGGATGGTCGTAGAGAAAATCTGATTAGACAGAAATTCGTTTTATCACAAAATAAAACGAAATTTTTGCATATCGTGCATATTTTGACATATTTTTAAATATTTGCATAAAATGAGCATATGCAAAACCATAAGCAAAACTATATACACGGATTTGTGGTCTAAATATCCCATCGAAATGGCTTAAATTTGGTATTAAGTCTTCGTTAGGAGTATGAAACTTTATATCTGATATTTATCCTCATAGGTCCACGTCTTCGTATAGCCACCATAGAACGGTACCTCGCGATTTTCGATATTTTGAAGGTTGTGGCCTCAATATCCCGCCGAAATGCCTAAAATTTGGCATTTAGTGTTCGATGGGGGTATAAAACCTTAAACCTGAAATTTGCCGGTATAGGTCCACGTCTTAATATAACCCCCATAAAACGGTAACTTGGCATTTCTGATATTTTGAAGGTTGTGGCCTCAATATCCCTCCGAAATGGATGAAATTTGTTTTTAAGTCTTCCTTGGAGATATAAAAATTTCCACCTAAAAGTTCTTGGTATAGGTTCACTTCTTCATATAGCCCCCAAGCACGGTACCTCCCGATTTCCGGTATTTTGAAGGTTGTGGCCTCAATATCCCTCCAAAATGGTTGAAATTTGGTATTAAGTATTCCTTGGAGATATAAAACTTTCCACCTGAAAGTTCTCGGTATAGGTCCACGTCTTCATATAGCCCCCATAGAACGGTATTTTCAAGGTTGTAACCTCAATATCACTCTGAAATGACTGAAATTTGGTATTAGGTCTTCCATGGGGGTACAAAACTTTCCACCTGAAATTTCTCAGTATACGTGCACGTCTTCATATAGCCCCCATAGAACAGTACTTCCCCATTTCTGGTATTTTGAAGGTTGTGGCTTCAATGTGCCCCGAAATGGCTGAAATTTGATACTAAGCCTTCCTTGGGGGTATAAAACATTGCACCTAAAATTTGTCGGTTTAGGTTCAGGCCTTCATATAGCCCCCATAGAACGGTACCTCCCGATTTTCGGTATTTTTAAGGTTGTGTCTGTGCTTATACATTTCCTTATTTTATTGACTTGTCTGAAGAGAATTTTAAACAGAAAATTGTACACACAGATATTTTTGTACCTATTATTGAAATATTGGTTTCATAAGAAAATATGTAAAATGCATGCATTTTGCATAATTTTGGATATGTAATATGTTTCCATTGCAATTTAATCAGAAGCCAAAATATGCCCAGTCCCAAAATTTGACATGAATCGGATCAAAAATAGGGGTTGCATAAAATTCCGCTGTCTACTCATGAGTTAACTCAAAAGTTCACAAATTATTTTAATTTTGGTCTGTTCCTTTATTTTTTAAATATTAAAATTACAAAATTTGCAAAAGTTGTGATCTGCTCTTATAACAATTGTATGCTTACATAATGTAAAGGAACAATTTTCGAGTAAAAGGTGGTAAAACTTGTAGATTTTTGCACGTAAAGGAACGGAGCTATTATAACAAATTTTTGTAAATGTTAGTTTTCTGTTTTGAACGAATTGTAGGGATGTACAAAATATTACGAACGGAGTGGCTTTTTCACGACTATATTTGGATTGCATCCGGATGCTGTTAAAATGTGAGAAATGGATGTCAATCGATGGATCACATCGGAATGCGGTTAAAATGTAAGCAATTGGAGTACATTTTCACGACTCTGATTGAACTGCATCCGGATGCAGTTAAAATGTGAGAAATGAATGTCGTTAGTTGGATCGCATCTGAGTGCGCATAAAATGCGGGGAATGGACTGCCTTTTTCACGACTCCGTTAGAACTGCGGACATATTCGGCTTGAAATAAAACGTTGACTTTTCCCCCAAAACAAGTTTTTTGCCCAATCCGAACCCTGAAACCCACAATGTGGTGACCTGTAGCGTGATTACAATGTTTAGATGGACAGACGGCCACACAACAACTTGACCAACACTCATGAAAATTAAAATATTGTGTAGCGTTACGTAAAGTTTTTCTAATGTTTTGTTAGTTGATTTTATATGAAATATTGACACAAAGTGTATAAATTTAGTAGAGAAATCTCACAATACTTATTTTTCAATTTTGACTTTTTACCGAGTATAAAATATAAATATTCGGACATTTAGAATAGAAAATAAACCATGTCGAACCACGTTCGGTATAGCCGCCACATAAAAAGTTTTCAGGTTTTTAAAGTTTTGAATCAATAGGTCCACGTTATGTTATATCCAGGAATTTTAAAAGAACAGAAAATTGCCATTTTTTCTGTTATCGCAAGATTTTCAGTTCTTCGCAGTTCTTCACCTCATTCTTAGAATATCAGCTGTAATACAGATTTTGGGATTCCTTTTGGTTGGAGAACCTCCACGCAGAAAGCGGTGAAAATGTATCCACGTTTTTTCCGAACATTTTCGAAGTTTTGTGGGAGAGAGACCCGAAATGGTGGAACGATATCGCCCGTCTTCGAACTTAAACTAAGTTGGGGCAAAAAGTTGGTGCGAATCGGCTAATCCGTTCGAAGGTTATCGTGCGCACCAGCCAGCCAGACAGATGGACAAAAAAATACTTAATTTTACTTTCAAAAAAATATTAAAAAAAAACTCCTAAAACGTGCAATTTTGTTGTAAATATATTGGCCACAACTGTATATCATATATAACGTAATTCCATATACAATATGAAGTGAAAGAAGTGGTTCGTGCTTGACCTTTTTCAATATTTATATGGAATACAATTTATTTTAGTTATTAATAGTCAAAAGGTCATATATTCGAGCAGCAGGAAATAATTTTTTGAGAATTTTTTTCATTTCATAGTATATTTTCAAAGTAGTTTGAGCGTGGCCTTTTTAAATAAATAAATGGAACATACTTTACTTTTGACATTAATAGGCACAAGTTCATTCATTCTTGCTACAGGAAATAAGTTTTGAGAAAAAAGTCAAAAAGTCATAACTAGACATCGGATTTTTGCATATTTTTGAAATTTTAACCAATTGTAACTACGTTATTATATAGAACTAGCTGAACCCGGTGCACTTTGCTGCCCCGACTACGATAAAATATAATGGAATGCAGATATTATATTAACGTTTTTAATATTTTAACGAATAAATATAGGAGATATGAAGGAGTTATATACCTATTCAGGGTTGTTATGGAGCTACTATGGTATTTTTATACCCTCCACCATAGGATGGGGGTATATTAAGTTTGTCACTACGTTTGTAACTACTCGAAATAATCATTGTAGACCCACAAAGTATATATATTCTTGATCAGCGTGCAATTCTACATCGATATAGCCATGTCCGTCCGTCTGTCCGTCTGTCCGTCTGTCTGTCTGTCCGTCTGTCCGTCTGTGGAAATCACTCTAGCGTCCGAACGGATTGACGTAGGTTGATGAAATTTTGGGAAAATATGTTATATTTACGTAGGACTTTTGGTATTGAAAGCGGGCTATGTAGGTCCACGCTTTCGTATAGCCCCCATACAAAATGACGCGTGACGCGTCGTCGTTTTAAGGAATTTTTAAGATATTTGGCCCATTTTACCACCGAATTGGTTGTAATTTGGTACTTTGTGTCTCCAGAGGCCAAAAAATATTCCTACCAAAGTTGGGTTATATAGGTCCACGTTTTGGTATAGCCCCCATATAAGGCCCCATATAAAGTACGCGTCATTTTAATATATTTTGAATGTATTAGACCCATTTGACCACAGAATTGGTTGTAATTTGGTATTTTGTGTCTTCAGAGGCCAGAAAACATTCCTACCAAAGTTGGGTTATATAGGTCCACGTTTTGGTATAGTTCCCACATAAGACCCCTTATAAAGTACGCGTCATTTTAATATATTTTGAATGTATTAGACCCATTTGACCAAAGAATCGGTTGTAACTTTGTATTTTGTGTTTCCAGAGGCTAAGAAACATTTCTACCATAAAATGTTTACATAGGTCCACGTGTTGATATAGCCCCCATAATACAATATCTCCCGATTTTCGATATTTTGAACGTTTTAGCCTCATTATCACACCGATATGGCTGAAATTTGGTATTTAGTCTTCTTTAGGCGTATAAAACTTTCCCCCAGAAATTTGTAGGTATAGGTCCACGCCATCATATAGGCCCCATAGAACGGTACCTTCCGAATTTCGGTATTTTGAAGGTTGTGGCCACATTTACCACCGAAATGGCTGAAATTTGTGGTGGAGGGTATAAAAAGTTCGGCCCGACCGAACTTAACGCTTTTCTTACTTGTTTTAAGTTTCAGGAGGTAACACTCCTTCGAAAGCCTTTCCGCCTATAAGTATTCCTAATGATTTAGATATATCATAATAAAACATAAATCTTAAGAAGTCTCTCAAAGATATGATACTTAACAGCCTTGGTCAATTCCTTCCCAATTATAAGTATTTTCTGTAAATAATGATGACTTTTACTGACTGCTAAGTCTTCAAAATTTCATTGACATTGAACATACGTAACAAAAACATTAAATCGACCGAAAAAATACATGGGTAACTATATTCCTATATGAACCGCTCTCGATATAATTTGTCATATTTATTTTTAAACCAAATCCCGTCTTACATTCACATTTTGTGCATAAAATACGGAAAATCAGCCTGAATCAGTCTGAACCGATTTCGGTATAATTTGTCCCATTTATTTCTAGAACGAATTGTGTCACGCTTTCCAAATTTCAGTGAAATTGGACATATGTAGTGTGTCCAAATCTGAACCGGTCTCGATATAATTTTGCACATATATATTTAGAACAAATTCCTTCAGACATTCCAAATTTCAGCGACATTGGACACATATAGCGTGTTTAGAGCATCAAATACAGAAAATCGGCCTAAAATATAGATAGGAGCAATATCCAAATCTGAACCGATTTCGATATGATTTGGCACATTTATGTCTAGACCAAATCCGTTACACATTCCAAATTTCACAGAAATTGGACATAAATAGCGAGTTTGGTTCATAAAATACAGGAAATCGGCCGAAAATATATACAGGAGCTATATCCAAATCTAAACCGATTTCGATATAATTTGGCACATTTATTTCTAGACCAAGTTCTGTAACACATTCCCAAATTTCAGCGAAATTGGACATATATAGCGTGCTTGGTGCATAGACTACAGAAAATCGGCCGAAAATATATATGGGAGCTATATTCAAATCTGAACCGATCTCTATATAAATTAGCGCATTTATTTCTGGAACAAATTCCGTCAGACCCTCCAAATTTCAGCGAAATTGAACATATACAGCGTGTTTGGTGCATAAAATGTGGAAAATCGGCCGAAAATATATATTGGAGCTATATCCAAATCTGAACCGTTTTCGATATAATTCGGCACATTTATGCCTAGACCAAATTCCGTTACACATTCCAAATTTCAGCGAAATTGGACGTATATAGCGTGTTTGGTGCATCAAATGCGGAAAATCGGCCCAAAATATATATGGGAGCTATATTCAAATCTGAACCGATATCTATATAATTTAGCACGTTTATTTCTAGAACAAATTCCGTCAGACCCTCCAAATTTCAGCGAAATTGGACTTATATAGCGTGTTTGGTGCATAAAATAAGGAAATCGGCCGAAAATATATGTGTATGGGAGCTATATCCAAATCTGAATCAATCTCAATATAATCTGGCACATTTATTTCTAGAACAATTTCCCTGAGAAATCCAAAATTTCAGCGTAATTGGACATATATAGCGTGTTTGGTGCATAAAATAAGGAAGTCGGTCGAAAATATATGTGTATGGAGCTATATCCAAATCTGAACCGATTTTGATATAAATTGGCAAGTTTATTTCCAGACCAAGTTCCGTCATACATTCCACATTTTATCGAAATTGGACATAAATAGCATGTGTGGTACATAAAATAATGAAATCGGCCGAAATATATGTATGTGGGAGCTATATCCAAATCTGAATCGATTTGAATATAATTTGGTAAATTTATTTCTACATCAAACTTCGTCACGCATACAAAATTTGGAGATTGTATCTGTAACAAGTTCTAAAGATATTTGCATACAAAATCAAAATTTCTTGGAGGTACCTCCGGTTTTGATGCTATATCTCCAGATCAACGCGAAATTTCAAAAAATGATATAGCCTATTTTCATTCCAGGCCATGTAGCAATGTACCCTAAACATTTCAGTAAGATCTGTTCAGCGGTTTTCGAGTCTATAAGGCACAAACAAACAAACAAACAAACAGACAAACAAATTTCAATTTTATATATATAGATTATATCGTTCCAATGACAGAAATTCGATGTCATATTGAAAATAATCAATAATACGTACAAAGCTCCAGCTTCTATTGTTTAATAAACGAATTATTTGCACTATAATTTTCAAAAATATGCAAAAATCCGATGACTAGTCATAACCCTAGTCCTCATGTTTCGCACCAGTCCAACTGGTATTTACCCAGCAAACACAATGTCGGACGTCCGACGCGTCTGCTCAAAGTCGGAAGTTTTTCCGAGGCGTCTGACCGACTTCGGTCCGAACTCTGTCCGACTAGTCTGACGAACTTATTCCTGTCCTCTCTCTCCCTCTCTGAAGGAAATTTTTATATTTTCTCTTGTGCTGCTGTGGCAAAATTAAGTGTCAATAAGCAGAGAGAAAAGAATTGTACATGTTTCGCTCGCACATTGTAAATGTGTAATTGTTGATGTGCCGACATTGATGCAGTACGAAGAAATATTGAGTGCTCGGGTTTTAATTTCTGTATCGGAGAACAAATTTGGTTTATTTTTGTTATGCGTGTTGATGCATGATAGTGTTTAAATGTTATTCATAGTGATCGGTTGCATACATATTTCTTTATTTATGTGAAGTTAATGAAAGTAAAGATTTTCTTCTTCAAACTTCAACACTATGTTTTATATTTGTTTTATATTTGTATATGGCCAAAGTTAAGTTTCTTAACACGTGTATGAAAATTTTTTGCATGTGAAGACATGTATTTCCACAGATCGTGTTGACGAATTTGTTGTTCTCCACAGTTTGTTTTCCGCATTTAACACAGCATAAGATGATATTAAAACCTTTAATATGTTTATAGTAGATAAACTTTTATAGGATTTGGATATTTCTTAACTAAAACACTTTCGAATTTCATAAGTTTTTACTTCCGAATTAGGACCGAGAGCTGTCCGAAAGTCGGTAAATAAATTAGAAATTTATACGAGAGTTCATCAGAGTTCGGACCGAATTCGGTCCGAAAGTCGGCTAAAACATCCGATTTTCATCCGAATTTCGGTCAGAGAACACGTCAACCACGCCATATGACTTTCGGTCAGAGTTCGGACCGAATTCGGATCCGAACTCGGACGTTTCATCCGACTTTCGGACCGAATTCGGTCCGAACTCTGATGTTTTTTCCGATTTTGGTTTGCTGGGTACCTTTATGGGAGAGCATTGTGGCGTATGAGTGTTAAATCACTTTTGAATAATAAATACATATGTTCACCATACGCACAATGGGTCTGTACTAGTATAAAACTACCCATAAAAATAAATGTAATTGAACTACACTCATACTTATCGGTAACGAACTTACCTGTAAACTTTCAACAACAAACAAGGCTTTGGTAATATCTCGAACTAGTTCGTTCTCCTGGAATTTAACAGAATCTTGATTCATGTTTAATTGAATTTTCGCTTGTTTAAATATATGTATTTTGCCTTGTTAACTGATTTTCTACATTAAAATACAATCTATTTGATGACGGTACACGCTCTTGACATTTCATTTTATCGATAAAAAGGAAATAGTAATAATTCAGCGTATTCGTTTTTAGAATCTATCATCTGATAGCTTACACAAGATTCAAGATTCAAGATTTTATTTCCCATATAATTCTTTACAAATTTTAGTAACTTAAGACTATCTTATTATAATATTTGCTCCTAACAGATTTACTCTTTTTCTAGGAATATTTAGTTGAAATTTAAGGTAGGTCAGCCCATATATTTAATCAATTTAAAATTTGACTATGTCATTCATTTTCATTTTAATTTAGAAAGAAAAGGGAATAAAAACTTTCTATGCTGTTTTGGTTACATGTATGATCTTACAAACTAAGAAAACTAAAACATTCAAATTTAATCTTACAGTCTACTATTTACATATATACATATTTACAAAGGTTTTAAATAAAGTCATTTTTACTACATTAATATTGTTCAGTACTATATACTAAATTATTTTCATCCATATTCATTGTTCCATATCTTCGGTTATAGAAGACAATTTTTCCATTATTATTAAAAATCATTTCATTATTTTTTAAATGCATCAAGCACATAGGAGAAAGATGTCCATCATTTTGTATGTAACGCACAAAGTCTGTTTCTTCAATTTTACAGCTTTCAACTAATGTATTGCTATGAGTTGTACAACTTTCTATGAATTTAAGTGCTAAATTCATCATGAACTTGTCTATCCGTTCAAGTTTACTGGCAAGATATAATGCTCTTCTGGATGGCGATTTAAATCTTCCGTCCTCTGTCTTTTTAGTTCTCATATTTAGACAATACCCAAGCATTCTTCGTTCGAACACTCTAATTCTTTCCATTTGTCGGGAAGATATGCCATACCAGATAGGGAATGAGTAAGCCATTATCGGTCGTATTAATTGTTTATATAGACACAACTTTATTTTAGTGCTCAAGCCTCTCTTACGGCTTAAAACTTGCATTACATTATTAAATGCCACTTTTGCTTTTCTTAATGTGTTATCTACATGTGTGATAAATGAATATTTTTCATCAAATGTTACCCCCAAATATTTTAGTTCTTTAACGTTTTCAATTTGGTTATTATTAATTTTAACTTTTGGAGCAAATTTTCTACCATTATTATATAAACTAGATTTTTTACCTTTAATTATTATTGTTTTACATTTATTAATATTTAGATTAAGCTTCCATGTCATAAAATATTCATTAAGTTCTTCTAAGTAATTATTTAATTTAGTTTGTGCAAGTTTTGCCTTAGGATGGGTGGCCGCTATTAATATATCATCAGCAAATATCAATAGTAATATGTCACTTTCTGGCTGAGGGATGTCAGCTAAGTAAAGGTTATAAAGGACCGGTCCAAGTACCGAGCCCTGCGGAACTCCTGAACATATATTATGTATACTAGAATTTGCATTTTCTATGGAAACTGAAAATGTTCTGTTACATAAATAGTTCTTTATTAGTCTAACTATAGTTGGATTGAATCCAAATTTGTCAGTCATTTTTGTTATTTATGCCGGATTGCCATACGGTGTCAAAAGCCTTTTGAAAAGCCAGGCTTACCGCAATGGTGGCGCTTCTATTATTAAAACCATTTGAAACTTTATTGGATAATGCAATAAGTGCATGCGTCGTTGAATGTCCCTTGCGGAACCCAAACTGACAATCTCTTAATACATTATTATTATCTATATGTTCTTTTATTTTTTCTAAGATAAATATTTCTAATAATTTGCCTAAATTTGCTAACAGTGATATTGGTCTGTAGCTATTTGGTTTCGTAGGATCTTTTCAGGTTTTAGCACGGGTACAACCCTAGCATGCTTCCATTTTCTTGGAAAATAACCTATGTTGATACACTGGTTAAAAATAATAGCAATCCTATTCCAAAAATTGCTATTAATTTTTTTGAGAATAAAATTTGGTAAGCCATCTCCACCACTACTTTTTTATTTTTTAGATTCTTTAAGGCTGAGCCTATATCATTACTTGTTATTAATTTGGTACCTTCTCTTTCGATGTATGACGAACTACCATCAGCTAAAATGTAGTCACTAAAATTATAGATCGGCGTATGCTGTTCTGTGTTGATTTCTATTTTCAGGTAAGTTGCAATTCGCTTGTACCTTGGAAAATTCATCAGCTATTAGGCAGGCCTTGTCTAAATTATTTGTTTTATTGACACCATGTTCATCCACTAAATCATGCATCTTTCTTCTTTCTGAACTGCAAAATTGTTTTACCTTTTTATACATGTCACCATTGCATCGAATACTGACCAACTTGTCTGTATAATATCTTTCTTCGAAAATACTGATCTTTTCCTGTAATATTTTATCCAAACACCTTAAAATAGTACTAAGAGTGTTGTATTCATTTATGTCAAGGACTCTATATCTTCTTCTTCTCAAAGTTTTTTTCTGCTTTATTAATTCCAATATGTCTTGAGGTAATTCTGCAAGCATACCATGTTTAGCTTTAAATTTTTTCAATACTATTATCTATAGCACCCCTAATTATTTCTGACAATATATCAACATCATTATCAATTTCTTCCAAAGTTGCATTTCTATTTGTAGGAAGACATAGTCTATGCTTATGTTCGTCATTGAATTATTGAATACATTTTTATTAAAACTTTTAAAGTCAAAGAATTCTTCTTCTATTCTCCTTTCTAGTGTACTAGATACAACATTTATCATTATGGCCTTATGATCCGAATTATAGTCCAGCGTCTCGACACATCTGGTTGGGTCATTTGCCGATATTCCTATATTAGTTGTTGTCATAAATATATCTATAAATGATTGAGTATTAAATGTACATCTAGTTGGTTGATTTGTAGGTCTTATTAAGATATTGGGAGATGTGTCGAGCCATTCAGCCAATACCCTGCCACTTGCATTGTATTTGGTTCCCCCCCAAAGCGGATTCTTAGCATTTAAATCGGCACCAATTACTGCCTCCTTGTTTCCTATTAAGTTGCCAATATTCATTAGATCGGCTTCAGCAATTGTTCCTTGAGGTCTCTTGTAAAGCGACATGACCAGCATGTTGTTACAGAGTCCCTTAAGTTCAACTACGGTTCCCTCTATCTCTACTAAGTTGGCTTCGATACGTTCGGCCTTAATCCAGTCCTTTACCAACACCGCTGTCCCCCCTCCTCGGCCATCCATCCTATTTTGCATAAATATGGTGTAATGTTTTATTTGTAGTTTGTGTCTATTAGAGAGCTTATGCTCAGCTAATAGCATTACGTCAGGATTATATTTTTGAATAAACAAATTTAAGTAATGTCTCTTCTGACGAGAGACCGCAGAGTTAATATTGATGAAAATAATTTTTAAATTAGTCATTTAATCTTAGTTCTAATAACAAACCTAAAATAGCCTGGGCTCTTTCTTCGTCGCTTACTAGATTTTTACGAGTTTTGGCATACTCGTCTATCTTTTGCAGAGTGGTCAACATGTCCTTCCCTATATATTTCTTGCAATCATTATTGAATATTTCAAAAGCTTTAACACCATTATTTGATGTGTTTTGCTTTGGTAATGTAACTCCATTATATGTTATTTTTTGACTTGGTAATGTAACTTGGTTTCGTCTAGATGCTCCTGCATATGATACATTAGCATTAACAACGGGTGCCATATCATTAATTAAATATGAAACTGGTTCATCTTTTTTTTGTGTAAGTCTTTCAACAAGCCTTGCTCTTGTTGGACATTTTTTGTCGCTAGCTACATGTCCATCGACATTACAGTTAGCACAGTGTACTGGTAGACCAATTTGTCTAATGACTTTACCTGTGACTGAGTCAGTGGTCATATTTTCCATTGTATTCTCCTCCCTTGGGGGAATTGTGCAAGATTTTGGCTCATGAGATTTGCCACACTTTACACACCTATAAGGCATGTTGCAATTAATAGCAACATGCCCAAATCTTTGGCATTTTTTGCATTGAATAATGCCATCTCTACGATAATATTCTATATATACTCTACCACCATATATATATTTATGTCTTATTAAAGCTCTAACATCTGAATCATTTGAAAGTCGTAAAATCCATCTGTTCTTTTTTAATTTTATAGCTTTTTGAATAACTACGTTCAAGTCTGTTCCATCAAAGTAAGCTTTGATTTCATCTTCCTCGTATGCACTTGACAAATTTCTAACGTACATAGTAATAGGTTTTTCATCTTTAGGAGAGTAAGTGTAGAAAGAATATTTTAATTCATTAAACATAGTTTTTACTTTAATGTGGTCTTCATTTTTCTCAAGCTTCAGAATGACCATATTTTTGTTGATTATATTAGTAGTAAATAGAGTATGACCTAACAAACCTCTAACTTTATTGTAAATTTCCTTAGAATCAATGTTATATACTTTAAAAATAGGTGGTGGGCTGACCTTACCATTTTTCAAATTTATCTGTTTTTCAGGTGCTGCAATAGTTTCAATCATTTCTGGAACCACAGTCGATATAAGCTTATCAGCATTTTGGTTTTCTGGTAATTCTCCACTTTGGACTTCCATATTGTCTTCGTTTGTATTGGTGACCATGCACACTTTTACTCTGCGTCTCGCTTTTAGAATAGTTTTGGGTACCGCCGTACCGAAGCCACTGCTTGCTTCGGCAGCCCCATCAGTTGTTTTATTTGAATCACTTGTTTGTTTAGTGATGTCACAGTTTTGGGTTTTAAAAATTGTAAGTTCATTTTCAAGTTCATTTATTCGGGCATAGCATTTTTCCCGATCATTGACAAGTTCTTGTATCATATTCTTTAATTTTAAGATTTCATCTTTGTAATCTGAATCAGTGCCACTTGCATTATTTATAGATTTCCTTTTCTTTTTATTTCGTTTACGTGAGGTATCTTGCACATCCGTAGCGGTTGTGCTACCATCACTTAAAGTCTCTTTATTTTCCATTATTGTAGTTTAGCGACTACTATGCGCTTCTCAAAGTTTTAGGTACCTTGGCAAAAATGCCAGGCCCAAATTGTGAAAAGAATTTACTCTCTTGTGATTGGCTAATCACTTCGAGCACAAAATTCAAATTGTCAATAATATTAGCACTTCACTTTAGTATTGCTATCACTTTCACACTTTTAGCTTTTAAATTCACTATCACTAGATGTGCACAGTTCAACAGCTCAAGAGCGAATCCATCGATAGCTTACACACGAAGCACATACAATTATTTCGAAAAAAGGAAACGAATATATGTTAAAAATGAAATATTTAAATATACTCCAGACGTACATAAAACCATCACCATTATCCAGACTGACAGCTTCTGACACAGACAAGCAGACTGACTGATAAGTCTGCGTGCATATTTAAATCAACCAGTCGCATGTTTTTGTACAATAATGGAAACGATTTATGCTTGAAAATTTTAACCCAGCAAAAGCAACAAAGTGTAATCATATTTTATAAGGGATATGTACTTTTGTATATGGTATGTAGGATAAAAGAGATCATAATGTGTTTGAAGAAACGAATTTTACGCTACAATACTACCATATCGTAATCGTTCTCATAAGCAAATCCAATGTGGTGCAATTTTTGATAGTAATTCACACGTAAATATAATTTTTTCTTAATTTGTAGTAGTAAAAAAATCGCATATTTAAAAAAAAAAAATATTTTTAGCTGCTATATCTTACTAACATTGTATTTACTACAACTTAATATAATAAATAAAATAAATAAATTTGTATTTTCTTAAATTGTGAAAATAGTTTTGTAAAAATCGCGCGATTTTTTTTTCAAAAATATTTTTAACGAAAATAAAATGTTGTTTAAAAGTATACAAATACACTCAGAAAAACGATTTTTACAAAAACATTTTACCAACTATAGTTTCACAATTTAAGAAAATACAAATTTTTTGTAAAAATTGGCAATCTTTTTGCTACTACAAATTAAGAAAAAGTTATGTTTACATGTTGATACTTTGGAGTTACGTCTGTGGGAGTTATGTCCGGGCACCTAATTTGTTTGCTTGAAGTCTCCTAAGAAGTTCGAAAAATGTACAAGAGAAGACGAATCATTCTACATCATGACAATGCGAGCTCTTACACTTCGATTCAAAGCACCACCTGTTTGACAGGACTAAAGGTGGAATTGATGGGTAATCCACCGTACAGCTCTAACTGGGGATGCAATGACTTCATTTGATTCCAGTATTTCAGTAAAAAACGCGTGGTCAAAGATTTTCGTCGCCAGAAGATGCTGTAAAAGCGTTCAAAAACCATGCTTTGAATGTGTCTAAATCGGAGTGGAAAAAGTGAATCAACAATTGGTTTGAGCGCATGAAAAATGTATAAATCAAACTGGAGACTACTTGAGAAAACAATAAAACTATTTTTGATGGTAAATATTCGCGTTTCAAGAATTATTCAACCTTTCCCACAATTTACTCAATCCTGTGCCAATGTTTCATTGCTTTAGGTGGTCTTAACACCTTTCCCCTTGTGCTGCCTTTTGACTTCAAGAAAAGATTCTCCTTTGGGTCATCGGGATTAGAGCGACGACGCATCACACTCATCACCATTTGCTATTTCCGTCACCTCCCCTGATAAATTTGTTATTATTTCAGCACTACCAGAAGGTACGTAGGGAGTGTCTCTAGCTGTGAGATGTCCCGGAAATTTCTCTCAGATACATAAAGATCTTAAGTACAGCGCAGCTCTCTGAAGAGTTGTTTGGACAATTGTTTGAACCTTCGATGATGGGAAGGTTGTCTGAGCCTAGCGAGATTCCAACTGGAGACAACTAATTGTATGCCACATAATGTCATTAGACCTTATCCTCGTAGGGGCGTCTTAGTTCGCCATGTAATCAGTGGTGCATTCAATCTTCTCGGTCAGGGGCCGTCACCCTAGCAACTACATGTTCGTGTTCGTCTTTATTTTTATTTTGCCTGCTCCGGATTCTTTTGGTCCGTTCCGGTATAGAAAGTAACCCATAGTTTTACACCACTTGTCAGCGTCTCATCCAGCGGTAATGTCGCAGAGATGCAACGGGTGCCGTGGAAGAGTGCATTTCGGAAACTGTTCAGGCTTGACCTTCCTGAGGGAGTATTACGATATGGATTATATTGCTTTGTGCTCCGCCAACGTGATTCCCGGTGAGTCTTCGTCATCTTCTTCGGATTGTGAAACTCCCCGCAATCTTCCCAATGGCAGTACCAGTCTCAGCCTGTAACACTACGTATTGCTATTCCAGTTCAAGAGAATGTGCGATTCCTGCAATATAACTGCGATGGTCTTCGTGTCAAGATCAATGAAATCGTGAATTTTATAAGTCGAAGAAATATAACTACAGTCTTCGTATTTTTGATGGATACAACAAGTGGGGGTGGTGGACTTGCATTCTTACTGCACCAGTCTGTCTAGTACAGACACATCTCGCTTGACCTAGACTCTAGTGACCCATACACGGAGTGTATGGGGGTAGCGTTGAAGTGTGGAACCGCCGAGATAGAATGGCTGAATGTGCATATCCCGCCTATTAATAGCTGTATAGCACTTTATTCGCCTGACATCAGCCCAATGTTGGAAGGTGATAACCGGCTGATTGATGTTGTGTTTCTAATAGTTGCCTCGTATTCAGTTTTGCCAAAGCAACAAGCGACCATTTGCCTCGAAGTGTTTCTAACATGAATAACTTTCGTTGGATTTGGCTCGCTTTCGAAGACTTAAACGGTCGATTCCTGTTTTGTTTCGGGCTTTTAAGTATAGATCCAACAAGATTCGTCGTCTGTGACGATCTTTTAGACGTCGTTGGAAGTACCGCGATATTTTTGTCACAATATCATTGCATGAACCCACAGAACCCTTTTTTGACCGATTGTCCAATTGTGCTGTATCTAACGAGCAAAATTCTTTTTTGCGGCCATGTCTTCATAATATCAAATATTAAATGTTAGTTGGTGGAAGAAATGCCAAGAACGGTATTTAACAGGGCGATATTGCATAATACTTTCACGCACGTCTTAATTTTTTTTCTAGCTCAACGGCCGATTTTGGACGTCCTTCACGACCTTCGTTTATAGGCGTGTGTCGGCCCCGGCTGAACTCATTAAAACAGTTTTCCATAATGCTTTAAGATGGTCCTTTATCGACACACAAAGATTAAATTTGATCGATGCACTCTTGGCGTGATTAGGCCATATAGTTTTTGTGCAGCCCTTTCATTAGACATGAAAGACGTTCTAAACCAAATTCCAAAGGTAAATGCATTGTTTTAGTATTTTAATAGTTTACAATTACAATATGCCCGAGTTTCTTAACTTTCTTTTACAAATGATTACTAGATCTATAACAGCAATTATCTCCCGAATATGACAAGATTTAATTTGATTATTAAAATTAAAATTAAAACATTTCCCATCAATTAATATCTTACTAAATGAAATTACAATTCTTTAGATATTTCCTATCCGATACATTTGAGAACAAAGATTTTCTTACAGTATTAAAGTACACTTCATATTATTATTTCAATTTCTGGTGAAATTTTTACCACTTCAACAACTTAATAAATACGTTGGTTTGGGTGCAATAATTACGATTATGCAGTAGTGTGTAAATTTATTTATGTAGAGGTCCATGAAACCATTAACAAAAATATGAAAAAAGTATGAAAGCAACTGAAAGAATGTAAACTATTTTCCATATATTTAACTTCAAGGAGGATAGATGGGTATGCTTGAAATTTCATTTTATGTGTCCCTATACCAGCGTCGTCTGTCTGTCATTTATATGCAAGCAGACAGACAACTAAATACAAACACATATACATAGGTGAATATCGTTAATAGTGTAAGCAACCCATACATACACACAACCAGCATTCGAGTCATGTGCGTGAAAGATGCACTTAAGAATGTCAAGTACGACGTAATTAAGAATGCAATATACAATATGAGATGTTGTCATTGCTAAAGAAGCGCGGAAGTCAGATTGTTTGTATATTATTTAACAGGGCCTTGGGTGAGTACTGCACCATTTTCAACTGTAATTCAGAAAATAGCAGTTGTAATTCAGAAATTCCATTGGAAATTCAGAACTTCCATTTGAAATTCAGATATTTTATTTGTAATTCAGATATTCTATTTGATATTCAGAATATTTCAATATTCCAATTCTACAGGTTTTGAAATATTCGACATCAGATTCCTTGGAGTCCTTACATTTTAGGTATAAAGTGTCTTTGACAATGTTGCTGACTACAATGCGGTGTTTCTTTTTATGAAAAAACTAACCCTCATGCTAGTCACTACAGGGGTCTTTTTGGTTCCTTTTTTAAAAACTTTTAAAAATTCCTTTAAAATATGATCGCATCAGATCAAAATATTCTACAAAATTAATTGTCATAAAATGTTACTATAGGTCCCCGAATACACCAAAACTCTAAATCGTACCTAAACGCCAGGAATCTGCCAAAAGTTAAATCATGTTTTAGGGTTAATGTTGTACTTTATCCGAGTTTATTAAGTTTTGTCCCACAAAACGTCATTGCAGATAGAAGACGTCAAAGACAAAAATTATCTCCATCAAATTTCAATATAAGTCGCCGATTAAATGAAATATGTATTTGCAATATATATCAAGAAAATATATACATCAAGTTTGCCAACAAAACACTCAAATATTTTTTGAATAAATTTGTTTTGTTCTTTTTTCGAGTTGATGCATGAAAGTAACATGAAATTTAGTTCTAGACGAAAGGTGTTAAAAGAAGAAATATTCTACATAAAATTTCATTGTAAGTCCTAGAACAAAACAAATATCTGAGTAAAATACTTTGTTAAGAAAATGATGTTACAAAATTAGATATTATAGGTAGAAATTATTTGTTAAACTTTTAAAATCTTAATTAAAATTTATTCCATACGGAGTCAAAATCTCCTAAAAAAACTCACTTTTTGGGGGTTGTGTCAAAAGAAGAAATGTTCCAAATCAAAATTCATTGTGAGTCTCTGAACAATATAAATTTGCAGCTATAATATTTATTATCTCCAAAAGCTTTCGTTTTTTATATATGTTTAGGACCATATTCTACCGTTTTTATTCACATTTTCGTTATCTGCTGTCACATAATATATTTTATTGAAGTTTTTTGATAATAAAAAAATATTGAAAATATTGATAACCCAGATCGGATACGTATTTTAGTTCTATAAACTAAACTAAGATTAAAATTTATTGAGCCTTTCAAAAAATCGATAAAAATTTTACAGAGTTTTTATAATATCTAGAAATACTTAAGACTATAATGTATGGTCGAAATTTACAATATGTCTTTGTGTTCAGCACCATGCTTTAACATAATTTGAAGAAAAACAACAACAATTTGAGGATGAATAGTTATAATTCCTTGCTCCCGGGAATACATTTTTTTGAGCGTTTATAACTCAATTAAACTTATAAACTAAATTTAAAAAAAAATATATATATAAAACCAAAGGAAATATAAATAAAAACCAGCTTGTAAACCTGAGTTTACCCTCTGTGTGTACCAGATACGGCTTTTTCATAAAATGAGCACCGAGTATTGACATGAATGTCAAAATTCGGTGGGACTTCATTAATGTAACCAATAGGAGATAGGTAATTTATATTCCGCCAACTATATGACATTTGATTGATATAAATGTCAGACACGAATTTGTTACCATGGTCCTTAACACGTTGCACAAATTTTGATATCAAATCACAAACGTGTAATCCAATTTGAGTAATTTTGGACTCGCTATATATTACCCTATTAGAGTAACGCTTACAACTTGATTCGTAATACTTGCCAATACAGTGCCTTAAAACTTTTCTTTCTAATATTTCTATTTCACCTAGAACTGTGGGGGAAATATTGAACCAAATAGGAAATGCATATAAGAATACTGGCCTTATGCTGGTTTTATATAGCAATATTTTAGTTCTCACTGGGAGATCTTTATTCACCAGAATCTTAGAGAATGACCCTAGGATTCGATATGCTTCTGTAAGACCTGTCTTGTATGATTGTTAAATTTTAAAAGATTATTAAAAGTGACTCCCAAGTATTTCATTGTGCTTTTAATAGGAATATCAACGCCATTAAATGTTAACTTTAAATTTTTACTTTCTGGAACTACAAATTTTTTACACTTCCCCGAAGCGTTCCTTATACATATAGCTTCAGTCTTGGATGCATTAATTTTGATACCCCAGTGATCGTAAAATTGTGAAACTAATTCCAAATGATGTTTCACCTTTACCAATGCCATATGCGGTGATTCATCATGGGCATATAGGAAGGAATCATCGGCATATAGAAGCCCACATGAATTTGTGTCAATATGCGGAAAATCATGCATAAAAATACTATATAAATGTGGAGATAAAATGGATCCCTGGGGTACACCACAATTAACGTCTCCCAGCTCGGATAACAATATATGATATTCTACACAAAACTTCCTGTTTGTGAAAAAACTGTGGAATAATTTTATAATAAATGGATCAAAGTGCAGTTGAGTCAGTTTATATAGTATTCCTAAATGGGAAGCGTGATCGAAGGCTTTTTCCACGTCCAATGAAAGTGCAACCGTACACTTTCGTTCTCGCAAATTACACACAATGTCATTATGGAATTTAAGCAACGCGTCTGTCGTAGAGTGACCCGATTTAAAGCCAAACTGAAGATCTGGAATATATCTAGCGTTCATTCCATAGTCCATTTTAGAACGAATAACTCGCTCAAAGAATTTTCCCAAATTAGAAAGCATAGATATTGGCCTTAAATTGTTAATTTCTGTGTTATTTGGTTTTTTTTAAAACAGGGACAATTTTAGAAATCTTCCAGTTTTCAGGAAAGTACGAGTTGTTTAAACAATTACTAAATATTATCGTCAGGTATTCGAAGGACTTAGCAGGGAGTTTCTTAATTATATAGTTTGATATTTTATCGAGACCAAAAGATGTTTTGTTGTTAAGTTGTTTGCTAATGTTTATTATTTCGTCTATTGTTGTTAGCCTTGTATTATTCATAGGATTAAGAGAAGATTCAATGTTATTAAATACAACTATAGTTGTACCAAAAGATATGGCATTGTGGACAACATTTTCCATTTCTTGAATGTTTCTATTTAATGTTGAATGATTGAAAATATTCCCGAAGTATTGTTTCACTCGTTCACATGCAACAGAATCATCCGTAATTAAAATATTATTTTCAGATAATTTATTTAAATTTACTCTTTTCTTATAGCCAATAATATTATATACATTTTTATGGGTTCTTGGACCCGGTTTGATGTTCTGAAGTCTTTCGGAGAATAGTCTGGCCTGTTCAATTTCAATTTGTCGTTTTATAATAATATTTAATAACTGAATTTGCTTTGACAAAATACGATAATTTGGATCTGATCTATCACGCAATCGACTGAAGATTCTCTTCAAGTTCCTTTGTCATGTAGATTTTAATTTAAAAAGATTTTTTATTGAATCTGATACAATAATTCTTTTGCTGAAATGTACATTTTCTTAATGTGTGGTCTGTGTATTATTTATCACTTCTGTAAATTTATCAATACAAACATCAATTTCGGAGTTAGAAAGATTTCTTTCTGAATCCGGAAAGACTAATAGCAAAGCATTTTTTGTATCATCCCTAAAATTATCCCAGTTTGTGTTTTTATAAGAAGTGTAACATCTTGGGGAGTTTAATAAAATTGATAGTGAAGTCAATTTTAAATGTAATTTAAGAGGAAAATTATCCGAAAATGTTGGCAAAGTACTTATTTGAAAATTTGGACATATATAAACTAAACTAAAACAAATTATCTTCAACTAAAACAAAACAAACAAAAAACAGCCAAGACACGCGCAAAAAGCAATTTTAAAATTCCAACAACATACTCACAGGCAACTGTGTAGATGTTACTTCATCTCACAGAAATCGATGATTTCTTAGTTGAATTTATTATTTTGTTCTGGTGTTTTTTTTTTTTTTTTTTTTTTGGAAAGCCGAAAAGTGAGCATCATTCTCATTACTATGAAAATACTCGATGCTTAAAGAGTTCAGGTTTTCACTAGAAAAATCATCATTTCAAAAAAATCATCATTTCAATTGATAATTCCCTTCGCCGGGATGAAATCGTGATATTGGTAGCTATCAGTAAATTTTGCAGGCTGTCAGTGCGTTTTGTAAACATTACTCTCAAAGGTTATGATGAAGTTAAGCCAATGGGGGAATACTCCAGACTTAAGCAATCAAACTAAAATAACGTTATCAGGATAAGTCATAGGTTCCTGATATTGTATGTGAAAATGCGGGGATAGTCTAAATGAGGCCTTTAGTTCAATTTCGCTAAAATTCACCTTTGGTCCCATACAAATCCCTATGGAAACTTTTAGGCCCCAGTGGCAGGTGTTAACATATTCCGATTGTGCTCAAACTTTGGCAGTCTTAAAATCTAACAAAACTAAACACTTTTGGTGGTTGCCGCTGACTTTGGTTTCTATAATTTTGAGGTAGTAAAAGACTTCAAACAACATCAGTTGTGAAATAGAAAGAAGAATTGTATTGGCCAACATATGCTACTTTGGCTTAAGTAAGCAGTTCAAGAAAAAAGCCACGTCTCGTCAATCAAAAACAACGCTTTACAAAACACTGATACTACCCGTGCTCATATATGGTTCCGAAGCCTGGGTACTTGCGCAAACAGACAAGGCAGTGTTTGGTGTGTTTGAGAGAAAAATTCTTCGAAAGATCTATGAACCAATCTGCGTTGACGGTGAATATCGACGTGATATGAGCCACGAGCTGTATTTGCTATATACAACGACATCCATATAGATAAACGACTGCGTTGGCTAGGCCATATCATAAGAATGAGCGAAGATGAACCTGGTAAAAAAGGCGCATAAATACGTGCCATGTGGCGGGACACGCAGAATTGGCAGGCCTAAGCTTAGATGGAGCAAACAAGTGGATGAAGGAACGAAAAGGCGCGGTTTCCAGAAAGCGAAGCAGCAAACAGAGAGAATTGGAGATAAAATACTTTCTTCTGTGACATGTGAGAAATAGGTACATCCATACTTCAAATATGTATAGGTATAAAATATATTGCTGTTATTACCAATATCATTTGCCTCTGCTTCTTTGTCCAACAAAATATTCTTATTCTAATTTTTCAGATTCGTGGATTCAATTATAAAACTAAGTTCCAGTTATAAAATGTATTGGGCTTTTAAGTTACTTGAAAAGCACCTTTACTCTTGAGAGCGAGAATATGTGAAAAACCCTTGAAATTCATTTTAACAACAGAAATTTATTAATAACCATAAACAAATTTCAATAAATTATTTGTTTGAAATCGGTTATCTATCGCTTTCTAGTAACATTTTCATTTTTGATAAACATTTTCCCAATATATTCGTAATATTTTAACGCTACGACAAACAAGTAAGGAAAGGCTATATTCGGACGGGGCCGACCATGTGATACCCTACACCACAACCTGTAGGAATTAGCTATGTGCAACCGCCTTGCACGTTGAATGTCCGGGTTCGATTCCCATCGAATTGTCTACGGTGGCAAAATACCCCTTAGTAATGTTAGCGATATTTCCTGTGTATTTCAGCCATGAAAAACGTCTGTACAAGTGGCAACTTAGGACACGCCATTCGGACTCTGCGATAAAAACTATGTAACATATCAATAACTTAATATGAATCCATTGATATAAGAGAAGCCTCCCTTGTCTTTACTGGGATGTTTGTGGAAAAATATATAAATTATACATATCTAAATAATATTCGAAAATGGGAAAATTCACATTGATTAGCCCCTCCTGCTATATCTTCAAATTGTCTTTGAATATCAGATTCCTTTTTGGAATAGACCTAAAATAAATACATGTATACCACGCAATTTGGTATATTTGATAATTGGGAAAATTGCGAGTTTATTGAAAATCTATCGTCCAAAATTGTGCACTTGTACCTCACATACATATGCTTCGCAAAAAGTTCATTGTGGGTATATATTTTGATATCTAAAATATATTTTATATCGGTAAAAATAACTAACAATGAATAGAAATTCAACATCAAACATTTTGAATTCAAACAAATTTATATATTCCAAAAAAAAATATTCATATTCAATTATACAGCACAGAAGATAGTATAAGTCAGCTGCGCTAACTGTGATATACCTTCAGCCTCTAAAAATATATTTATATATTTATATTTACTTAGTAATATGGGGCTATACCAATTCAATTTTAGTAAGCTAAATTCTGAGTTTTAGAAATATTTGAGAATTACTTTTTCAGATTTGTAATTTTAGTTTTTGGAACTTCTGGACTATTATCTCAAGAAGTATGACTTACCCCGGGAAAGGGACCTGAATAGGGACCGAAAAAACCTTCTTCAAAAAAAAAAAAAAGAAAATAATAATCAAATAGATCCGATACGGGTCCTCAAACTGCACTTTTCCCAAATTTTGTGTGGGAGGTACTCGGAGGACGGATCGATATAGTCCATATTCCGACCTGACACATGACTGGATGAAATAATACGATGTGCAAAGTTTCGACCAATCAGAAAATGCCCTTGAGAGTTAACTTGCGGATTTGCGGCGCAAGTACAATCAGCTGAAAAAAATTCAAAACCATTCGTGAGGACTCTTAAATTTCCCTTTTCAAAATTTTGTGTAGGTGGTACCTTAAGGACCGACATAGTCTTATCCGATCTTTATCTGGAGGGAATAATAATATATGGAAAGTTTGGAGCAAATCGATTGCTCACTTCCCCAGTTATCGTTCACACAATTTTTCGAAAACAATTTTGAACTTTTTTGGGGGAGGTGTGGAACGACATAGCCTACATTCTAACTTAAACAGAGTTTTTAGGAAATTTGGTTCTAATCGGTAGATCCGTTCGAGAGGTATCGTGCGCACCAGCCAGCTAGACATTAAGAGAGACAGATGAACGGACAGCGCAAATTAGACTCCAAATGGTCTGAAAAGAATTTCGTCCAAATATACTTGGGGTCTAAAACCAATATTTCGATGAGACACATCTTTGGTCGTATTTTGTTTGTATCCCCTTTACCCTAAATCCTGAGGTATAAAGTAGGTGGCCAGGCGACCCGATGTTGCAATATATGTATAAAAATCCAATTTGACAACTGAACTGAAAATTTCTCTGACATGATAGAGACAATTTGTAGCATTGGAGGGAATTGTGATTCTCTACAAAAAAACACATTATATATAAGGCAGTAGGTGCGTTATCTAGCAGACATGTTATAGCAATTTGCATCAGGGGAAAGATCAGTAGTTATTTTTCCATATGTAGGCTACTTTGCCGGTATATGCCCTCCAAGAATGAAAATATAGACCAAAAATAATTTTTATATTTTTCTCATACAAAAGTAATGATCTATGTCAACCGCTAAATAATATCAGATCATCGTGCAAAATTATAGGCGTTTTCTTCTACCTAAACTCTTACCTCGTGCAAAATTTCGTGACTATTGAGCTATAATTGCGACCTCTAGCGGGTTTATGATTACACTACAAACAAAAAACTGGATATATTAGGCTGTAACTCTGTTATCTGATCACGTACATCAACATAATTGACATCAATTGAAAGGTCAAGAGATCGTCTTCCATATATAACTCACAAGGGAAGAATTTGTCTTTCAGGAACAAAGATATAAGCTGTTTATTGAAAATTTTCACAATTTTCACACAAAAGTTGTGGTCCATTTAACCCTCTAAATATTATCTGATCGCCATCTCAAATTGCAAGCTTCATCTGTGTCATACACCATTAACTTATTTAAAATTTTGAGGCGATCGGACTATTATTGCGACCAACAGAGCAGCTACAAAATCGGATAAAAATTATGTTTTTGGTCCATTTCACCCGCTATATATTTCACGATCATCACCAATTAAAATAGCGATCTATTCTGATGTGAAACCGACCTCCATACCAAGTTTCGTGACGATCGGTCCATAATTGCGCCCTGGAGTTTGATTACAATTTATAATGAACAGACGGACACACGGACGGACGGACGGACACACATCTCAAAATCGCTTTATCTCGCCGAGATATGAAGATTGGTATACCACATTGGGGGTCTCCGACGAATATTTCGCGGTGTTACATGAATTTTTCCCAAAACAAACTTATAATACCCTTTCCACATAGTGGTGTAGGGTATAATAAAAATTTCCGGGTTTTTTTCTGTGTACTGACTTACTTCCTCCAATGTCAACACAGGGTCCCTCAGCAGATACTGACTTACTACAAGTTCCAATGTCACACCTGACTTTCGAATGACACGTTAATACAAAATGTCTATACATGAGTTGTCTACACTTTGTCAGTAGTACTGTTGACAATGTCAGTAGTAAGTCAGTATCATGGCAGAACTACCAGGTAGTGGTATCACACCAACTGACCGAATATGAAAAGTCAAATCCCTTTATAAAAAAATTTGTTATTTTTGTTGTAATTTCCCCAACAACATAAAGAAAGTTTTGACATAACATATTCAAAACTTTACGATGCCACTACCTGGGTAATTGTGCCATGGTCAGTATAAATTCACCATTGACATTTCCTACAGAGCAACCACTTAAGTGTGTAAGAATTGTAATAATGTTGATGTCTTCGAAATAAGAGAGAAACCATTTAATTGTACAAAAAGCGCCAATCCACTTCGTCGATAGCAGCCTATGACTGCACCAAAAATAAACAGTAACAGGAGCGGTTGGTCTGAAGTCCTACAAACCCGAAATCAGAAACTGTTAGCTTCCTTTGAAAAATAAAAAAAATAGCCAATATAGTCCAACTTCGAACATGATCTACGTTTGAAAGTCACTACTTTCGAACACCCCACCAAACATTTTGGTTGGTCATCGTAAGATTTTTAATACACTTGCTCATGATAAACATTATATCGCTGTAAACAGGACCTTCGATAAAAATTTCACAAGGAAGAATATTTTACTATGCTCAAAGTTTGGCCAATGACAGTCTGTGTGTTTCGATACATATTGTGCCAAGCAGCTATTTTAGTTGGTAACCGTAGCAAGCACTTGCTTTCTGATATAATCAAGACTGCAGGGGCCTCCATCGCTGAAACCATTCATCGGTCTTTACTTCAGCGAAAATTGTGATAGAGTTAACTCCAAATTTACTGAAATGGATTTGGTCGTAACACATGTGGGGTCTAAAGCCTCTTTTTCAACGATACACTTTTTGATCGGGACGACATGTATAGACCTTCTCATTATAGACTTGACATAAAGCCCCTATCTGTTATATATTTTGTTAGCTATAGGAAAAGATATTTTTATCGTATACAATGTAATTCCATTGCTATAATAAATTTCGAGTCTCGCTCCTTAATTTCGGGTACCTCATTCATTTATATTTCATTAGTTCATACCGTTTAAACTTTAAAGTGACCACCCTCATTGCGTCCCTGTTTTATTATTGCTTTCACTGCTTATTCACACACAAACAATGATAAGAAATATTTATGTAAATGTTCTTGGTTTTTCCTTCCGTTTATATTGTCATTTAAGAAACGGAAAAATAAGTGGAAAAGTTGAAGCCTTAAGTACTATCTTGCATCTGCTTAAAATATAACTGTAAAATATGCTTTCGAATAGTTCTTCATTAATGAAACATGCGTAGCTGGAAACGAGACATTGCATAAATATATACTCTTGGGTAGTAAAAATGGAATGCTACATCCGGTGAGTGGACGCCAAGTATATTGCAGCTGTTTTAACAAAGACATTTTTTGTTAATTAAACAAAAAATTTAAGAATTAAATTGAGGGTGTATGCAGTACTCTAAGGTGTTATTTAAGGAACTAGAAGAAACGTCTGTTTCGAAAATTGGAATGCTTTGTAATTTCTGTTGATTTTACAGTTTTTCTCGAAACTTTTGTTGGTTCTGTTTATATCCAATTGTGATACTTAATACTACATACCTTAAGCTAATATTTTTTTACCGTTTCTTGTGTCAAATATGGGAGTTTACCTGGAAGAAAAATAAAATAATAAAGATATATTATTGTAATAACTCTTTGGGTGAAAAATAAGTTTTTTTTTGTGTTTCATGATACAATCACTTTAAGTTATGATAGATTTTTATCGATCAAAATTCCTAAAAGTAAAAACTTGAAAGACGTTTTCAAGAAAATCTTCACAAAACAGATAAAATTGCTACTACGAAGGTTGGCATGGACACAGTTTATTACACCTCCCACTACACCTTTTTCAGATGTAATTCGAAACATTTTAGTTGTAATTTGTAACATTTCATTTGTAATTCGAGAATTCTATTTGTAATTCGAGAATTCTATTTGTAATTCGTAACATTCCATTTGTAATTCGAATTATTCCATTTGTAATTTGAATTATTCCATTTGTAATTCGAATTATTCTATTCGTATTTCGAATTATTCTATTTGTAATTCGAATTATTTTATTTGTAATTCGAATTATTTTATTTGAAATTACAAATGATATCATTCGAATTACAAATGGAATAATTCGAATTAGAAATGGAACAATTCTAATTTCAAATGGAATAATGCGAATTACAAATGAAATCATTCGAATTACAAATGGAATAATTCGAATTAAATATGGAATAATTCGAATTTCAAATGGAATAATTCGAATTACAAATGGAATAATTCGAATTACAAATGAAATATTTCGAATTACAAACGGAATAATTCGAATTACAAATGGAATTCTCGAATTACAAATGAAATGTTACGAATTACAAATAGAAGTCTCAAATTACAATTAAATGATTCGAATTACATCTGAAAAAGGTGTAGTAGCGCATATTAAATTATTTATTATTTCTTTTTAATGTTAGAAATGTAAATTGTAAAAGACGGTTTCTTAATATAATGTTCGGTCACTCAAAGTGTGTCGGAATAGATCATCTGAAATTTTTCAGCTAAGAGTAAGATCATTTATATTTAAACTGTAACGGAGGGAATGAAAGGTACCAAGCAATGGCCCTGACCGACTTTAACATGGCAAAACCCAGGACTTATTTTGGTCCCTCTTTCATCCCCGTGGTGTCACCTGGGGATATGCCTTTAACGTCGGGTTAGTAACCCTCCCTTAGAAAAAGCTAATAAGCAGTTTCTTCTAAGGGAGGAATTGGCGCGGATATACTTGAAAATTACAAGCCCGACATTACTGCCATACACGAAATTCTATGAATTTCGAAAGGCGTCACAACAACACCTAAAGAGTTTTGTTGCAGATTTGTAGTTGGTCGGAGTTTAAAGCAAAGCAAAATCCTTCAACATTAGCTTTATCTTCGCTCATGTTCCAACCGAAGACAAGGACGAACAGACCAACGATATATTCTACGAGCGCTTGGAAGAAACATATGTTGTCCTGCCCATGACGTTAAAATTATTCTAGGCGATTTTAATGCCAAAATTGGATAGGAGAATATCTTTGGCGCAGCAGTCTCCATAGTGAAACATCTGACAATGGATGGAGGCTGGCAAAAAAACATGGTAGTTAGTTAGTAGTACCAGATTTAAGCATCGCGACATTCATAAGGGTACATGGCTGTATCCAGATCAACGAAAAAAAAATTGATCTCGTAAGAACAAACACATAATAAGGTTTAAAATATGGATTGGGGTTAGGACAAGTAACCCATCACTCCAAAAAAGATTGTACTATGAAAACAAAGAAAGAGATAGACTGACTTGTTCAGCCTATGTGAATTGAAGCATTCATCTACAGACAGATCGAATGTACTTAAGGTCTTTTCAGTATTTTGTGGCCCTTTTTGAATATTTGAACTTGCCAACAAAAATGTGGATTAGGAAAAAAGTTCAAAAATGTTTCGAAGGAGGTACTTAAAGTAATGGTCCATTATGGAAGTGGATCTTATTTTGGAAGTCATATCTTTTCGAAAAGTTACTTTTGGACCAGTACGCCAGGAAGCATCGAACAGCATCGGTATACATTTCCAAAGGATCATCGAACAGACCCTAAACTGCACTTAGAAATGTTAAACAAATGTTAAACTTTTACGGGGGGAAGTACCCTTAGGGAGCATTTTAGAAGTTAAACTAAATTTGGACAAAATATTAGGAGATCTAAAATTTTGACAAAATTGGTTGCTCCGTTCAAGAGATATCGTGATACCATTTTAGTGACATTTTTTAAATATTGGGGGGAAGTACCGGAAGTTGTGGACCGCTATTGACCATCTTCGAACTGAAAATAAGTTTGGACAAAATATTACAAAAGCCAAATGTTCGACCAAGTAGTTAAGAGTTATCGTGCGCTCCGGGCAGTCAGCCAGGTAGACAGGCGGACGGACATGGCTAAATCAACTTCAAATTGTCTGAAACGGATTTCGTCCAAACATGCTTGGGGTCTACAAACATTATATCGATGAGGCACGTTTTGCCCTTCTGAAATTGTTTATACTCTCGTTAGCATAAATGATGAGGGAATAAAAACAAACCCCTCTATAGTTGATGACCCCCACAAACCACTTAAGGGCCATGATCTGCGAACCTGCAACTGGAATGTTCGGACTCTTTATAGAGAAGGTTCAGTTTACTCATTGGCAGATGTACTTGAAAAATACAAAGCCGTATCTATATCGTGGGTACCAGAAACTTTAATCAAGGAACCCATGGTATGGCCAGGAGTTGCGTGCTGTTACCGAAGAGAAAAAAGGGCCACAGAGGGCTACTGTCAGTACCATCGCGTAGCGCACGAGGGACGTATGGGAAGAAAATGAGAGAGAAGAAACGTCTTTTCCACAAAAAAAAAGAAATGGAAATGCAAGAGTGTGTAAAAATGGAGAAAAGGAAAAGGTATTCCTTGCCATGCCTGAATTTGGTTTTCCTACAAAGCCAAATAAGCTTTGCGGTAAAACAGTCATCAGTTAAAATAGAAAATAATGTCTATGAACAGTTAAGTACCAAAAGAAGTTTAAAACAACTTTGAACTTTCTGCTGGAAAAGGTTATTCGAGATGCAAACGTTAGAATAACCAGTAGCCACATATTACTTGCTTATGTCGACGATATTGACATCATAAGTCGATCTGTAAAAGAAGTAACTTATACTATGTTATAGTTTGAATTTACCGAACAGATTTATAGCGTTTCGGTTAACTTAAGGTTAAAAGTGATGATTGAATTTCAAGGAGGAGCTTCTTGGAATTAACTTTCAATGTAAAAATTATATTTTTATTTTGCGTTTTCAAATCCATCCGATAGTAAAAGAACACATGTAATAATGGCCCTAAGATGGTAGAAGGAGTATCTGCTAAAGAGAATTTGGCAGTAAACGGAGACAATACCAAATTTATGGTATCGACGAGCACCCCGTCCACAGAACTCGGATCAACTGTGGAAGTTGGTTGCTATAATTTTGAGAAGGTTAAAGATTTTAGGGCCGGCTTCACAAAGACGATTCGAATATTAATTCGTTCGAAATAAAACCAAACTTCTGTTTTCTTTTAAATATTTGATTAATTTTTGTTTCCAATTAAACAAACATTTTCTACAACAACAGGGGTTTGATAGTAATTCGAACAAATTTGAATTCGGATCGCCTTAGAGAAACTGACCGTTAGTTTTTGTTTGATTTTTTCGACCTTATTGATTTTAGTAAAACAGTTGTATATTTTGCCATATTGTGCTTTATTTATTTTCCAATATTTCGCAATTGATTAAATTGCATCTACAAAACATACTTAATATTAATAGGTATCGCAGCTTTTTAATCCCTGCACCATAATATGGAGGATATATTAAGTTTGCCATTCCGTTTGAGTTGAGCTACAGGGCTGAAATTTCGTACACATGTGTTTTTGGTCTGAATTTAGATCAAGTTCGAAGATGGGCTATATCGGTCCACGGTTTGTTATTGCCCCCATATAACGGTACCGCCCGATTTCAGATATTTTGAGGTTTTTTGCCACATTTTCAGACTGAATTAATTATAATTTGACATTTAGGGTTCCCAGTGAGCAAGAAACTTCTCCACTAAAAATTATGGTCTACGTTTGCTTATAGGCCTCATATAGCGTTACCGCCCGATTTCCGGTATTTTGACGTTTTTAGGTACATGATCTGGTCAAATTAGCTATACTTTGGCATTTAGGGTTTTTAGTCATCAAGAAATTTCTCCATCACGGCTTCTCCACGGTTTGGTACAGCCCCCATATAGCGGTACCGCCCGATTTCACCTATTTTGACGCTTTTAGCTACATTTTCCGACCGAATTAGCTATAATTTGACATTAAGGTTTTCCAATGACCATGTAGCCCCAATATAGCGGTACCGTCCGATTTCCGTTATTTTGAAGTTTTTATCTACATGTTCCGGCTGAATTGGCTATAATTTGACCCTTAAGGTCTCTAGTGGTCAAGTGACTTCTCCAGCTAAAATTTAATAATTCCATACTAGCTCAGAGTATTTTATGGTGGAGGGTATAAAAAGTTCGGCCCGGCCGAACTTAAAGCTTTTTAACTTGTTTATATCTACCCCCCATACCAAGTGCGGATATTATTCGAAAGTTCGCCACAAAACTTCGAAAGTGATATTATTTTCGAGCAGAATACAAGGGTTTTTTCGATAGTGTAGGCCAAAAATAAAATATTTGGAATTGTTGTCAAATTTTATTTTTTCAAATTAAAATCAGTTTGTAAAAAGTTTCATGTGAATTCGTTTATTTAGTTGAATTAAAAGAATTTGGTTTATTTATAAGTTGTGTAAATAACAATCGCGAAATTTTATTGTGCTATATGTTTTTTATAAAAGAAAAGTTGAAAATATTTTTGTGAAACCTGTAATCGAAAGCCTAGGAGCTGAGCAAATATACCAGATGAAGGGACTTTTGAATAAGATGAGAAAATTATGCCCCTGGAAGAAGTGGATACATCGACACCTCCAAATAATAGTATGCTAAGTCTAAAAAGTGAGTTTTGCAGGAGAAGCTCTCAAAGTTTGGAAATTTTTTTGAAATTCAGTACTATGCTAAGTCAATATTTGTTTATAACTTCTGTTCGGATTGACCGATCATTACCAAAATTAGACAGAATTTAAGTTAAAGGACGTTCGACACCTCCAAATAATAGTTTGCTAATTCTGAAAAGCGAGTTTTGCAGGACAAGCTCTAAAAGTTTGGAAATATCTTTGACCTCCAGTACTTTGCTAACTAAATATTTGTTTATAACTTCTGTTCGGATTGTCCGATCATTTCCAAAATTTGACAGAATTTAAGTTAAAGGACGTTAAATATAAAAATGTAAAGAACTTGAAAACGTGCTAAGTCGACTTAGCATACTATTGTTTGGAGGCGTCGACATATTGCATGAAGAATCCATTGAAGGTGAGACTCCTGACGTTGAAGAACGTTTGACGCGGGTTTGCGTCCCTGGAAGAAGTGGACACATAGTGTCAGAAGATTCAATCGATGTCGAAAATATTCTCCGATTAGCTGGCCGAAAAGGTTTCTTGGCGTGTGAACAGCAACTAAAAATTGCAATTCGGAGTATGTATATTTATTTATATTAAGTCTATTTTAAATATTAATTTTTGACATATATCTTTTCTCTCGTTTTAAATGTACCCGGGTGACATGGTGGCTGATCTGGGATTTTCCCTGGATGACAGAGTTGTAAAACGCTCATGACAGGGTTGTAAATGCCGCGAAATGACATATGAAAAGCAAAAGTTCGATGAATCTAAAAAAGAAAATGAAGAAATTTATATCTATATAGTCTTAGTTTTCCCGCTATTTAATACTTTGAATTAATTGTTATGTTTTCTGTTTATTTTGCAATTCTTGCATTGAATTATATTATTTTTAGTTTTTGCAATACACTTTCCTAACTCAATAAAAATATATGTATTAAAATTTACCTAAAATACCCTTTAATTATTGGGGAACGAATGTAAATGAAAGACCAAAACTATCGATAATAATAACATTAAAGAGCTTCTAGCGATATCTAAAATGAATCGTTAAAGTATCGCTAAATTATATGTTTCCGTATTGTTTTTGATTCGAAAATAATATTATTATCGATACCTCGAAAACGAAAGTTTTACTGCCACAAACTGAGCGACCAGTGAATCGTTTTTGATTCGTTTTCGTGTGTCGTTCTCGAACAAAATATCCGCAAAACTATCGCAAAACATTCGAAAACGATATCGTTTGCGATAGCAATGGTATGGGGGGTAAAGACACCAAAACATAACACAAAGAAATTCCTTACATGTAAAACTTAATTTAGCGTCAAAATTAATTAAAAACTATGACAGACAAATAAATATTGCACTGGATTGCTTTACAAATTGCAAATGTCGGTAGCAGTTGGCTGCATTATCGGTGTCACTTTTAAAGTTGATTCTCTTTGTTGTCTCTAGGTTGTTTATACATATGTAGGATCTCCAACATCAATCGTTTATTGTAATTATTCCTTTTAACTTTCTCAAAGTTTGGTATACGATTTTATGTCTTACAAAATTCTGCAAGAGCCGTTTTTGGTGCTGTATGGTACGTATCGAAATACAACGATTGCCCTATCATAAGAATGACCGAGGATGAACCGGTAAAAAAGGCGGTACACGCAGAACTAGAAGACCAAGGTTTCGATAGAGCAAACATGTAGATGACGAGATCGAAAACCCCAATATTCAACATTGAAGAAATATAGAAAACAAATAGTGAGGAATGGAAATATTTTCGTGGTTCGGCTTATAGGACAAATGTCCTGTAGATAATTAGAATTGGTCGACCTTGTGACATCCTATTTTTTCTAGTTAGGAAAAGTTACTCCATCAAAAGGCGTGGAATGATTTAGGATAAATATAACGTGAAGACATCAGCCACCATCTACCAAATAATTCTAGTTTGAAGGTGTTTGTATTTTACATTAGAGTTCCGCTATCTTTCTTGTTTACTGTCATTTTTCTTGATTCGATATTGTGAGAGGTTATAAACTGTCCCCTAATACATAACTGTCTATATTTGTAATATGTACATACAGGTAAGAAATAAAAACTAAATATTCGAGTCAAATATTATTACAACTAACCCAAACCAACCTGTAGTTTGTGCACCACCTACAACTCCTTAGCTATCAACACTGCACTTTAAACCTAAACAGCAAGCAGGTGTAAATGTTTGGAGAATTGCAAATCCAAATCAAAAGAAATATTCACATAAACAAATTACCACCTCCTCAGGGAAGTTTGAAATTCTCAAATGCGAACGATTTAATGGATTCACAAAATCCTTAAGGAACATTTGATTGTCAATGTTATAAAATTTTCAATTCCCCATACCACAAACAAAATCTCCCTTTTCTTCCAATTTGTCTGCCTTTCTTTATGACAACCGCCCCAGCCCCCAGTTTGCATAGCCAAAGACACATTTAAATATTTTACAATGTATCCCAACCAAAAAAATGCTCATACCCTCATCTCTTAGAGGCACATCATGATTATTGCTGCATCATGACTTTGATCTCAAAATTCTTATTAACATTTACAAATTTGAATGTGTCATATCAATTCGATGAATATTGGGTGCTATGTGCCGCATAATGTGTGCGGTTGATTTTTATTGTGGCTCCATATAAATTTTAATGGTTTCTCTTAACAAAAAAAATACATATTTATTGAAGTTTGGGTAACAGGGGTTTGAAGTGTGTATGTGCCAAACCCACCTTTCACCATGGGTTTCGATAAGCAAATCATTGTTGTTACAAAATGAACATATCCAAATTCCCTTTTCTTTTTTTTGTTCTCATCCAGATAATATGAATTTTGTTTCAGAAATCAATTAAAAGCCTTTACGTTATCCTGTGAGTTTTGTGGGTATGCAAAATGGGAGTGTGTTACAAAGGATAACATGTTTCATGCGTCCCACGCATATCATAAAATTATTTTTATTCCAGGGATGAAAAAATGCAAATGTGTGTGACTTCTGTAAGCAAATGTGAAACGATGTAAGGAAAATCTTTATAGTGTTGAAATGGGAAATTGTCTAAGGACGATTTGTTTTTATAGTATTCTCAAGATATAATCAGTAGTTATGCAATCAGCCATATGTCTAATGAATTTATATATACTTTAAGACGAAAAAATGTTTCTCATCGAAACATCCGTTTCAGACAATTTAGTCTTGTCCTACTATTTATTATACCCTATACCACAATGTGGAATATTATAAGTTTGTTTTGGTAAAAATTCATGTAACACCGCGAAATATTCGTCGGAGACCCCCAATGTGGTATACCAATCTTCCTATCTCGACGAGATAAAGCGATTTTGAGGTGTGTGTCTGTCCGTCCGTCCGTCTGTCCATTAAAAATTGTAAACACGCCCCAGGCCGCAATTATGAACCGATCGTCACAAAATTTTGTATGGAGGTCGGGTTCAGATCAGAATAGATCCCTATTCTTATTGGTGATGATCGTGAAATATTTAGCGGGTGAAATGGACCAAAAACATAATATTTATCCAATTTTCTAGCGGCTCTGTAGGTCCCAATAATAGTCCGATCAACGCGTAATTTTAAATGAGGTAAGAGTATGTCACAAAGTAGAAGCTTGCAATTTGGACCAAAACTTTTGTGTGAAAATTGTGAAAATTTTTAATATACAGCTTATATCTAAATTCCTGGAAGTGACATTCCGGACAAGTGAGATATACTTGAAAGTGGAACGCTTGACCTTTCAATTGATGCCAATTATGTTGGTCTGCATGATCAGATAACAGAGTTACAGCCTAATATATTCCGTTATTTGTTTGTAACGATTTTTTTAAGGAGGTTGGGTTCCGGCCAGATTAGATATGATTAGTTTTTGGTGATGATCGTGAAATGTTCAGGGGATGAAATGGACCAAAAACAAACTTTAACCAAATTTGTAGCGGCTCTGTAGGTCAAAATAACAACCCGGAAAATTTTAAACAAAGTTTGAGTTTATGATGAAGAAGAAGCGTACAAAGCAACGTGAAAATCAGATAATACTTAGCGGGTTAAATGGACTGAAACTTTGGTGTGAAATTGGTAAAAATTGCAATAACGTAGCGGTTAAACAACCGAAGTAGTAGTACTACATGAGTGGGTTTCATTACATTTTAGTTTGTGTGAACTAAATTTTCCTTTCCTGCTACAAAAATGTCTTTGTCATGCTAGATAACTTTTTGATTTTGGTCATAAGTATTATACATTACATCCCTGATATTTGATAATTAAATTTTCACAATCATTGAAAAGAAGTTCCGTGGAGAGCGATTGTCCAGGGATAGTGGTATAGGGTATCCCATGGTCGCTCCGTCCGACTATAGACTTTTGTTACTTGTTTTTAATATATCATTATATGAAGGGTATAATAACATTGCTTTTCCGTTTGTAACGCATTGAGTTCTTGAATTCTTGTAAAATTCTGAGACGACCTATCCATTTCCGTCTGTCGTCTGTTGTAATCAATCTAGGGTCCGCAATAATTCAGGTAAAACGCTCTTTTTTATAAATGAATTAAATACATTCGTTATTCACGTTATAAAATTATTTGTTAAAGTTTAACGGTCACAAGGTATAAATTAAATATGCATGTAAGTTAAGCAGAGCCCCTAGCGCTGGCACTGGAGTGATGTTCGTATGTTATCGTCATGCGGTTCATGTGATCATCGCCGATTAACAGTTGACCGGGCGAAATCGTATAAAATGAGGTTCCTTTCACATACTCGAGATAAGTAGTTGGTTAGAAGAAATGCCACGCAACCTTGGTTGATATGAGTCGAAGTATTCTAGACAATATTCCTTGGCTCATAGTGGGTACTGAGCCACGGCGAAGGGTGTGTGTATAGCAATATACACTATTCTCCAGCTGTGAGACGCGACTGAACAACGGCAACGGGTGGGTGTATAGCAAATACGCTATTCTCTAGCTGTGTGACGCGACTGAACTACGGCAACGGGTGGGTGTATAACAATGTACACTATTCTCTAGCTGTGTTGACGCTACTGCACTACGGCGACGGGTAGGTGTGTAGAAATGCGCGCTATTCTGTAGCTGTGTGGACAGAATACTCAACTGAACGTGGATTCTCATCGGGCGGCCCCACTGTCAAGCAGCTGCCACCCATATTCGTCAATACTCATGGGGCCGACGCATTGTCGAGCCGCTGCCACTCATATTCGTCGATATTCATCGGGCAGCCATACTGTCAAGCCGCTGCCACCACCCCTGCGAGTCATCCAACGTTCACCCACCATTTCTTCGTTCGACGATTCCCGAGAAACCGTCTTTCATCATCCATCATCGATCTCCCTGGGTACATCATTCGTCATCATTCATCATCGTCATCGTTTAATGTACTGAGAATTGGTTACTCTTTATAATATGTTATGAAAAACATTGTGCTTCTGTCTTCTTCATGTTCCCACATAAAAATAAATTCTTGTGACGGTCCAATCGGCGTACACCCCCTTCGGGTATGTTTTGGGAACATATGTATGTGTTATCTTCCTTGCAATGCAAAAGTTTTACCCAGAACTTTGTCCGTATTAGATATACATATACCGACTCCAAATTGGCAGAAAAGAATTTTGTCCAAACTTACTTGTTGTCTAAACCCGTTATTTGAATGACGCACATTTTTGGTCGTATCAGAGTGTATATACCCTCGTTAGCCTAAATGCTGAGGGTAAAATTATAACGTTGCAATAAAGACCACAAAAGCTAATAAAAACTTTAATGCGAGAGGTGTATGAAGGGGTGACCAAAATGTTGAAACATTCCAGACACCATTTTTCAGAAAGTACTGGTTTCGTCAGAAAAAAACCAACACTATCTAAGATGTAGGGCCACATAAGAACTGATGATCAAAATTACTTAACTTTTACGTAGGAACTACATACACAAATGGACCTAGTTAGTGAATCACTGACTGATTGACCGACATATAGAGTCTCTCTCTTTAATACTTAAGACTTTTTAGAGCTTTTGGGTTATGGTACTACCAGGAAGCATACCGTTGTAGTTAAAATCTCGATGACAACAATCGATGAAATGGAAAAACAATTCTCGAACATGTAGGGATGAGGTATCGGTAGGAGTTATTCGATATTGTCAATCTTCGGCGCACTTGTTCATGCAAAGTATTATATCGCTGTAAACAGGACCACAAGGAGTACCTTGGGAAAAATATACAAATTATTTTGAACTTTTATAAGGAAACAAGAGGTATGTATTTTAGCTCCGCAAAAGTGCACCCCGAAAACGTGCACATATACCGGGTTTGAATATGGACTATATCGATCTACTCTTTCGGGTACCTTCCACACAAAATTCGTAAAAAGGAAGTTCAAAAGCTCCTCTATGATCGTTTTAAAATGTTTTTCAGATGGTTGTCCTTGCAGTCCCCTATACAACGGTTCATACTTCCTGAGATAATAGACTAAAAGCTCCAAGAAACCCAGACGGCTATAACTAAAATGGAAACTCCACAAGATATCGCTCGCAGGGAGATCTGATTGCACATCGTATTAAAAATTTAAATTAGTTTTACGTAATTTAATATTTCGAGTCCCATCTGAATCAGAATTTTGCTTATTAAAATTTTGTGGTATATGTCTATGATTTAGTATAGCCTTACATTACCATACCTACAGATTTCACGTATTTTGAAGCAAACTCGTGATACAAAATTAAACTATTTTATATACAGCATAATTATTGTGGTTGCCTTTTGGGTCATAGGCTGAGGGTATATCTCCGTCAGCACAGCTGACTGATACTTCCTTACTTATTTTTTAGGAAAGTTGTTTATAATAATAATGTGTCATTATACTCGCAGATAGCGCAGATAAAGGCTCAAAAGCTCTAAATAAAACGGTGACCAACTGAAACTACTGGTGGGTGTGATATCTATAAAAAGGGATGACTCCCAACACATGATCAATTTCTTCAAGTACCTTTTCCGCTTTAATCCAAATCCATATTTTTCGGCAAGTTTAAATGTCTTAAAGGGCCCTAAAATTCAGAGAATTCCATAATACATAATTTGTGGGGAAAACTATTTTGGTTGTGTATCCGAAATTCGGTCTGTTCATAGATGAAACTTTCAATTCACAAAGGCTGAAGGTATAACTCTGCCAAAGCCGTCTGATATTTTTTACTTATTTCATATACCCAAATTTGAAAATTGTTCAATATTTTCCTCAGTAACACTAGATCTATATTGATGGAATGTTAAGTGAAGGAAATCTTGAGAATTTAAATGTCGAACAACGAAAAAAAAAATAATTCTGAATATCTATAAGTCGGCGTACAATTTCTGTATTCCAATATAAAAAGACACAGTTTCTTTTTGCGTATTTTGAATGTCCAGCCACACTTTCAGAGAATTTAAAGATTTGTTTTTATTTCGGTAAACCTCCTTGCTCAATCCCTTGAATTTTCCTTGATAATAGCTGAAGGAACTTGGTTATAATATGTTAAAACAGTATATACCCCACATACAGTAAATAACTTCTTTTAGTTTTTGTTTAACAAAAATATTTAAATTTAATACAATCGATTCAACCTAATATATTATGCATAACAAGAACAAACCCTACCGAATTTATGTTCGAATAGATCTGCATATTCAGATATTCAGTTAAGATAAAGATTAAAGAAAGCGACTTATGAATAAAAGATGAATTTTATTCCAAGAAGATTTTCTTGTCAATATGTCACACACAATATTTATTTGGTTGTAGTTATTGACTCACACCGGCTCATTCAATGATAGTCTATACACACATACATTTGTACAAATATAACATCAGCAATCTCCTACCAAACCTAAGATGTTGTTGTACATATTGTAGTTGTGCGGTTATTAAAATACGACACACTGTCACCACCAGAACATACAACACGCAAAATCGGCATCATTACTCGGGCTAAGTAAAGAAATTTAGAGAAGGTTGACTTTGTCCTTGTTTATTATTATAGCCGGTGCCTGAGGGGTGAATGACTGTCTGTAGTCTTTGATACATCCTTAGCGGTTTCTCTTTGATACTATTAAAGCTCATTTCTATGAAAATATCGAAATGATAGCTTTAACAATAAATTTACTAGAATATGTTACAGTTAGATAGAATATTTAATTTGAATTAAATTAGAAAGCATCAATGTTTACCAGCAAGCAATATATATTTATTTAAAATGTTAATTTAATAACAAATTAGAATTAAGTTAAATTAGAAATAAAATATTAAATTATAAATTTAAAAAGTACGAGGGAACTAGAAATGTTTCCGCCCTAACAATGAAAACGCGATTATTTACCAATAAAAATAATTTTATTGTTGTTATTATACACTTTTTCATACGCTCGAACCAATTGTTGAAGCACTTTTTCCAATCCGATTGAGACACCTCCAAAACATGCTTTGTTGGTATAACAAATGCACAAGGATGCTTCTTTCTCATGGCATATAACATGGCGATATTGCATTATCAGTTAACGCACGGCTTAATTTTCTTCTAGCACAACGGCCGTTGTTGGACGTCCCTCACGACCTTCGACCTTTAACCAGTTTTTCATAGTGCTATAGGATGGTTCATTATTGACACTCTTGATCGATGCACTCTTGCCGTCACTGTAACCAACACAACACATGATCGTATGTTAAACTGTCCTGAGTACGTTTATGCCAAAAACTGTCAAACTTTTCAAAAATGTCATACGGCCACTTTTGGAACTTGCAAACACAAATATAAATTTGGATTAAAGTTGAAAAGTGTTGTCGAGGAGGTACCTAAAGAAATGAACCGACACAGGCCATTTTATAAATGGTTTATAAGTGATTCCTTTCGATAGTTATTGCGCTCACCAGTTATTTCAATTGGCCACCGTAAGGAAAAAAAATTTGAACTTTTGTGAAGGAGGTACCCTAAGGAGTGCACCCATATAGCCCATCTTTGAACTTAAACTAAGTTTGGAGAAAATATTACCAGATCCAAAGTTTAGACCAAATCGGTTGTGCCGTTTAAGAGATTTCGCACGTTCTATTGTAGGAATATTTTTTTTTAATTTTTATTGGGCAGGTAGGGCCCACCCGCCACTACATATAGTGGTCTTTTACAGCTATCGACTCATTATGAGGCAGCGAATACAAAAAAAAAATAATAAAGCGATTCGTGAGCAGGAGCTGGAGCTGGTTCTATAAAAATTTAAAATAATAAATATTTTGTATAATATTTTTCATTTGTCATTTATATACTTTTTAAATTTTTTATTTCATATTTTCATAGAAAGAGAATTCAGCCACTTTTCCGAAAATTTGTGTGGAAGGTACCCGAAGGAATGGACCTATATAGTTTACATTCGAACTAGATCTATGTCTGGGAGAAATTATACGATGTGCAAAGTATTAACCAAATCGGTTAGTGCCTCTAAAAGTTATCGGGAGCACAATTTTAACGAAAATTTTTTTCCACCTCAGACAGGCAGACGGAAGGACATTGCTAAATCGACTCCAAATTGTCTGAAAACTGCTTGAGGTCACTGATATATCGGACTGAAAGAGAAATTAAAATCTCTTTCGATTGGTTCTACCGTCTTCCAACCAGTGTAACCAAATCTAAAAAGTGTTGCAGCTCAATCTGCTTTGGAATTATGCTGAAATAAATATTAAAATGCCAAAAAATAATGCTAAATTTAAAAACGTCGTTTTTAATAATATTTACCCTCCGCCACAATATGGAAGGTAAAATAAGTTTGTTTTTCCATTTAAAGCGCTTTAAAATAATAATTTGCGACCCTATAAAGTATATATATTTGATCAGGGTAAGATTCTTAGTCGATTTATGCATGTCACACAAATTGAGATAGGACACTCTGGAAACATGCGTCTTTTGTTTGCAGGCGAAGATGGACAATATTGGTCCATGTTTTGGTATAGCCCCATATAACGGTTCCGGCGGATTTTAGGTATTTTGCCGTTTTTTGGCTGCGTTAAGATTCCCAAAAAATCTGATTCACAAAAAATTGCGAACATAGGATCCCCCTTTTGGAATAGCTTCCATATATCGCTACCACCCGATTTCTAGTATTTTTAGTTTAATAACAAATTAGAATTAAGTTAATAACAAATTAGAATTAAGTTAAATTAGAAATAAAATATTAAATTATAAATTTAAAAAGTACGAGGGAACTAGAAATGTTTCCGCCCTAACAATGAAAACGCGATTATTTACCAATAAAAATAATTTTATTGTTGTTATTATACACTTTTTCATACGCTCGAACCAATTGTTGAAGCACTTTTTCCAATCCGATTGAGACACCTCCAAAACATGCTTTCTTGGTATAACAAATGCACAAGGATGCTTCTTTCTCATGGCATATAACATGGCGATATTGCATTATCAGTTAACGCACGGCTTAATTTTCTTCTAGCACAACGGCCGTTGTTGGACGTCCCTCACGACCTTCGACCTTTAACCAGTTTTTCATAGTGCTATAGGATGGTTCATTATTGACACTCTTGATCGATGCACTCTTGCCGTCACTGTAACCAACACAACACATGATCGTATGTTAAACTGTCCTGAGTACGTTTATGCCAAAAACTGTCAAACTTTTCAAAAATGTCATACGGCCACTTTTGGAACTTGCAAACACAAATATAAATTTGGATTAAAGTTGAAAAGTGTTGTCGAGGAGGTACCTAAAGAAATGAACCGACACAGGCCATTTTATAAATGGTTTATAAGTGATTCCTTTCGATAGTTATTGCGCTCACCAGTTATTTCAATTGGCCACCGTAAGGAAAAAAAATTTGAACTTTTGTGAAGGAGGTACCCTAAGGAGTGCACCCATATAGCCCATCTTTGAACTTAAACTAAGTTTGGAGAAAATATTACCAGATCCAAAGTTTAGACCAAATCGGTTGTGCCGTTTAAGAGATTTCGCACGTTCTATTGTAGGAATATTTTTTTTTAATTTTTATTGGGCAGGTAGGGCCCACCCGCCACTACATATAGTGGTCTTTTACAGCTATCGACTCATTATGAGGCAGCGAATACAAAAAAAAAATAATAAAGCGATTCGTGAGCAGGAGCTGGAGCTGGTTCTATAAAAATTTAAAATAATAAATATTTTGTATAATATTTTTCATTTGTCATTTATATACTTTTTAAATTTTTTATTTCATATTTTCATAGAAAGAGAATTCAGCCACTTTTCCGAAAATTTGTGTGGAAGGTACCCGAAGGAATGGACCTATATAGTTTACATTCGAACTAGATCTATGTCTGGGAGAAATTATACGATGTGCAAAGTATTAACCAAATCGGTTAGTGCCTCTAAAAGTTATCGGGAGCACAATTTTAACGAAAATTTTTTTCCACCTCAGACAGGCAGACGGAAGGACATTGCTAAATCGACTCCAAATTGTCTGAAAACTGCTTGAGGTCACTGATATATCGGACTGAAAGAGAAATTAAAATCTCTTTCGATTGGTTCTACCGTCTTCCAACCAGTGTAACCAAATCTAAAAAGTGTTGCAGCTCAATCTGCTTTGGAATTATGCTGAAATAAATATTAAAATGCCAAAAAATAATGCTAAATTTAAAAACGTCGTTTTTAATAATATTTACCCTCCGCCACAATATGGAAGGTAAAATAAGTTTGTTTTTCCATTTAAAGCGCTTTAAAATAATAATTTGCGACCCTATAAAGTATATATATTTGATCAGGGTAAGATTCTTAGTCGATTTATGCATGTCACACAAATTGAGATAGGACACTCTGGAAACATGCGTCTTTTGTTTGCAGGCGAAGATGGACAATATTGGTCCATGTTTTGGTATAGCCCCATATAACGGTTCCGGCGGATTTTAGGTATTTTGCCGTTTTTTGGCTGCGTTAAGATTCCCAAAAAATCTGATTCACAAAAAATTGCGAACATAGGATCCCCCTTTTGGAATAGCTTCCATATATCGCTACCACCCGATTTCTAGTATTTTTAGGTTTTTAGCTACATTTTTAGACCGAATTACCTATAATTTAGCATTTAGCGTTCCTAGGGGTCAAAAAACTTATCTACCAAAAACTGCCAACATTGGTTCATGTTTTGGAAAAGCCTTATATAACGGGTATTTTAATGTTTTTAGATACATTTTGAGACCAGATCGAATTAGCTGTAACTCCGTATTTAGGGGTTTCAACAAACTTCTCCATTAGAAATTGTGGACATAGGTCAATACACCGGTTTAAGTTTTTATACCCTCAGCCTTTAGGCTAAGGAGGGTATATGAAGAAAAGACAAAATTTTTTAGTTTTCCATAAAAAAAAATAAATTTTTTTTTAAGCTACATGAAAGATTTTTGTACATAGATTGGGAAAAAATGCCATTCTTAAATCTGTTCGTGATACTAATTTTGGTTGTTGCGCGCAAAAGTTATGGCGGTTTCAATTCTGATAAAAAGAAAAAAATCTTTAAAAGACTCTAATCATTATATTGAGAAACTCTCTTAATTAGGGGCTCCCTACATACTATATGTTTACTGAGGTCCCATAACTTTAGTGAAAAAGTTGTGAATTTTCGCGGAAATTAGGAAAGAATTCCAAACAATTGGTAGTTTGCAACTTGTTTTAATAAAATTCAACCTGCTTATGCCTCTGAAAAATATATAAAAAATATGTACGTAATCTATACATCGCGAAGATTCAAATGAAACCAAAACTATACAAATCCGTTTAGTGGTTTTCATATTATAGCGAAAACAAAAAAATATATTGAGGAAATTTATAAAATTTTTGTAAGAGAAAATATTTATTAAAATTTATTTTAGTTAAATTTCACACAATAAATCACATTTTTTATTCTAATCACTTCTCGAAAACACGCTAACATCTAGCAGAAGATATGGATATCTTTCAAATAAATGTTGGGTTCCTTTAAATGGGGTATAATCTTGAAATAAAATTGTATCGGGTAATGTTCATTTTGAAATGCGTGTAAATCGCGAAATACTCAAAATCACTTGATGCGCATGCGATTTACCAATACAGCGAATTCTTCTCTTTTAATTTGTACACATTTGCCAGGATTTACTTTGGCCGCTAAGATGTAGCATCGTCTCCATTTTATTGTGCAACAAACTGTATTACGCTTATATTTTGCACAAAGTGCATACACTTTTTATGCGCATCCGATTTCACTATCAACCGTGAAAAAATACATCGATCTAAACATATTTCAATAAAATCCATAAAGAACCGTGGATGTAGCATCACACAGTATTTTTTGGATAAATCGGATACAGCTCCCATGCCACTAAATTTTTCAAACCGCTGTTTTCGCACAAACGCGAGTGATGATTCACTTTCTTCATTGAAATGGAAACGATCCACATAAAACGCGAATTAGTCAGCGATATTTTGAAAAACATTTTTCGCAAATTTTTCAATTTTTGCAGTAGCCATTTCCGCCGTTCTAGTAGATGGATTTTTACGATCTGTGATTCATATGATCCGGATCATCGAAAAACTAAAATATCGCGGGGTACCAGCACACTCAAAACGGTATTGTAAATACTGTACCCAAAAAATAGGTTTTTTAGAAAAAATATCACACTAAATTTTGGCCTTTGGCAGTAGATTACTCTGCTGCTGTGTGGGCTACATACTCAATATAGATATCAGATTATGCGAAATCGCGAGTTCTTTAATCCTATATTTGGTTTTTCGAAATATCCGAATGCGCGTCCCAGTTACATAAAAAATACAAAAAACACCTGAAATCCTGCTTCAAAATGTCAGCATCCATAAAAGGTGGATGCAATGGAAATTTTGGAAAGTGATACATTAGAAGTTTAATCTTCATTTTGAATTCTCCTACTTTTACTTTGGACAGATGTCCGTCATTTGATTTAATCAGAAATCGAACAGCAATGTAAAAAACCTGTTTAGCTTCAACGTGTTTTTACCTATGTTTTTTCCTTTACGCGGTCGTAACTACCACGTAAATAAATTTTTTTTGCTAAATTTTTGAGCTTTGTACAAAAACATCTAAATTAATCCAGCAATAGTCATAGTTACTGGTAAACTACAATAGTTCGCGTATTATAATAGTGGAATCCTTGGCTTCATGAAAACTAAAAAATTTTGACTTTTCCTCATATATATTTGACCGTTTAGTCGATTTATGCATGTCCATCTGTGGTAATCACACAAATTGAGATAGGGTACACTGGAAACATGCGTCTTTTGTTTGCAGGAGAAGATGGACATTATTGGTCCATGTTTTGGTATAGCCCCATATAACGGTTCCGGCCGATTTCAGGTATTTTACCGTTTTTGGCTGCGTTTTCAGGCCAAATTAGCTATGATTTTGTATTTAAGATTCCCAAAAAGCTGATCCACAAAAATTGCGAACATACGGTCCACCTTTTGGAATAACCCCCATATAAGGTTACCCGATTTCAAGTATTTTGACGTTTTTAGATACATTTTCAGACCGAATTACCTATAATTTAGCCATTAGCGTTCCTAGGGGTCAAAAAACTTATCTACCAAAAACTGCCAACATTGGTTCATTTTTAGAAAAGCCTTATATAACGGGTATTTTAATGTTTTTAGATACATTTTGAGACCAGATCGAATTAGCTGTAATTCCGTATTTAGGGGTTTCAACAAATCTCTCCATGAGAAATTGTGGACATAGGTCCATATACCGGTTTAAGTTTTTATATACATTTTCGGTTTAAATTGGCCGTAATTAGCATTTAAGCTTCGTAGTGATGAACAAACGTCGCCGCCAAAGTTGTGGACATAGGTTAAGGTTTCGGAATATGTCTTATAAACTGGTACCGACTGATTTAAGGTACTTAGGTGTCATTTGGGTTCAAAGTGGTTATACAACTTCTTCAGCATAAATCGCGGACACATGCCGGTTCGGTGGCCCCCTTATAATGACGAAGCTGATTTTAGCTTTTTATGTTTAAATCTAAATTTTCGGGCAAAATTAAATGTCATTTGATATTTATAGGTGTCAGTGGTCAAAAAACTTCTCCATCTAAAATAATGGCATTGGTACTTTTGAAAAAAAAAGAAAAACTAATTATTCCGCATCAGTTCAGAATATTTCATGTTGGAGGGTATAACATGTTCGGCCCGGCCAAAGCTAACTTTTTTGCTTGTTTTATTTTATTATACCCTACACCACTATGTGGGGAGGGTATTATAAGTTGGTTTTGGCCAAAAAGTTTGTAACGCATCGAAATAATGGTCGTAGACCCATACATATATATACCAAAATGAATGTCTCGACGAGCTGAGTCGATCTGGCTAGGTGTGTCCGTCCGTCCGTCCGTCCGTCTGTCCGTCTGTCCAAACCTTGTAATCCGCTACAGGTCGTAATTTTGATCGAATCGTCACCAAATTTTAAGTGTTGATGAGGGTCCCGGAGGGGAAGAAGCCTATGCTCGGATAATATTTAGGGCTCGGAATGGGCAAAAAACTTATTTGGGGAAAAAGTCACAGTTTTTTTCCAAAGCAAAAATCTCCGCATCTATAACGGGTATATCAAAAGCAAAACCTGATAATGAAAGTAGAAAATATCACCTTTCTAACGACGTAAAGTAGGTTATCGTAGGTGATCAAACAGCGAAGATATCACAATAGTCGCAAATAGAACCAAACTTTTCATTTTTGCGATTTCAGTTATAATGGCGAATATCACAGATTTGGATGGGGACTTTCCAAAAACAAAGTCTGGGTATGAAAGTAGAAAATCCCATCTTTACAATGATTCAAAGTAGGTTGGCGTCGGTGGCCAAATAACGGAGGTATAGCAATAGTCGGTAATACATCCCATTTTTCATTATTTCCCGAAATCGCTCTACACTCTACGCTTTCTGGAATACCACGCCTTTTCATCTCTCCACACACTTTAAGCTTAGGCCTGCCAATTCTGCGTGCACCGCCATGGGGCACGTATTTATACGCCTTTTTAACCACGTTCATCTTCCCTCATTCTTATGAAGGGCCTAGCCAACGCAATCGTTGCATCTCGATACGTTTATCTATACGGATGTCGTTGCATAGCAGATAGAGCTCGTGGTTCATACGACGTCGATATTCACCGTCAACGCAGATTGGTCCATAGATCTTTCGAAGAACTTTTCTCTCAAACACACCAAGCACAGCCTTGTATGCTTGCCCAAGTACCCAGGCTTCGGAACCATACATCAGCACGGGTAGTATCAGTGTTTTGTAAGCAAAGTAGCATCTGTTGGCCAATATAATTCTTCTTTTTATTTCCGAACTGATGTTTTTTGCTGTGTTTACGGCACCATCAACTTGGTCTTCTCGCTGTTTACCGCCAGATACACTTTAGCAGATTCGCTTTCAACTTTTGCGAAGGTACCAGTTACTTCCTTTATCGATCGAACTATGATACCAATGTCAATGTCAACGTCATAAACAAGTAACATATGGCTGTTTGTATATATTGTGCCACTTCTTTTAACCTTCGCATCTCGTATAACCACACTAGAGGCCGTCTCCTTGTCTGAAACCTCTTTTGTTACTAAACTCTTCGAAGAGGTTCTTTCCTATTTTAAGTGAGGACCGAGTATTAGTTAATGTCATTCTACTAAGCTGAATGAGCTTTGTAGGCATAACAAATTCACATACTTTTGAACTTAGGGGGCTGTCGAAGGCTTCTTTGTAATCGACAAAAAGGTGATAGGTGTTGATCTGCATCTCTTGGGTCTTCTCCAGGATTTATGGCAGGGTAAATATGTGGTCAATGGTGGATTTTCCAAGTCTAAAGTCGCATTGGTATGGTCCAATTATTTCATTGACCATAGGCTTTAGTCGTTCGCATAATATCCCTGACACTATCTTGTAGGCATTGGGTAGAAGACTAATGCCCCTATAGTTAGAACATACAGTCTTATCTCTTTTCTTGTGGACAGGGCACATTATGCTCAAGTTCCAATCGTCGGGTACTCGTTCTTTCTGTCAGATGGTGCTAACTTGGTAGAGGTCTGTGGTATCCAAGTATGGATTTTGCGGCTGTTTGCATGGAGTGGGCAATATTTTGCCATTCTGCTGATATGTTATCGGGACGAGGAGTGCTTTCATTAAGCAATTGGGCTAATTGGGTGGAATATGTTGTGGCTATCTGTTGTGTTTGCATCCTACCGATGTCCAACTTCCTCGTTGTGTCTGTTCGTGCTTTATTTGCAACGTTTAGACGGGTATGTACCTTTGCTGCAACAAGCTAGTGATCCGAATCTATGTTTGCACCTCGGAACGATAGTACATCCAACACGCTCGATGAATGTCTTCCATCTACCACAACGTGATCAATTTGATTACTTTTTCGTTGATCTGGAGACAGCCAGGTACCCTTATGAATATCGAGATGCTTAAATCTAGTACTGCTAACTACCACGTTTTTTGCAGCTGTAAAGTCTATCAGCCTCAGACCTTTGTCAGAGGTTTCACTCTGGATACTGAATTTCCCGACTGGTGGGCCAAAGATATTCTCCTTTCTAATTTTGGCACTAAAATAGCCTAGAATAGTTGTAATGTCATGGGCAGGAAAATGGTCGCATGTTTCTTCTAAGCGCTCATAGAATAAGCGTATCTAAACCTAGATTGACCTTTCAGGTCAACATTTTGATGTTCCCATAAACCGCCTAATAGCGACAAGGGTGACTTTTGTCATAACGCCGAGTTTACGCTGAATAATAGCTCAGCTTATTTCACGGCAGCATATGTAGAGAAGTTTTACATGGCTGAAATACTCAGGAAGTGTATACCATATTACGGGGAAAATGTCAAGTTATCTGGCCTAGGAATAGAACACGGACATTCAGTGTGCAATAGATGTGTGCATACCCTTGCACCACAGTGGTAACCAATTTTGATTCAATCGTTAAAAAGTTTTTGGTGGATATGGGCGTCCAGTAGGGAAGAAGCATATTGATTTTGATACATGCTACTCATTTCAATTTGTATTCAATTCAATTCCATTTCATTCATATAATTTATGTATAAGTGCAATGTAATGACTGTCATTTTTATTGGACTTTAAATCTCTTAGGTAATCATTAACTTCTAATTACTGAATATTTTAAGCATATAAACAAAATTGGTTCGTTCAGTATACGTATGCCGTTCAGACTCGTCTTGAAGAGAAATGGGACTACTGTTATAAAGCTAACAGAAACAGAATAATTTATCTTTAATTTATATCCAAAAAAATATCTTTTACTTATCCTCTGAATGATTTTACACTAACTTTGTTCCTTCATAATTTAGCTCATATGTATACATTAAAATCTCTTAAATATTTGTATATACCAACATTATGGAATTTTTATAAAGATTTGCATTTAAAAAAAATCATTGAAATGTTAATATTATTCTATGCAGCAATATTTCCCCATACATGTACATACTTGCAATTTGTTTCCGTTTCCCTATTATTATCCGCAGGATATATTTCCATTTCGTTCAAGCAAAGCTAAAGAAAAAATAAAAAAGGATATAACTTTCCATCGAAATCGATAAGCAACACAACTGTCGTGGGAAGTACAATAAGATGAATATATTTATAACAAGAACAACAATAACATCAGCATTTGGAAAGTAGCAAAAACGTAGACATTGTTATTATTATTGTTGTTGTTATTGATCAATGGTAATATTTTCATGTTATCCTTTTATCTTCTTAAGATGTACTTCCAGAACGACTGTGTCCGTTCGTTTCTTTCCTTCGGGGTATTTGAATACATACAAGCTGAAATGAAGATGAATATATCCAGGAAAAGACGGACATTCACATTCACATTATTTTCATATGAATATTTTATGAGTAAATGCAAATAAAGGCTCCAGCGAACATATGTGTATGTGAATAATACTGAGTTATTGAGAAGCAGAAGCAGATTTTATTTGTCAGTACGATAGTGTTTTACCAAAAACGTAAAAAAATTAATTATGTAATGAATAAGCTCGCTTAAATGTCTTAAATTATATACCCTGCATAAATAAGTTTCCCTTAAAGTTCTTGAAGTGACCCTTCCATTTAATTTTCTCATTACTGCGTAGTTGATGGTGTCATGGTACCATTTTTTAAGAATTTACTGGTAGCACAAACAGTTAAAAGCCCAAGTGGATCCGAGCTAGGAAGTAATGGGCATAAATGAATTTAGCATAGGAAGTAATGGGCATAAATGAATTTAGCATGGCTGGGTTAGGGTAAGGTTAGGTAGAATAGCTCGTAGTTGTCATAGTAGACTGCTGTTTTACTCGGAGACATTGTGGTCCATTGTCTTCATTTCGAGAAAAATGCGTACCGTGAAAAAAGAATATATATTGACGATTTTAGATATTGTGGAGAGGGAAAGAGAGACGGAGCATGCCTTTTTTTGTGGTGCAGTATTTCCCGATCGTCGTAACATTGCAGCTTGGCCATTCTTTAGGCTGCGCCATGAATTTATCTCCTTGAGTCGAAGTACAATCTTGGCTACCAGTTCCTGCACTACCAAATTCAACGGGAGAAGGTCTAGTAGTACACGGAGGGCTGCCTGTGGAGTGCTTTTTTGCACCGGTGATTAGTAGCGATGCTGCCCGTTAGACCTTGTTTAATTTATGATGATACGATGCCTTGCTCAAAGCATTCCATCATACCAGAGAACCATAAGTATTCTCTGGCGTAATATGGTCATGAAGATCCAATGGATGACCTTTGGTTTCAGTACCCTACTTTTATCAATGGAGTTCATCTTCTGGATTCTTTTTCCATGTTAATTGGTGGTCCAGGACAATGCCAAGGTACTTGACTTCTAGGGTGACTCCATCAAGCATTGGTAGGGTTAATGGTTTAAACTTTCTCTTCTTTTTGAAGAGAATCAGCTTTGTCTTAGATGGGTCCATTAAAATATCATTGCTGTGTGTCCATCTTGACTAAAGCCACTTACATGAGTTCCGATAGTGTTTGTGGATCATTATGACCACGTCGCACATTGGGGCAAGATTCCAAAAAACGGAGATTAATTCAGGGAAGCATTTGAGTGAGCTAATGTTAATATTTTTCGAATGTTTACACCTCATTCAATATAACGGAACACAGTTTTGGTGCAAATTGAGGAATTGGAGAGGTATATTCGAAGCCCTCATAAATGGGTACCATCAAAACTATGAAGTGTTTTTACGGTTTTGCCTTCATTTCTTATTTGATGAATCCAAAATCTTCTAATATGACAAATTATTGGTTAACCTAATATTTGGCAAAAAATTATTAAGATAGGTCAATATTTTAGTGTAGCTCCCATACAACGGTATCTCCCGATTTTATGTATTTCGAGGGTCTTGACCACATTTTTTAGTACATTTATCTGTAAATTAGGATTTATAGTTCTGAATGCCTAAGAATTCATAGTGTGAAAATTTGTCAATATAGGTCAATGTTTTGGTATAGGCCCCATATAGAGGTGCAGTCAAATTTGGGAGCTTTCGAATATTATATGCATATATTGCAACTAAACTGGTTCAAATTGTGAATTGTACATTTTGAAGGGATTGAAAATATTTCTATCAAACATCATCTCTATATATTCTCGTTTTGGAATAAGCTCCATATAAAATATTCCGATACTTTTTTAACTCTAAATGCTTTTAAAAAATAGGAAAAATGGCTACATTTTAAGTTAATTTTTAATATGCTTCTAAACTTCTTTTGCCATAAATATGTTTTTCTAAGACTTAGATTCCTAACTGAAGTTGACGATTCCATTATAAAAGGGGCACTTTTGATGAGTAAAAAATATTACTCTTTATATACCAAAATTTAATTTAATTTTTTATGGTGCTCTTTAAATTATTAAAAATTCTTTAGCTTTATGACAGTGTAGAAGTTAACAATATATGATCTTGACATTTTGGTTAAAGACTTACAATTTTGTACCACATTACCATGTAACGACAGTTATACCAAAAACCGAATTTAATATATTTTAATTAATCTCCATTTTTTGCTATTTCACCCCTTGTGCATCGCCATCATTTTATATAAATCATTATATATAGTAACTATAACATAATGGTAGACCTGCACAAGTTGTGTTATGTAGGGAGACCACAGACATTAAACCAAAACACGACATACTGTACAACAGTAACAGGGAAAATGAAGACAAAAACCCCAAAATGCAAACATTTGACCCATATCTATTTCCACCATATTTGACATAACTCAAAATGAGCAAGCAGGGAGCAAGTTTTGTTTGCGCAATATCAAAGAAAACAATCAAGAGAAAAATACAAAAAAAATTCTCACGACCTTCTCGACACTCTTTTTTGTTATACTCCAATACATTTCAAAATTATGCAAAATCTGGACACATTTTGACGAATTTTTTTGAACACATTTCTACAAGGCTTTTTCATTAAAATTTTTTCCTAAAATATTAAGAATTACCTCTGTTTGAAATATTTATTTTGAAAATGCCAAGTTTATGTAGCGAAAACTACGTTATGGCGATTTAAAAGCAGCAAAATTTAATACTTTTCACCTGTTTCTTAAATTTTAAAAATATGTTCACCTTTAACACTGTGCTACCCGAAAAGTAAACAACATACGACTTTGCTATTTTGGCTAGTGAGGTAGAATTTTATACTCGTTAACCCTGTCAAGACAGATTATCAAAAACTTGTGTTTCAATTTTTCAATTAAGACCCGTTTTTTTGAATCTTGCCCCAACGTGCGTCGCACAGTGTTGCCGCTTCCATACAAAAGTGGACAAAAATAGAAGGAGTTGACCTAGGTTGATAAATTTTTGCATAAGTATTTATAAGGGCATAGGAATGAAAAATTTCAAGTTTGGTCCATATCCGTTCAGATTTGGATATAGTCCCAATGTATATCTTTCCCAGATTTTGCTATAACTCGGTCAATTTTAATCGAATAGTCTTCATAAAAATCGGTTCAGTTTTGGATATAGCTCCCATATATATCTTTCCCCGATTTTGCTATAAATCGCTTAATTTTTGATGATACCCTTCAAATTTAACATGGGCAACACTGTGCGTCGTGAGTATATGCGATCGTTTTAATTTGTAGTTTATCATATTCCTTAAGTATTTCTTTGATATAACCATGCTGGGTAGGGCTTATAACAGTACTTGAAAGCGTGACCCTGATTCCAAGGTCCATAGTTTTTGGGAAGTGTGTGGCTTGATTTCCACATATAGGGGAACTCACTCCATTGAGCTGGAGTAAGCGATAGGCACAAACGAGCTCTAAAAATATTTTCCGAGTGGGTTTTGTAACATTGCAGGAAAGAAACCGTCTGGAGCGGGAGATTTAACGGACTTGAAGGTGTTTAATGTCCAGGCTATATTTGGGCAACTTCTGATCTCCTTAATCACTCTCACCTCGTCGGTGGCGTGGTTACAAATAGTTGGAGCATTTGAGCGCTCTGGCGGATCAGTGCTATTGGGGCAGTGGGTATTGGCTAGAGTTTCTGGTCGGGAATTCACGGCCCGGGATTTCCCGGGAATTCCCGAAATTTTTTGAAAGGGATTTCCCGGGAAATTTTTTTGAAATTCCCGGGAAAACGGGTATTCTTATTTTCATGTATAAGTCACATGTTATTTGCCTTATAGTTATTTAATATTGGAAATATAGTGGAATGGCGATAATTCGTGCCCCGATTATTCTTAATTGAAGGCCCATTGAAAAAATCGCCATAATTCGTATAAAATATGTATGTATTGGTGTTCTCGATAATTGGTGTTTTTTGGACTTCGAAGTCTGTATAGCCTCACATAATTCTTAATTTTTAGTTTATCATGGTTGTTCTAGTCTACATTTTTATTGGTGGCATTTTTGAAGGATATTTATTGGCTAAGATATAAAAGCTCTGATCCATTCGACTTGCACTATGCAATACTGAAAATGCAAACAACTTCTAGTATGGATTTTTTGAAAGTGCATATTTAGACTACAAAAACCCTAGTTGGGTTTTGTCTTGTCAGATCCAGTTCGGATTTTATGGCCTCATCTAAACCGGGCTAAATCCACACTTTTTTGCATTTATCAGGCCTTTATCTCTGAAACGAATAGAAAATTTCTGTCTTTTGCAATATTGTAGCCCTAAGCTAGAAGAACTTATCTTATTAAGAAACCACATAAGAAAAACTCCATCTAGGGCATCAAAATCTATAAAATATAGAAAATTTTACATAATTGCTGAAATTCCGAAACTCTAAAATGCTTACTTCATGGTGTTTCAGCGGTATTTTACATCATATCTTTTACAACACGTATTTCAAACACAGTTCACACCAACAGTTTATTCTCGCATTTCGGATTTCACTACATTATTGACATTTTTATTAAATCGTCGTTGAAAAATGTACTGAAAACAACTGGATAGAGGCATTTTACAACAATGACATGTTCTGAAGAGTTGTGTTTTACATTCCAGGAAATATTTTTCCAAAAGAAAATATTAACGGTTTAGGAGATACGGTGCGAAATGTTTAAAATTTGTGGTATTTTTGTATATATTTTGAAATTTGAGGCAATAAATGTAGTTTTTCGAGTTCATTATTTCTCCAAATATTGTACTCTAGTATCTACAAATTTGCCTCAGAGGTCAGAAGAAGATTCGCATTGGTTTCAGAGATATAGCCCCGAATTTCTTTAAAAACTCAATATTTAACTATGTTTAGAAGGGGCCATAAAATCCGAGCTGGATCTGACACAACAAAACCCAACTAGGGTTTCTTGTCGTTTGGGTCTGTACTTTCAAAAAATCCTCAGTTCGAATTGTTTGCACAAAATTACCTTAAAAATGTTGCACAGTGTTATTGTTTGCAATATAATAAGTAATAACAATGGTATATATCATTGGTGCCAACGTGTTGCCATTGTGAAGCCGTGTACCCCAAAGGACAACCGTGTAAAAATTCGTTATAAACGGATTTGTTATATGATCAACACGCATTTCGAATAATAATAAGAACATACAATATAGTTGACTTTAAATAATTGACTTTAAAATATATAATCGGACAGCACTCTTTGATATCAAGGAAGCTTTGCTAGGATAGTAGTTGGAAAAAGATGTTTTATATAACATCCGCTAATTAGTCAGGAATAATTTCTATCACGTCTATGCCCCACGAATTCAAATTACCATAGTCCCGGGAATTCGAAAACTCTAGTATTGCCTAGGAAATCCAGAGTTTCTAGAGTTAGTGTATGTGCCTTTTTTGATACTGCCGATAGATTTGGGGTCCTTCGAGAGTACTCTACGGAATTGGGCAACGTCTTTTACTCCCTCTATCGACTCGCTAAAGCCGATCCAAGACCTGCGTTTAGCCTTCTTTATTTCACTGTTGTACTTCCCAATCTTTGGACTACTTCGTTTTGTGAAGATGGCACAATGCTTGATCAGAGCTGAACAAGATTTCTTTGTCAGCATCCCAAGTACTGCCGGCAGCGTAGTGGACCTGTACTGACAATTTTCTGGGGAAAATTTTTTTAGCCCCAGTTTTCGATGCAATGTTTTGTGATATCATCGTTAACTTGGTCTTTCTATCGGATTTCTGGCTTTCCCTTGAGACGTATACCGTCGATAAGTTCGTGTTCATATGCCTTTCTGGTGGGGGCATCTTTATCCATCCTGCTGAAATGACATAGCCAACATAATCGTTGTAGATATGTACGTTCGGCTGGTACAACTCTTGGTTCATACGACGTTGGTATCTTTCGAAGATTTTTTCTCCCGAACACACCAAGTTCTGCCTCATCTGTTTTCGCAAGTACCCATACTTCAGATCCATACATATGTAAGTACGGGTAGTATCGGTGTCTGGTAGAGTGTAAGTTTGGTTTGACGAGAGGTTACTTTTTACTTAGACTTAAAAGAAGAAGAATATACTTATTGAGAATTTTGTCTGTAACTTTTCTTTTCTCTTACGGACTTTGTCGGATTTTTTCGCCCATTGATGCTGTTTAGGATTTGTTATCGTCCATGACCTCTGTCTTTATCCTAAAGCGATCTAATTATAAAAGTAAAGAAATGGTTAAGTCGAATTCTCCCGCTTCTATGTTTTAGTTTTTCATGGCTGATGGACCGTGAATCTCACCATTTAAGGAAATTTTTTAATATATCGTTTTTCTTGATCGAAAATTAATTTGCAAGCTGATGCACTCATAAGTTTAGCAAATATAGCAATTATAAAACAATATGTTATCGAAATTCGTCTACAAATATATATCATTTTGGACCACGGGACATTCCTGAACATATTCTGAAATTGAATGAAATTAGGTGCAGTAATTATGGAAAAATGATGTATTGAGAAGAGTGGACTGGTCAGCAGATTCCAAGATATAACCTAATTAAAAAAGAGGACGTGGTCCCATATTTTGTCTCCAAACATGTATTTAGGGTACACAAAACCCCATTTCCTCGAAAATTTATGTTCAAACCGATATAATATTAAGTTTGGCTTATACAAATAGCGTTTAAAAGAAAGGCGTGCAAAAGGTACACCATCTCTTCCGATATTCGTAAAATATACATACCGACGGCAAAGCTTGAGCTTTTGCTGCAAATTTCATGGAAATCCGTTCAGTAGTATAAGAGATATAACATAGATTGTATACAGATTTCAGATTATTTCGTAAATTTTTAAACCGATACATTCGTAATTTTTGCAAATATAGGGTTTTTTAAAAAAAATATCGCATAAGGGAGGTACTCAGCCCCCTCTGGAATTCAATAAAATATATACAGTTTTTGGAGGCCATCCCTGTATATTCCCTGACCACTTCAAGAAAATCGGTTCAGTAGTATTTGTAGAAAAAGTTTAAATTGAAAAAAGTGGGCGTGGTTAAATTTTCTTTCCATAAAAACCTATGTTGGGTTATGGCGGCATTTGACTTTTATTCATAAAGATATGGCGTTTTTTAATACGGCAAGGTGAGTACCCCGGCCCTTCGAAATTCAAGAAAATACGCTTCCTATTTTCCCAAATAAGTAGGTAAGGTCGGAGACACAACCACAATTGTCTCGCAAATTAATTTCCAAACAGATACATTCGTAATTATCGTAAATATAGCATTTAAAAAAACAGGTATAAGGGAAGACATCCGCCCCCACCGAAATTCAATTAAATTTGTGGCCTATTTACATTTCATGACAAACTCAGGAAAATTGGTTTAGTTTTTTTTTAGATAAAAATTTAAAATTGAAAAAAATGTAAAAGAAGGGTTATGACGAACATTTCAAAAAAATAATTATCCAAATCGGTCCAGCCGTTCTCAACTGATGCCATTACCAACGAAGGACATTTGATTCTTATTTGTATAGATTTTTTTGGATGACGTTAATAGAAAAGTTGAAAGTACGGCATTTTCACTATACCTTTGTACTGTAGGCGTAACAAAATTATAAGGAAAAAGCTGAACTCTTGATAATTTTATATTAATTTTTGCTGGAAAGAAACGACTTTCTAACGACTATACTTTGCAACAGGTAGATGTTCTCATAATGAATCAAATCATCGAAGTGAAATAATAAAAAAATTCAATTAGATTGAAAACCCAGACTGTTTTTATAATTTGATTCCCATTGCGATTTATTTTGCTCAAAGCAAAGATGAGATTTAGGAAAACTTGAAACGTTATATACACTTTTGTTTAGCTCCGAACTTTAATCGATAAATGTCTTTACGAAAATACAAATACACAACAAAATCTGATATGTCAAGTTTTTGTTTTGCATTATTTGAAATAACTATGTTTTTCAATGGTCGTTATTGATTTCTTCCATTTTTATACCCTACTAGCGGACCCGGCGAACTTCGTCTCGCTATTAAGGAATAAAATTTCATACAAAAACCCAATTTTCGATTTTTCCAATTTTCCGACTTTTCCAGAGAGATTTTCCAAAATTTTCTTCCGTAAAGACCTTCTCCTCGAAAATACGAATAACTGACAAAAAATTTTACAGAAATCGGCCTAGCCGTTCTCATTTTATGAATTACTATACATTTTTTACACCATTTTTATATATATAGACTAGCAAATGCCCGCTACTTCGTATGCGGAAAGGAAACGAAATATATATAAACAATATGCAATACGGGAATGGTGAATACTGGAGATTCTGTTGTACTAAGACCTATTTTTATTACCAATATGTTTTCGATTGTAGTCAGAATTTAAAAAAAAAAAAAATTGCCGTATCGCATCCCTACACAGCTACCATATTTTTTATTTCGAATTTCCAAAACTACGTATCATATTGCAAATTTCAGATTTGACTCCTTGTTATACCCCTTCACTAACACAGCATTCTCTTCCAGTACGAATTTCCAAACACTAAACTTTAGCTGTGTCCCAGAACTAAAAAATTTTTACAATTTTTACACGAAAACCCGTTCCCGTACACAAAAAAGTTGTAAAATGTTCACTTCTCTTTAAACAAAAATGGCGCTGAATGACGCTCTCTTTAAAAACTTTTTACTCGACAAATTTGATTGGCTATTACGCCGACTTTCACATTTGTTCCAGCTTTTTTGACGTTTTCTCCATTTTTGCGTTCCCGAACTTGTTGAAAAAACTTTTGTGTGACAACAATTTTGCTCTCTTTCTCTCTTTTACGAGTTTTACTATTAAAAAGTACGGGAACAAAGCTTTTATCTCACCCCTTCACAACAAAAATCACGCACATTCACAATTCAAGGTTCTAGCTTTAGCGGTTTCGCCCAGAACCCGAATAGGTCCGTTAAATTTTCGGCCACGTTTTCGTATATACCCATATAACGGTACCTCTCGACTTAGTGTATTTTTAAAGAAGAACAAATGTATATTGTCCAATTTTCTTTAAATTTGGAACTTGAATACTCAGAGGATATAGAACTTTAATTTAAAAAAATATCCACTTCAATCCACGTTTATTAGAAGAGATATTTTGAAGATCTTCTGCACATTTTCCAACCGAAATTCAGAATTTGTGGCATGAAAGGTTAGAAAACTTATTTACAAAAAATTTTACTTAATGTGCACCGGTACGTCAACAGTATATAACGGAAAATTTTTTGAAGGCATTTCAATTTAGGATTTTTTAATACCAGGGGTAAATACCTTCTAGTTAACAAAATTGTCGCATTGGATTCAAATTCAAATTTACATACCAAAGCGGTCAGAACAAAAAACATTTTTTGAAAAGATGCTTCACGTTTGACTACTTAATTTCAGTACATTATTTAGAAACTCCTTGGGGTTAACATCAAATCAGTGGGGCAATATTCAGTACAATTTTTCATAATCAGAACTTTGTCTCAAACTTTAGAGCGATCTTCATAAAAATATTTTTCAATTTCGTATTTTTTGTACAAATAGCGTATTTTTAAATTATATAATCCCAGCTTTGTTCCTACACCCAACACCAAATTTAGTACCTTAACTATTTGAAATGGTTTTGGTATCAACATGTTACCCAACTTTTCCTACACATAGGTAAACGTTTCAAAAATTACTTCCTTATATTCAACATATATCCTAACCCCAATTCAGTTTTCCAGTTCCCCTGAAACCCATTTGAGGACTATTCAGTAGGTTTTGTATAAATAAGTACGAATTTTCAAAACCTCCTCCCTACCTCCACTCTAAACACAAATTGCTAATCTAATACCGAATTTCAAAATTCCAGTTCTACCCTTTACAAAATCACAAATTGTACAAAATTCTATGCCATATAGCAAATACCAAAAGGTACCAAATTTTGTACCATTTAGCACTTTTCGTACACGATTTTCCCAAATGTACTTTCATATCTCAGCTCTATCCGTTCACCTAAACCCAAATTATAGCCAATGTAGTTCCATTTAGCACTTTTCCATAAGTACGAATTTCCAAAACTACCTCAATCCTACACTCCAACAATAATCTGTTCACGCAAATACAAATTATAGCGAATTTCGTACCATTTAGTACTACTTCGTGCACATTAGTACGATTTTCCAAAGCTACCTCCATATCTCAATTCTATATTCCAACAGTAATCTTAATTCCAAATTTCAGGATTCCAGCTCTTCACATCCAAATCATACTAAACTCACTACCATTTAGGACTTTTCGACCTTTGGTACATCTTTCTTACTCTTCATCAGTGACCCCCATTCCAAATTTCAGGATTCCGGCCCTATTCGTTAACCCATACCTAAATTGTACTATATTTAGTACCATTTAGTATTTTTCGTATAATTTTAATTCGAATTTCCAAAAACCTTTCTTTTTTACTCTCCATCAGTGACCTTCATTCCAAATTTCAAGATTCCAGCTCTATCCGTTCACCCAAACCCAAATTGTACTAAATTTACTACCATTTATTAGTTTTCGTACACTTATAGTTCGAATTCCAAAAACCTTTCATTTTTACTCTTCATCAGTGATCCTCATTCCAAATTTCAGGATTCCAGCTCTATCCGTTCACCCAAATCCAAATTGTACTAAATTTAGTACCATTTAGTACTTTTCGTGCACTTATAGTTCTAATTTCCAAAAACCTTTCTTTGTTACTCTCCATCAGTGACCCTCATTACAAATTTCAGGATTCCAGCTCAGTCCGTTCACCCAAATCCAAATTGTACTAAATTTAGTACCATTTAGAACTTTTCGTGCACTTATAATTCGAATTTCCAAAAACCTTTCTTTCATACTCTCCACCAGTGACCCTAATTTAAAATTTCAGGATTCTAGCTTCATCCGTTCACCCAAATCCAAATTGTACAAAATTTAGTACCATTTAGTACTTTTCGTACCCTTATAGTTCGAATTTCCAAAAACCTTTCATTGTTACTCTTCATCAGTAACCCTCATTCCAAATGTCTGTATTCCAGCTCAATCCGTTCACCCAAATCAAAATTGTACTAAATTTAGTACCATTTAGTACTTTTCGTACCCTTGTAATTCGAATTTCCAAAAACCTTTCTTTTTTTACTCTCCATCAGTGACCTACCTTCATTCCAAATTTCAGGATTCCAGCTCTATTCGTTCACCCAAACCCAAATTGTACTAAATTTAGTACCATTTAGTACTTTTCGTACCCGTGTAATTCGAATTTCCAAAAACCTTTCATTATTACTCTTCATCAGTGACCCTCATTCCAAATGCCTGTATTCCAGCTCTATCCGTTCACCCAAATCCAAATTGTGCTAAATTTAGTACCATTTAGTACTATTCGTGCACTTATAGTTCGAATTTCCAAAAACCTTTCTTTGTTACTCTCCACAAGTTACCCTAATTTCAAATTTCAGGAATCCAGCTCTATCCGTTCACACAAATCCAAATTGTACTAAATTTAGTACCATTTAGTACTTTTCGTACCCTTGTAGTTCGAATTTCCAAAAACCCGTTGGTACATCTTTCTAGCTCTCCATCAGTTACCCTCATTCCAAATTTCAGAATTCTAGCTTTTACCGTTTGCCTAATACAAAGGGTACCATATTTAGTACCTTTTAGTACTTTTCGTACACTTCTAGGTCGAATTTCCAAAAACCCAGCCTTATCTCACCCCTACACACCAACAGCAACCTACACCCAAAATTTCAACTTTCTAGCTTCAGCGGTTTCGTCTGGGCGCTGATGAATCAGTCAGTCAATCAGTCAGTCAGTCAGTCAGTCACTCACCTCACTACTCTTTTATATATATAGATACCACAATGTGGAAAAGGGTATAATAAGTTTGTTTTCCCAAAAATTCATGTAACGCCGCGAAATATTCGTCGTAGACCCCTCATGTGGTATACCAAACTTCATATCTCGACGAGATAAAGCGATTTAGCGATGTGTGTCCGTCCGTCCGTCCGTCCGTCTGTCCGTCCATTAAAAATTGTAATCAAGCTAGAGGCCGCAATTATGGACCGATTGTCACGAAATTTAGTATGGAGGTCGGGTTTGGACCAGAATAGAACTGATTAGTTTTTGGCGATGATCGTGAAATGTTAAAGGGATGAAATGGACCAAAAACAAAATTTTTGCTCGATTTTGTAGCCGCTCTGTAGGTCGCAATAATAGTCCGATCGGCGCGAAATTTTAAACGTAGTTTTGGTTTGAGATGAAGATGTAGCGTGCAAGTCAACGGTATGATCGGATAATATTTAGCGGGTTAAATTGATCAAAACTTTTGTGTGAAAATTGGTAAAATTTCTAATGCACATCTTATAACAGCTAGCCCGGAAAGCTAGTGCACAGGGATAGTGGTATAGGGTATCACATGGTCGGCCCCGTCCGACTATAGTCTGTTCTTACTTGTTTGTTTTTTAGTTTGTAGAGATTGTCAAAATACGTACAACAAAACTTATTTGGAATTCTAAAAAAATACATGTGACAACAATTCGTTACACATAGCTAGAGATAAACTTAGAACATGTGTATGTAAAATACACACATATTTTCAAAAGTTTTCATATCAACTTCTGTTTTCTTTTTTGCAATTTTCTTATCAATTTTAGCGATACAATAAGAAGAAGTGAATAATATTGAGTTCGATATGTGTATTGAAGGATGAATATATTTAGGAATTCATGTGTAAAATTTTTCTGAATTAAATTCAAGAGCACTATGACTGTAGCATATAATACAAAAATATCAATGATTTCCATAACAATCACATGGGGGTGATTACAATAATGTAGTACAGACACAAACGGATAACATTGTAACAACTATCAACACTATAGTCATATTATCTCAATACTGCAAGCACGAATATAATAAGTACTGTCTGGTTTTATTGTAATTTTAAAATGAAATGTCATTTTCGTATGTGACAACAAGGCGGTACTCATCTTTATGTTATGGCCACTTGCAAATTTTACAAAATAGAAACATTTTTATAAGCTTATTTTAAAGAACAGGTAGAATAGAATATGTTGCAAAAAAATTCTGGTCGTTCGGATAAAAATTGGGCGCTAGAATGGAAAAACTCATTGCGATTTGTATGTAATATCGAAGTTTTAAACGCGGTTTTTTCTAAATGACATTTATGAAAGCGGTACCCACTGTAGCTCAAAATCATGTGTTCCGATCTTCAAATGCTTTTGTGGGATTATTATACACATAAATAGTTTGTTCTTCAGCGAGGGACTTTAAAAAATTTTTTGACGGATTTAAGGCGAAAAACTATTATTTGTTTAGTTAAAATTGAAATTTTGACTTTTTTAATTCCGTTTCGCTTAAGGACAAGATAATTATGTTCTTAATGATCCCACAAAAATATATGCTGATCGGTTTATTTGTTTTAGAACTACAGTGGGCACCGCAAACTGCTTTTGTAAAAACAGTGTTTCGTAGGCGGCCATTTGTGAGAACACTATGCATAATTTTTCCACAAAAGAAATTCCGAAAGTAGCTCAAGGTATTGCCTTTCAGATGAAAATAAAATCTTCTAAAAAAGATTGGTGGATTTCTTGTAAAAAATTCGTGAGAAATAGATTTTTTCGTGCTCAATAAGTGGCAATAAACCCTTAAGGGGATCCTAGATCAAACTATAACCTGTATTTGGGCTCTAAATTATAGCTATGGAATCAGAATTGTTTCACTGGCATATCTAATCAAGAGATACTTTATCAATAAAGTCGTTTATACTTTACAAGACCCTAGTTTTACCAGAGTTTTATTGAAATTCCAACACTTTCCGAGAATATCAGCACGTTCCAAAAGTGGTGTGTCAATTTAAACAAATTTAAGGCAGGTTTGTATAAAATATTTCTATGTTCAAATTTTAGACCACATCGGTTATTTAATTCGAGAGGTGTTTTTAGTGCTTTTGTAACCTGACAAAATTCTCACCTTCATAAACATGCTATAGATACATTATATTACATACACTATTTGGTACTCTAACTCCACAAAACACTCCACCCAAATGCATACCAGTTGCTCTCCGTTGCAACTTTATTAATGACGCTGACGGCCTACAATTAAATAATTCTCTTTCAAGTGTAACTTAAGTATTTTAATACATCCGAACGACGCACAAAGGGTCAGAAATCGATTATCCTAGCCAAAACCCCATTTTTTGTCGTCACCGACTGTTAATTTCTATGAAGAATTCTTGTTATAAAAATATATTAAAACTAAGGAAACCAAAAAAATTAGTTCAAAATATGGTAAGGTCTTATGAAAAAGCATGGACAAAGTAGCTTAAAGATACCGAAAATCGGGAAGTACCTAAAAAGGGGCCTATACCCAAATGTGGACCTATGTCCACAATGTTTGGTGGAAAGGTTTAGTGACCACTAGTAATACCAACATATTAGTCGATGTTGTTCATATTTAGTCCATTATTACCCACGGACACATACTACGTTTGTGTAAAATTTCAGAAACATACCTCCATTCGTTTGCACGTTATTAATTTCGCGCCGCTAGATCAATGATTTCGACCACAGTGGGTCGGCAGCACTTGGGGTGCTGACAAAGAAACCTTATTGACTTCTCACAAAGCAATAGGCCGGTCTGTGGTGACATCGTTATATGTAAATGTTAGCGCTACACAGTGGAAGAATATTTAAACCAGAAAGCCGCTCTGAGGACTGAAACTCTTCCCGACAACAGTGGACCATCTTCATGAGGACAACAGGATGGATCAGAACAACAGGGTGTTGTGGATGCAATACCTGATTGGATGTTATCGCAGTGAGCATCCGTGTCACCATTTAGTGGACAGGCTTCCCCCCCACAGGCACGTCAGGAGAGATCTTCATGACAGAGAGAGGTCCAAATCTATAAAAGTGAACCTCTAGTCCAACGATCCTATAAGACACGCTTGGAGAGCATTCACACTGATGCAGTCGCGCAGGCAGTACATATATATAGTGTGAATGCCGCACTTGATGACCAATCACTTCCATTGCAAGAGAAGAACGCCAGCTGCCACGGCAAACACGATTGGTTTTAGCCAAATTAGGATCAGGACGATGCAGCCGCCTCGATTTGTTTTGGGCCCAAATTGATGCCACTATGATGCACATGCCTGGATTGGAACCACACCACTATCTATCAATTTGTTTTTCTTTTTTTTTTTTGCTGCTCAATCAATCCCGCTCACCTGTCTCAATTTTTGAGTCTGTATACAAAGGAACCAGAAACATATAACTGAACGACTACAAAAACGAATATATTTACGTTGCTACAACGACGACTCTTTTGCTCCTAAACCCAATGACTCTTCGATAATTGGCAAACATCCATCTATTTTTCCTAAGCTACATTCCATCCCAATCTGTTTAAATCTTTATCGCATTTCAACAAGAGTTAATTTTAAACTTTTTAACCTAATTATTTATAATAACCCTAATTTAAACCTCAGCAGCTGCAGAATACTGGTACATATTTTCATTCAATAAGATTAAATGGATCCCTATGGACACCTTGAATGCGACTGAACTTACCACAGCCGACTACAAAAATGTTATATTTTGGGACATTTTCTCAAAAAGAATGGACATCCTCACAAACAATTTTATTATTGTAATCAGTAAAATTTTTAAAACAATCCTAGAAAAGTCATTAAACTTCACTTAATCGAAGATGTATACATTTTCGTGTGAATGGAGCCCGAACAAGCCCATTTCAAACTTGATCTATGTTTGTAAGAAATGTTACAATGTTGGCCTTAACTTAATGGTTCCGATTCAATACATTTTTTTTGTTCCCTTGCATCGATGCCATTAATTTTATAATTCTTCAATAACTCCACACACATATTTATTTAATGCATAATATGATTGTATCTATTTTTGCTATTTATACATTCCAGTCATAAGGTGCTCAGTGCTGAAGTAAAGGTACATTCATACGCGTCGTACTTACAATTCCTTTCAGTCATAAAAATGGAAGTTGTGATAAATTTGGTCAAACATTTAACATGTCAAGTTAAGAAGTGGAAAACTCAGAGAAAAGAATTCTTTAGTATGACATGGCCATATTCTGCACGCTGTGTGTTTCGTCAATGATAGGGAATGGTAAATGAACTAAGCTAACTGTTTTTGAGGAAATGGAGAAAAATTTGGACAGCTAATTTTTACTTTAAATGATCCGGATGATACTGCTATGGATATTTAAGCACCTGGTACTTTAACTGCTGACGGGTAGGATGCTGAAGTTAGGAAAAAACCTAATACTGACGAAGTGCTCTACTTAATTCCATTATGAGTACTTATTTTCGCTCTTTATTTCGAAAAAAACTCTTACGTCTATTTTTAAGGCAAGTGTTTTCTTTCATTACACTCATGCTCATCTTAACCATTATTAAATATTCTCAGTAGCCATACAGCGTTTTGTATTTTCTACTTTGACATTGCGTGATTTTTTAAATTTTAAATGTAAAACAACAAAACTGGGATTAAGTTAAACTACTTTACAAATAATAATAAAATAGATGTAAAAGTATGACATTAATTATGATCCATAAATTAATTGACAATGAGATTCACTTATCGTGTAGTAATTCTCCTGAAAACCAATTTGTCGATCAGGAGTGATAATTTAGTGTTTACATTTCAATTCCACCTGTTCCTATGATTGTTATTAATTAGAAAGATTGTTATAACACTCATACGCACTGTGATTCCAATGTTAAGAAATAAAACATAAAAATAAAAGCAAACATTTAAAACACAAAACTTGCGACTCTCCTAGTTATACAACCCGTTGTGAAAAAATGTATGTCGGCTTAAAGTTGAACATTTAAGAACCCCTGTTTTTTCTCGACACTAACCGTTATAAAATTCTTTTACGAAGTGACCTAAAAAGCAAATGTATTTTCGTCTCATAATTATACCCTCAGCATGTATTCTAACGAGGGTATATACACTTTCATACGGGCGAAATGTGCCTCGTCGAAATAATGGTTTCAGACAATTTGGAGTCGATTTAGAAATATCCGTCCGTCTGTCTCTCTGTCTGGCTGGCTGGTACGCACGATAACTCTCGAACGGATGAATCAGTTTGGTCCAAAATTTGGCCTTTGTAATATTTTGTACAAACTTATTTTAAGTTCGAAGATGTGCCATATCGGTCTACCCCTTCAGGTACCTCTCCCACAAAAGTTCGAAAATTTTCGGAAAAATTGTGTACACGATAACCGATTTGGCCCATACTTTACACATCGTGAAATTTCAACCAGAAGTAGATGAGGTTTTGAAGTGGACCCAATGGGTCCACTTCGTTGCGCACCTCCCACACAAAAGTTCGGAAAAGTTCAGTTTAGGACCTGCTCCCGAATTGCTTTGATTTTTGTTGTAGGAATTTGTATTCACCGCCCCCATACGACGGTACAAGTTTCATCTGGGGCAAGTCCATACTTGCTGAGCAAATAGCCTGAAAAGTTCAAAAAACCGCTTTTGACACCGTGTTTAGTGGTTGGAGCGCAAGATAACTCTAGAACGGTTCAAAATTTGGCCTTCGTAATATTTTGCCCAAACTTAGTACACTAATACCTCAATTTGCGTTATTTCGATTTGCGTTAACAAAAAAATAATAGATTTTGTTTCGATTTGCGTTACAGATTCGATTTGAGTTACATAAAAAATTCATGGGTTCTTAACGTCACACGATAAAACAATTACAATGTCTCAGAACATGCATTAGAGGGACAATCACAAGCGTCCAATTACTTTACATCCTAATACATCTGACATATCAATAACAGGTTTTAATATGGACTATATTTGCTCGGGTACCACCCACACAAAAATGTTGGATAAATTCAGTTTAAGACCTGATCTCGAATCACTTTGATTTCTGTTGATGCTGCCTCAATTACGACGGTAAATGCTTTTTCAGGAGCAAGTACATACTTCTTGAGAAAAATCGCCGGAGCGCTTTTTAAATAAATCGCGATTCAAGTTGAAATTTTTAGGGGTTGTTTAGGTTTTTGCGATTTTGCTTGGAAACCGCAAGTCTTATCAAAATGGGAATAAACAAAATGTTGTAGCTATTAAAATTCCATACAAGATTTACATTATTGATATTTTCGTAGGTTTTACAACTTTTGAGATATAGAAGTTGAAATCGGGACAATTCAAATTCAATTCAATTCTGTATCGTACCCTTTTAAAGCAATGTCATGACTGCAATTTCCCAACTTAAACTTATATATCTACAAAAATGGTACAACCTAGGAAAAATTACATAAGCCAGTCTTTTAGAGAATTTTCACAGCTATAAATATTTCTCAGGTCCCATGCCGATAAGACTTGCCGTATTCAAGCAAAGTCGCGAAACCCTAACAAAAAAACCTAAAAGTGTAAACTGAGCTTCTTTTTCTCAAAAATCGTACAGACTGAGAACAAATTATAAACGTCAATCCTGTAGAGAATTTTCGCAGCTACAACATTTTCTTTAGCTCCATTTCGATTGGACTTGCGATTTCCAAGCAAAATCGTGAAAACCTAAAAAACACCTAAAATCAGTGCATTTGAACTTCAATATCTCAAAAATGGTAAAACCTACGAAAATATCGTAAATGTCACTCTTGTAGGGAATTTTCATAGCTGAAAAAAATCTTCAGTCTCATTTTGATAGGACTTGCGGTTTCTAAGCAAAATCGTGAAAACCTAAACAATCCCTAAAAATGTCAATTTGAATCGCGAGTTATTTAAAAAGCGCTCCGGCGATTTTTTTGTTTTTTGATTTTTCTCACCTATGAACATTGTAGTTTCAGAATCCGCAAAAACTTACCAGGTGTAAGCACCTTCCATTTAAATTTGATTCAAGAGCACCATGGGCTATAACATGTATGTAAACCCTTATAATACCGAAAATCGGGATGGACCTATGTTGAAAATTTTCGGTGGAGAAGTTTCGTGTTTGCAGGGAAACTCAAATGTCAAACTACAGGTAGATCAGTCAAAAACTGTAGCAAAAACCCTCAAACTACCGAAAATCGGACCTATGTCAAGTTTCAAACATGGACCTATGTCAAGATGCAGCTAGTTCGGAGAACAAATGTAACTAAAGTACCCAAATACAAAAAATCCAGTTATACCGTTATATGAGGGCTATACCAAAATGTCCAGCGATACTATGGTGAGGTATGTATAAAATAACGCGTAAAATGCTTTAAGTTGTTCCAGTTCGAACTTCTTATACCACGAATTATTCTGAACTAAAATGAAATATTTTGTTTCCTTTCTGTTGCAAAAGGAAATTTGTGGTTACCATTCTGAATGCTAATTTAGGCCTCCACCAAATTTGGGCCGAACTATACATATATTAAAACTTAAAAATACCTACCTTTGTGCAGACATTTTGTGATCACTTCGAACCCAAATGCCGAATAACATCCCATTTTTAACGATAGAAAAAATACCTGAACTGGGGCGGTACATGGTCTATTTTCAAAACGGACACTTACATATATCAACATCTATCGGTGTAGTTTTTTGACAACTTTGATTATTGGGAACACTAAGTGTCAATTTAAAGTTAATTTAAACAGAAAATTTAGCTATAGCAAAACGTGAGGTGATATAGCCCATCTCCGAACTTGTCTTGCTTGAAAAAAGGCTTTTTAGTCTGGATGCTAGAGAGATTACAACGGACTTTATAAGGTCGCAAATGATTATTTCAATGCGTTGCAAAATAAAAAATAAACTTAATACACCCTCCATTCTTGTTGAAGGATATAAAAAACCTTATTAGAAACGTTGTCAAAAATAGTACAAACAAGTAAATTGATTTTTTGCGCCATTAGTTCGCAATTTTGTCTTCACATTTGGGAACCATCCCGACAAAAAAATCAGCATATTTCTCTAAAATTATGTACACGATAACTCTCGAAGGTAATAACCAAACTTCGTAATATATGTATGTATATTCCATACATAGATAAGTATCGAATATGGCTCTATCGGTGTACTCTTTCACTTTCTTCCCACACAAAATTTCACGATTTATCGCTGACGTATAGTTCAAAACCTTCTACCTGATCGTTTTGAAATGTTTAGAGCACGGAAATCAAATTTCATTTATTCGAAACATACTGTATAAAAAGGCCCCAAAAAATCCAAAAAGCCCTTTATTTTTTTGAAAGCGCATTCCTCTCATAATAGTTCACCAAAGTCTGAAACCGCCTTTATAAAAATTTTGATAAAAATAATATCGATTGTGTAGTTAGTTAGTTCGTTTGTTCATAGATGAAAATCTCAAATTCGGGCCGAAGGTCTGTGATTTCATAGTGAAATTTCGACAAAATTCAATGGTGAATAACACACTAATATTTATTCTCGGACGATATCTAAAAATTCAAACGATTTGAGTGGTAGTTGTACTCAGTGATAATTATCATCCCAATGAACCTGGAAAGTGGAGGACCTTATGTTACTCCTAATAAAACTACAGACTTATTGATTTTGTCATCGAACATACTTCATAACTCTTCACATCGTACATTTGGAAGCACACAATCGTTAGCAATAACAGACATTCTCAACAACTATTACAAAATCTTACAGTTTTTTTGTCATCGACAAATTTTGTGTAACAGAAATGTAACAGAAAAAAACTTCTTTACGTGCCTTTACTTGTGTAAATCAAACGAAAAAAATCAAGGATGGCCAGAACATGAGAAGTGAAGCGTGATGTTTTAAAATATTCTGCTAATAAAAATGTCACATTGTATAAAAATGAAAATGATGATGCCCACTGATTACAAAGATCACACTGATGCTGTTACCACTCTTCCTGCTACTGAGTGTCAGAATGATGATGCCACAGTAAGGGATGCTTGTTTGCTGATGTCACCTAAGAGGCTAGGGAATGGAATCATCAATGACACTGCTGTATTTGTAGACCGACCATTCATTCACACCCTCATACACAGACATCATGTACGTACGACAAAAAAGAAGTTTAACGATGAATGAAATATTCTACTTCGTCGTATCAAGATGGAGAAAATTGCAATTTACTTTGTACCTGTATTTTCAAATACAGATACAACAAATCGATAACAGAAACAACAAATTCTTATCTACCTCACGTTTTCCGTTCTTACACCACGTACAACCAGCCATTAGTTAAAATGGATTCTTTGCTTCTCTGTCAATACTAGCATTTTTGATTGTTAAATATTCTTTGACTTACTCTCATAACTCTTAATTGGAAAGATGAAGAACTTTTACGTTGAATGTCGATAATGTTTTATTCATTATCATTGATTCACGAGCGATGAGAGTGCTATGGAATCATAGGTTCAAAGAGATACAGCACGTTAAAACATACATACATATCAGTTACACATACCTATGTAAAAATGTATGTATGACTGTCATATGTATATGGAAAGGAACTTAAGTTTGTTCTTTGTAAAAGTAAATAAAGACCTTATCGTTTAGGCAAATGGAGGGAACAAATGTTTATTGTCAAACGTAGCTTCGCCTTTAGAAAAATCGGTAGCTAAAATATTAAAAATACACATTTTATACATGAGAATTTATATAATTCATAATTAATCACATCCAAAGATCCCTACAATAGTGTCTCCATTTTTTGGCTTCCCTCAGTAGGATTGAGAGATTTCCAATTCCAGTTCATTTCAAATACTGCTAGTATTTTTAGTTCCTCATTATAATCAAAGAGTGACACATCTCAAAATCCAGTTTCGAGTAAACTCGTCTTGAAATTTTACTTCCAAACATAAAAAGATTATTACTAAAAAAATTACCTGGACCATATTTTGCAAACAGCTAGCCAGCTAGCATGATATGAAGTGTTTTTGTTGAATTACGCCAAGCACGAAGTAAATAAGCTGCAACTCGATGGGTTTGAGAAGAAAACGCGTTTTTAAACTATATCACTCTTTGAGTAAATGAGAGATATGTTCAAGATATGGATTTTTTGTCCTTTTTATACCCTCCACCATAGGATGGGGGTATATTAAGTTTGTCACTACGTTTGTAACTACTCGAAATAATCACTGTAGACCCCACAAAGTATATATATTCTTGATCAGCAATTCTACATCGATATAGCCATGTCCGTCTGTCTGTCCGTCTGTGGAAATTACTCTAGCGTCCGAACGGATGGACGTAGGTTGATGAAATTTTGCGCAAATTCGTTATATTTACGTAGGACTTTTGGTATTGAAAGCGGGCTATGTAGGTCCACGCTTTCGTATAGCCCCCATACAAAATGACGCGTAACACGTCGTCGTTTTAAGGAATTTTTAAGATATTTGGCCATTTTACCACCGAATTGGTTGTAATTTGGTACTTTGTGTCAACAAAAGCCAAAAAATATTCCTACCAAAGTTGGGTTATATAGGTCCACGTTTTGGTATAGCCACCATATAAGGCCCCATATATAGTACGCGTCATTTTAATATATTTTGAATGTATTAGAGCGATTTGACCACAGAATTGGTTGTAATTTGGTACTTTGTGTCTTTAGAGGCCAGAAAACATTCCTACCAAAGTTGGGTTATATAGGTCCACGTTTTGGTATAGCCCCCACATAAGGCCCCTTATAAAGTACGCGTCATTTTAATATATTTTGAATGTATTAGACCCATTTTACCAAAGAATCGGTTGTAACTTTTTATTTTGTGTTTCCGGAGGCTAAGAAACATGTCTACCATAAAATGTTTATATAGGTCCACGTGTTGATATAGCCCACATAATACAATATCTCCCGATTTTCGATATTTTGAACGTTTTAGCCTCATTATCACACCGAGATTGCTGAAATTTGTTTTTAGTCTTCTTTAGGCGTATAAAACTTTCCCCCAGAAATTTGTAGGTATAGGTCCACGCCATCATATAGCCCCCATAGAACGGTATCTTCCGAATTTCGATGTTTTGAAGGTTGTGGCCACATTAATCCACCGAAATGGCTGGAATTTGTGGTGGAGGGTATAAAAAGTTCGGCCCGACCGAACTTAACGCTTTTCTTACTTGTTTTATTGTTCCAATGAGTTCATGTTGACGGTTAATTCCTAAGAGAACCACTGAATTTGTTATTAAATGTGTCCATGGAATTTTTAAGATCCGTCGATAGATCCAGATTTCGAAAGCTTCCACTTACACGCTTCTCTTAAACTAACTTTTAATGGAAGGTGCTTACATCTGGGAAGTCTTTGCGGATTCTGAAACTCCAATAATCATAGATGAGAAAAATAAACAAAAAAACAACAACATACAAAATCGCCGGAGCGTTTTTTAAATAAATCGCGGTCAAAGTTCAAATATTTAGGGTTTTTTAAGTTTTCACGTCTTTGCTGGAAAGCCGCAAGACCTTTCAAAACGAAACTGAAAAAAATGTTGTAGCATTGAAAATTCTCTACAACATAGACTTTTGCGATATTTTCGTAGCTTTTACCATTTTCGAGATACAGAGGTTCAAATTCTGACAAAGCACTGACTGTATCGCCTCCTTATAAAACAATGTCATATACGGTGCGCCTTAACTAAATTTAAATAAAAACAGCTTACACCTGGGAAGTTTTTGAATGTTCCCAGATGAGAAAAACCAAAAAAAAAGAAAAAAAAATTTAAATAAATCCCTACCAAAGTTCACATGTTTAGGTTTATTGTAGCTTTTCGCGATTTTGCTTGGAAACCTCAACTTCTATCGAAATGGGGCTAAATACAATGTTGTAGCTCTAGACGATTGAACGTTATGTGGCTAAAGACTTCAAAATACCGAAAATCGAGAGTTACCGTTCTATGGGGGCTATATCAAACCGTTAATGGATATAGCCGATTTTCAATACCAAATATAATAGGAATAACAGAAACGTCTGTACCAAATTATAAAAGTCTATCATAAATATTTCTAGCTGTATCTTGTTTTCAAACAGACCAAACGGATAGACTGATCAAGAATATTCATATATGTATAGTCCGTGTTTATACATTGAAACTGGAATGGCAATTTTTCTTCTCAATTTCTTTTAAAATTTCCTTGCAGTTGAGACACGCAAATAATGTTTTTGTTAATATTCTGATTCTTCTTCAAACTCATTTTCTCATTTGATCATTCAAAGTAAATACTAAGGCGATACTTCTTATAGAAATTAAATTTAATTTAATTAAAAATTAAATAAATACATGTGTATATGTTTACTATTAATTTTTACTGATAATTTTTTGTTCCATTTATTTTTCATCACAAAAGTTTTTAATTCAAGTGTATGCGTTGTTGTTTATTTGACGGTGGAGAAAATAAAATGAAAAAAATGCAGAAAAAACTGCGAAGAATAAAGAAACAAAACAGAACTTGCGAGTGCAGGTGTGTGTGTACCCCTTCTTATTCCTCTCTACTCCCTCTCCCATAAACTCAATTCTCTTTCCCATTAACTCTGATTTTTTTTGGAACATTTTGCTTAATTTCCTGACAAATGCTTGTCTACGAAACATAGCTTGAGGTGCCGACTGTAGCTCGGCAATGAATAAACCGATCACCATTTATTTATGAGAAACAACCTAATAATCTTGTCATTAAGCAAAACGGAATTAAAAATTTCAATTTTTAAAAAATTTCGATTGTAACGAAAATTTATAGATTTTCGCCATAAACCTATAGTGTATTTTTTATGTCTCTCGCTTATGTGTATAATAATCCCAAACAATCAATTAAAGATCGGATTATCTGATTTCGAGCTACAGCTTCCACCGCTTTGTGAACCCGAGTATTTTTCCGTAGGCAGCTCATGTTCGAAGCTGGGCTATGTCAATCCATGTTTTGGTATACAAATATCATACAACCTCCCGATTTTCTGTATTTTAAGGATTTTAGATATCGTTTTTAATCGAACTAGCTGCAATATGACAATTGAACTTTTTAGGGTTACAACACTTCTCCACAAAAATTGTCAACATACATAGGTGCATATTTTCGTATAGCCCCCTTTAACGATAACTCCCGATTTTCCTTTTTTAGAGAATTTTAGCTACAATTTTTAACAGAACTAGCTGTAACATGAAATGAGTGGTTCTTAGGGGTCACAACACTTCTCCACCAAACTTTTTCTATATATGTAGGTCTAAGTTTAGCTATAGCTCTCATATAACATTCGACATTGGAGGTTCATAAGGGTCACAACTCTTCCCAGCAAAATAAATTGGAAGTAGTGCAATGTAGACTAGTTCTTTCACGGTATGTTTTAATGCAGTTCAAATGGAGTCGTGAAAAAGGCACTCCATTCCCTAAATTTTAACCGCATTGGGATGCGATTCAACGAATTACATTCTTTCCTTACATTTTAACAGCATCTTGATGCAGTTTAATCGGAGTCGTGTTAAAGGCACTCCAATTACTAACATTTTACAGAATTTGCATGCGATCCTACGATTGACATCCATTTCTCAAATTTAAATTGCATCCGGATGCAATTCAAGGGAGTCGTGAAGAAGGCACTCCGGCAGTTGCTTAGTGATCCCTAAAAACAAGCAAGCCAATTTGTAGATGCCTACAAACCACTACAAAATTTTTCCAAAGAGTGCATAAATTTCAAAAATGTTTATATAAAATAAAAAATACAACCACGCTATTGTAAAAATCATGAGTGAAAATGTATAATTTGATGCACTTCCAAATCACTTGTACGTATAACTTAACTGCATCTTTGGAGGCAAATTTTTTGCTGGGTTATTCAACCACAAATTGTATACATAGGCCCATGTTTAGGTATAGCCCCCATATAACTTTGCCTCCTGATTTTCGGTATGGTTTTAGACCCCAAGTATGTTTGGACGAAATCCGTTTCAGACAATTTGGAGTCGATTTTGCAATGTCCATTCGTCTGGCTGATTTCTACGCACGATAGCTCTCGAACGGAATAACCGATTTGGTCCAAACTTTGACCTTCGTAATATTTTGTCCAAACTTAATTTAAGTTCGAAGATGTGCCATAACGATCCACCCCTTCAGGTGCCTCCCCCACAAAAGTTCAAACATGTTCGGAAAAAGTGTGCGCACGATAACTCTTGAAGGGAGTGACCGATTTGGGCCATACTTTACACTTCCTAATATATTTACCAGATATAGATCAGGTTCGAATATGGACTATATTTGTCCACCCCTTCGGGCACCTACGCTACGACGGTAAAAGTTTAGGGGCAAGTCCATACTTTTTGTGAAAACAGCTCAAAAGGAGTAAAAAAAACCCTGTGGCACCATATTTAGTGTCTGGAGTGCGCGATAACTCTCGAACTGATCAACCGATTTAGTCCAAAATTTGACCTTCGTCATATTATGTCCAAACTTAGTTTCAGTTCGAAGATGGGCAATACCGGTCCACAACTTCCGGTACTACCCCCCAAAATTTTAAAAATGTCACTAAAATGGTGTGTACGATATCTCTTGAACGAGGGCAACCAATTTGGGCCAAACTTCGGATCTCCTTATATTTTCTCCAAATTTGGTTTAACTTCTAAAATGTCCCATATTGTGTACCTCCCCCACAAAAGTTCAACATTTGTGTCTAAGTGCAGTTTAGGTTCTGTTCGAAGATCCTTTGGAAATGTATACCGATGTTGTTCGTTGTGGTCCTGTTTACAGCGATATTATGTTATCAGTGGACAAGTCCATGCTACCTGGCATACTGGTCCAAATGTTATACGATGACCCACTGAAATGACTAGTGGACGCGATATCTATCGAAAAGATATGACCCCCAAAATACGATCCACTTCCATAATGCACTAAGTCCATCCATTCGTTTAAGTACCTCCGCAGCATTTTTGAACTTTAATCCTAATCCACATTTTTGTCAGCAAGTTCAAATGACCAAAAGGGCTAAAAATTCTGAAAAGACCATAAACACATTCGATCTGTCAGTAGATGAAAGTTTCAATACACATAGGCTGAGAGTATATCTCTGTCGGCAAAGTCGACGGATACTATTTTACTTGTTTTTATTTATTTATTTTTTTTGTAGATTGCGTCTGTCAATGTAATAAATAGGTCCACGGATTATAATATCAACCACCCAAATACCTTAAGTTCCAAGGTTCGTTTGTTTAAGTTTTATTTGTTTTTTAAATTCGGAATCTGTTCTTTGTACTTTTAGGTTCATCAATCCAGTTTTAATTTTGTCTACGACCATAGATTGAGGGTATCGACAAAGCCTACCGATTATATTTTACTTATTCTTTAAACAGCTTACCCTGTCTATCGATTGCAATCATCTCTGTATGATAAGATATTTTCGACGTCGTTCGTGCTATACCAGATCCTGAGGGCTTCTTTCAAAAAGGTATATCTTGCATCGTTCTTAAAATTGAATAACATGAAACAAAAATACAATATGTAGTACCCGTTGCAATTATAACAATAAGAAAATTGTATGTGACTGCAATTGTTTGCTATTTCCAACATATGTCGAAAATAATAATTTATGATATGCAAAACCAAACAATAAAACACACACAATTAATTAATCATGTTCATAAAGTTAAAAGTTAACTAAAACATACATCACACTAACACTTCGGAAATGTTCCATGACCACTGCTCACTCCACTACATGCTACGGCAATTAGCCCATCTGACACTTTCAATTGAATTCAACATTTTAAGCCGATTTCGGTTTTATAGTTCAATGCTCAAACACTCGTGCATTTCATAAAAGCTTTCTAGCGTTAAAATAGAACAAAATTAAAAAAGATACTTTTTCTAGTATCGTGGTAGTAGTAGTGGTGGTACACCAAAGTGCCAAAATAGATACGAATACAGTTATTTCGATACTGGTTTTACACTAGCATTTGGATAGTTAGCCTTCCGCATAGACATGATAGCGCACAACATTGTATCTGTACATTGAAAATTGCTTTAAAACTCTTAACAAAAAATCCATCGAAATATAAAATTGTATTGGTCATGGACCATGGTTTTCATAAAACGGATGTAAATGGTAGACAGAAGTGTGAGCGTGAGCGCATGAACAAATTCATTTCATTTCCGCTACATAGACATTCATACATACAGCATTGCCTGAAATGCATTCTTTTGTCTGACCTCTTTCAATGAATTTTGAGTTATGGCTTGAATTCTTTGTCTGCATTTGTGTGTGCGTGTGAATGCTTGTTCATTGCTCTCAAAGGACAGTCTGGCGCGTTTAGTAATGTCATATCGGTATGGTTTTATTTTATGTTTTACAATTGTCTCGGCCAAGCAAAATCCCTAAATAGATTTATCCAATAGTTGAGTGTATTGCAAGGCTGCCAGAGCTATGCACTTTATTGGGGCACTGGACAAAATTGAAAAAAATTAAGGCATTTTCAGAGTGATTTTGCTTATCAGGGGACAAGTATTGCTGGGGTTACTGGCTTAACTATTTTTATGCATTGAATATGTCGGGAAAGAGGCTCTGCAACTTACCAATATTCCTTAATATACATATTTAAAACTTATATCGGGAAATCAGCCAGAAACGTGTATGTGTTACCTTGAGATAATATATCCAAGAACAGATCTAATCTGAATTATCATGGAAAGTCCAGAAATTGTCATGGTTCCTCTCCCTTCCTTGTGGTGTCACCATCGTAATTACCTACCACCACCGCAAAAGAGCGATAATAACATGTTCAAGATGGTATAGTAGACCACCTATAGAAACACAACTTTATGAAAAAAGAAAAAAATAACAAGTAAAAAATATCAGTCGGCTTTGCCTACAGAGATAAACCTCAGCCTGTGTGAATTTAAACTTTCATCTATGACAGATCGAATACCGGCTACATAACCAAACTCCTTTTCTCAACAAATTATGTATTTGTGGGTATGTGACCCTTTTTGGACATTTGAACTTGCCGACCAAATATTGATTTAGGTTAAAGCCTAAAAGTGCTGCAGAGTCATTCCCATTCGCGCCCTCCAGTCGTTTCAGGAGGTCACCGTATAATTTAGAGCCTTTAGAGCATTATGTCAGTAAGCGAGGACTTGCCCACGAAAAATATAATATCGCTGTAAATAGGATCACATTATTGTGAATTCCAAATTTTGGAACCAATTAACGTGCGCTCTAGCCAGCCAAACAGACGTACGGACATGGCTAAATGAAACCCAAATTGTCTGAACCATTTTGATATACGATGAGGCACATTTTGGCCGTATTAAAGGGTATATACCTTCTGTAGCCTAAAGGCTGAAGGTATAACAAGTAAAAACAATTTTAAGTTCAGTCGAACCGAATTTTTTACACCTTCCACCAAAAATATTCTAAACTAAAATGGAATAATTAGTCTAAACTGATCTTGATAAGAAGTTTCGCAACTACAGAGAACCTCAAATGTCAAATTACGGGTGGTTCAGTAAAAGAATGTACCTTATATCCTCAAAATACATAAAATCGGGAGGTACCGTTTTATGGGGGGCTAAACCAAAACATGGACCTATGTTGACTAATTTTGGTGGAGAATTTTCGCGACTGCACGGAACCTCAAATGTCAAATTAAGGGTAGTTGAGATAAAATCTCCAAAATGCCGAAAATCGGGAGGTACTGTTAAATGGGACTATAACATAACATGTACCTATGTTGACATTTTTTAATGGAGAAGATTCGGGCTTTTGAATTGCAACATACGTCCTTAATTTAAATCAGATCTGTGTTTCCAAAACACATTCTTTGCATCTAACATCTTCTGAGTAAATAAATTTTTGAAGAGTGTCTACAGCTAGACACGCCTCTGACACTGGGGGTAATTAAAATTCTGATTCCGTAGTGTTCTAATTTTTTTCGTTAGAATTGCCTTCGTATGCAACTTCCAATATTATATCGAAAACATTCTCATCGATTCTTCTTCAGAATCGTTCAAGGACCATTGACAATCCCATATGATGAAAGCAATTAGCAATGACAGAAGACGTTAAATTTTTCCACGCTTCATCCAATAATATTACGACATGCGACACATTAAATTACGCACTTTGATTCTTTTTGATATTGTTGTCAGGATAGTGGATATTTGTCGATTCCGGCAATGCGATTTTAATGATTTTATAACACCTTAGTCCATGGGTTGTAAAACAGATGTGACATTGGGTGGAAACAATTCAGCTTAATGGACTTGAGACCTACATGGCCTACATGTGAGTCGTTATTCAATTGTCCAACCCCATCTTCGAACATGCTGTGCTTATGTTTGGTATTTTGTTGTTGTTTGAGTACCGGAGGAACCGTTATATGGAGGCTGTACCAAAACATGGACCTATGTTGACAATTTTTGCTTTAAAAGTTTTGTGACCACTGGGAACTTCGAATGTTAAATAACAGGTAGTTTTGTCAGAAAATGCAACTAAAACCCTTAAACTACCAAAAATCGGGAGGTACTGCTATTTGGGGGCTATACCAAAAGATGGGCCTATGTTCGAAAATCTCAAATTGCGAATCTCAAATATCAAATTGCAGAGAGTTCGGTCAAAAACGGAGCTAAACTCCTGTAAATACTGAAAATCGTGAGGTATTGTTGACAATTTTAGTGAAAAATGTGATGACTGTGGGAATCTCAAATGCCAAATTACATAATATCCTCAAAATACCTAAAATCGGAAGGTACCGATATATGGGGGCTATACCAAAACCTGGACCTATGTTGACTATTTTTGGTGGAGAATTTTCGCGACTGCATGGAACCTTAAATGCAAAATTACGCGTAGTTCAGTCAAAAAATTTACCTAAAATCCTCAAAATACCTGAAATCGGGAGGTACCCTTATAGGGGACTGTAACGCAACATCGACCTACGTTGACAATTTTTGGTAGTGAACATTAGTGACCACTGGGAATCTCAAACGTCAAATTCGGTAAAAATTGTAACTAAAATCCTCAAAATACCGAAAATTCGGAGTTACTGTTATATGGAGGCTAACCTAAACAAGGACCTATGTTGACAAATTTTGGTGGAGAAGTTTCGCAACTGCAGAGAAACTCAAATATTTAATTATGGGAAGATCTGTCAAAAAAGAAGCGAAATCGAGAAAAGATGCCGAGAATCCGGAAGTACCGTTATATGGAGGGTATACCAAAAAATTTACCTTTGTTGACAATTTTTAGTGGAGAATTTTCACGACTGCAAAAAATCTTAAATGTCATGTTACGGGTAGTCCAGTCAAAAAATGTATCTAAAATACTCAAAATACCTGAAATGGGGTGGTACAGTTATATTGAGGCTATACCAAAACATGGGCCGATATAGCCCATCTTCGAACCTTACCTGCGTATGCTCTAGCTCAATTCTCTGGGACGCTTAAGTGATTACAACGGACGGACATGGCTAGATCGATTCAAAATTTTATCCTGATCAAGTATATACATACGTATCTGCATATATAAAATAGCTTGGTGATGAGTGAGTCAGTGAGTGACTGGCAGATCATCGCCAAACGAAATGGCTGAAGCTAGAAGCTTGAAATTTTGAGTGTGGGTTGTTGGTGGTGTGAGATACGGCTGGGTTTTTGAAAATTCGTACTAGAAGGGTACGAAAAGTACTAAAAGTTATTAAATTTAGTACCATCCAGCAAAAATACTCATTACAAATTGGCCTACTTTCTCATTATTTTAACACGGGCATGTCATAGGGAGTAAGTACTTAAAAGTAAATAAATAAGTACTTAAATAAGTAGTTACGACTTGAAGTAACCAGGGAGTAACTACTTATTTATCTACTTTATAGTGGCCAAAAAATAAGAACTTACTGCCTTTGACATGCCCGTGTTAAAATAATGAGAAAGTAGGCCAAAACATTAAAATGCGATTATCTCAAAACAAGCAAATGGCGTATGGAACACTTAAGCATGACAACGACGATATATGTATGTCAAAGCGTGCGCATACAGTAACATTTTTTGATTATGGGTTTTCTCTATTTTGATATCACAAATTCCAAAATTCAAACTAATTTTTCAAAAATAATCTGTTGATGTTTAGGGGTGGGAAGTTTAGTACGAACAGTACTAAAATGAAATTAAATTTCAATTAAAATAGATATTAGCACATCAAAAATTTCAGTGTCCACCATTTTCATATTTAATAGTGTTTATATGTATATTATTCCTTTTCCGCATACGAAGTGGCTGGCCATTTGCTAGTATAATTTATAGGGTCGCAAATGATTATTTCAATGCATCATAAACGAAAAATAAAAACCTAATATATCATTCATACTATTGTGGAGGATATAAAACAAGTGTTCCCACCGCCTAAAATTCGTTCTGCGGTATGCTTTAAGTGCTATGATCTACGAATCTGAATTGTCCGGATTCATTGCAGACAAAGTCAGTTTACGTACTAGCGGATGCGTTAAAATGGGAGGGGATCACAAAAATTGAAAAACCAGAGTCAGAGAACTATCGCCTAAGATCAATGGAAGGGGTCTCATATATTCTCCCATTCAATTGGGCATCCCTAATGAAACTAATTTAAAAAAGTTCGATTGTTATGCAGACTATTTATCTACGGACTGGATCTGAATCTATTAGGAAAATGTCTCAGCACTTCGTTATTGGTCAGCACAATTGAATTAAATTTATTCTTCACGGCAATTATTATGATATATACGTTTTCAATGAAAAATCTCTCGATCTGCTCTACGCAAAAGGCTCAAACCGAACTTAATGCGTGGCTTATTCCCCACTGGCTTGTTTTATTGTTTCTAGTATTTTGTTGTCACTTAGTTTTAGCTTAAGAAGAAAAAATAGAACATTCACAAAGATATCTTCTACAACAGAAAACTAAAGAAAGAGACAAAATGACACGACGTGTTTTGTTTTATTTTTTGCACAATTTTTTCAGTGCATTTACAGAGTCCACATGGATTTCCGTCATACAAGTCTATACTACAACAGCAACAACACAAAAACATGATAAAACTAAAAGATGGAAATAAAAAGCAAGTGGTGGCTTGAGAGCGTGACTAGTAACTTAAAGGTTATTTACAACACTCAGATAAATGTATCACATGACATTCATTTTAGTGTGTGTGTAAGTGTATATGAGTAGCGATTCTATGTGTGCACAAAGGCATATATGGCGTAAAAACGTACATATACTAATGTCATCTAATAGAAATTATTCACATAAAATGTGACATTTAATAACTAAACGCCACAAACGTATTTGTAGGCAAACCATATGCACTATTATTCAACCTCTGAATGCATTATTAAAATGTAGGAGAAGCGTGTTTGTCGAAAAAAGTAAACAAATATCTTTTTGCATAAAATTAAATTTAAAACGACTTAATATTGGCCCTGTAAAGTAGCTAACTATGAAAACGAAAACAAAGGTTTTTACTTAAACTGCAGCTACTAGCTACTTCTCGCCGTGTCTCCTTCCACGCAGAATGTGTGAGTTCAAGTCTTAGCCAAGACAAAATCATACAAAGAGGATTAAAAGGGGACTAACAGTGATATCGTACTATGTTTAACATTGCATTTGGTGGCGGCATGCACACTGAATGCCCGGGTTTGATTGACAGGCCAGAATGTGATGTACATTTCCAACGGTAGCAAAAAAGGCCTCTGCATATGTTGACTACATTTCCTGAGTATTTCAGCAATGTAAATTTTTTCTACATGTGTTGTTTTATGACAAGTCGTTCAGACCCGGCGATAAAAGCCAGCTTCCATTACATTGAGCTACTATGGATCGGGTGCACTCATTGATATGAGAGAAATCTACTTTGTAACTTCTGGGATGTTTGAGAGAACTTTGGGAGTGTAACTGTCTCCATTGATATGATAGCACTCACCCCTTGTCATTCTCCTTTACGGAATTATAATTTAAATTAATCATGTGTAGTCGTTGTTTTATCCCCCGATACGATTTGTACCAAATAAATCGAGGGTTCGTTTTGGATTACGATTCTACAATGCTTTATTGGCGTTATTCACTTATTCACGCCAGACTTCATTTGTTGTTTAAATTAAAATAATTTTTTAATAGAATAGAAACGTCAATTGATCTACTGTAGTTAGTAGAATTTGCCCTTTATAGTATTTTTAATTTAACCATTACTTCTTAGCCCCTATTTGCGTCACTACTCAACCTCAATGAAAATAAACACACATCCCTATTAAGAGACGGATGTTTTTATATGGTTCAATTTATTGTTTTTGTTTGTAATTTAAATGCACAAACATTTGTATACTCCCACTTCCAGATGACACTTAAGCATTTGTGTGCAAAAATATAAAAGTTGTGCTCACATAAAGTGCAAAGTTGAAGTTTAGTGGACCTACATATGCCGATATATTTGTCAGGTTTTGACATGAAGTATTCACGGGTATTATAAATTGGGTTTGGCTCAAAAGTTTATAACACATCGAAATAATGGTCAAAGAAAGTTTTCAATGTGTTACAAACTTTTGAGTCAAAATCAACTTATAATACCCTTTCGGACTTCACGTTAAAACACGGCATAAGATCGACATAGGCCCACTAAATACATTACATTTATCTTTATATATTCCAAAATGAATGCATCGATGATCGAGCTGAGTTGATCTGAGTATGTGTGTCTGTCCGTCCTTCTGTCTATCTAAACCACGTTATCACGCAGAGAAGAAGAAAATTATGGTTGGATCATCTTCAGGGGTCGAAGTGGACAAAAAAAACTTCAGTGTGGAAGACATTTAATCTTTTGCGAATATCTCCGCTCCTATCAGGGGCATTACAAAAGTGCGGTCAATGAATGTTGAAAATCTCTCATTTTCAATGATGCAAAGTATGTTGGCTTAGATGATCATGCAATGGAGGTATCGCCAATGTCTCCCATTATTCCATTTAAGACAGAGCTTTATAGTTTGGTGCGGAAGTTTCTATTACTCCTATCGGTCTACGTTTTGATATAGCCACCATAGAACTGTACCGCCGATTTTTTGTATTTGTAAGGTTTTAACCTCATTATTACACCGAATTGGCCTAAGTTTTGGATTTAGTTTTGTTATAGGTCTACGTTTTAATATAGCCCCCATTGAAGTATACTTCCCGATTTTCGGTATTTTCAAGGTTTTAGTCTAATTACTACACCCAAATAACTAAAATTTCTTATTTAGTCATAGTTGGGAGCATTAAACTTCCTCACAGAAAATTTTTGATGAGATCAACGTTTTGTTATATCAACCCTAGAACGTTGCCTTCCGAATTTCGGAATTTTTTAAGGGTTTAGACTCATTATTACACCGAAATTGCTAAAATTTGTATGTGGTCTTCGTTGGGAGCGCTAAATTTCCCCCCAGAAATTTGATGCTATAGGTAAACGTTTTGATACAGCAGCCCCCAAAGAGCTGTATCTCCCGATTTTCGGTATTTTCAAGGTTTTCACCTAATTGTCACACCGAAATGACTTACAGTTTGTAGTTATTCTTCACTAAACTCTCCCATAGAAATTTGTCGATATGTGTCCACAGTCCCAATAGAACGAAACCTCCCGATTTTCAAGGTTTTAGCCTCATTACCACATCGAAATGACTGACATTTCGTATTTAGTCCTCGTTGGGAGCGCAGAACTATTACTTTCGTAAAGTAAAGACAACTATTTATTCCAATTTGTTTTAATATAACTCGTGGTGGAAGGTATAAAAAGTTCGGCCTGGCTTAACCCTTTTCTGCTTGTTCGAATTTAAGTTGTACTGACGATTATCCCATTTTCGGATGAGGGAATTTTAATAAAAATTACCAATAGTAAAGAAGGTTTGAATCTGGGTCCTCGCCAACAAACAGGCAATGTTGCTGACGCACAATGGTTCAAAAATCGATTTTCCTGGCCAAACCCCAATTTATTGTCGTCAAAGTTTGTTAATTACTGTAGAGGATTCGATAATAATCTTTTAACTAAGGAAACCAAAAAACTTAAGTCAAGATATTGGAAGGCAAAATTAAATTCAGCCACGTTAGTTGCCGCGAAGCTGTCGTCATACCTGAAACCAAACTGATCACGTTGTGGTAGCTGAATGGTACTCGTCGTGTTTATTGAATGCTACTCGCCGGAGTATTGGAACTTAGCGTATAAAGTTCGAATTTACGCAACACGGAAGCTGGACATTGGAAAGCTGCAATCACAACATCTCACAGTGGTTCCGCCAATCGAAAAATTTATGGCGATTGATTTGATTGTGATTGAAATAAGTATTCTCTAAACTCATAAAATTTTTTACATCCAGTATTATTTCTGTCAATTTACAGCGGTAATATGCAAAGTTAAGCCGAAGAGATATTGAGATATAGAGGTTCAGATCAAACTTTCAGATTTGCTTCTTAGGTCTTCAGGATTTATCTTGAAAATAGCAAATCCTTTCGAAATTGGACTAAAGAATATGTTGTAGCTGTGAAAATTCTCTACAAGATTGGCTTTCGTAATTTTTACCTAGGTTGTACCATTTTTGAGATATATAAGTTAAGTTGGGAAATTGCAGCCATGACATTGTTTTATAAAGAGGCGATACAGTCAATCCATTGCCCTAATGTCAACTTCTATATCTCAATAACGGTAAAAACTACGAAGTTATCATAAACATCAATCTTGTAGAGAATTCATATTCATTCATAGCTACAACATTTTCTTTATTCCCATTTCGATAGGACTGGCAGTTTCCAAGCAAAATCGTGAAAACCTAAAAAACCCTTAAACTTGTCAACTTGAATCGCGAATTATTTAAAAAGCGCTCCGGCAGTTTTTCGTTTTTTGATTTTTCTCATCTATGAACAGGTGTAAGCACCTTCCATTTAAATTTGGTTCAAGAGCACTGTGTACTATTAATTTATGTTCGGTATCACTAATGTTGTAAGTCTCGATATTATGTTAAAATACAGGGGAACGTCTTTAGTTTGGGATGAAAAAACTATAGCTGTCCCCCTCCGCCACACGGAAAGTTATTCACCTTATACCATAGCTGTAAATTTGGCAAAATTCCCAAAATCGGGAGGTATGTTTTGCAAGAATGTTCACTGCGAACTCAAAATGCGAAATTATTGCCAAATCGGTTGGAAAATGTTGCAAAAATAGCTCAAAATACCGAAAATCGGGTGGTGCCTTTACATGGGGGCTATAACAAAACGTAGACCTATATTGAGCATTTATTGCAAGGACGTGTTTTGATTACTCATAACAAAAATGCAAAATTTCAACCCAATCTGCTGGAAAATTTGGCTAAATTCGTCAAAAATCGGGCGGTATATATATGGGGGCTATATCCAACCAAATCGGTTGGAAAATTTAGCTAAATTCGGCAAAATACCAAAAATCGGGCGTTACCCTTAAATGGCAAGGTGTTAAGTGACAATTTTTTTAAACATAGTCCAACTTATGCAATGATACATTGGTATAACTGTCCGTCTGAGCCCATGACAATGGTATTACAGTGAAACGGCCAAGGTGGAAATGGTAAGTGTAAAGTTACGTATTTGCAGAGGACAGATTTCCACTAGAAAAGAAGATAAATACCTCGGCATATTCCTGGACCGCCTCATAAACTGGAGATGGGACATAGGGTAGCAGAGAACGAAAGGTCTAATTGTACTCTATTCCTGCAAAAACTCCATTGAACCAACTTCGAGATTCTGACCACAAGTCATATACTGAACGTGTGTGACCGTTGTTCTGCCCATCCTAACCAATGGTGGACTTGTTTGGTTTTATACACTAAGTTACGACACCGACGCACAGTGGTTGAGAGTCGTTTTTTCCTGGTCAAGACTCTGTAACATTAGAGATATTTTCATAATTTTCCGATGCATTATGAAACTAGACCATTCGAATTCGGTCTAGTAGTTGCAGAGGAATTCAAGGTCAAAGTTAAAAATTTGTGCTTAAAGTTTTGAATTGTTTTACACAAACTTGATTTTTATTGATAATCTTGTATATTTTCCTTTTCATGTTGATATACATACTCAAACACACACATTGTCAACAACAAACAAAACAAAATAGCTCCGAAAAGAACGTATGAATTCGTTGAACAAAAATATGGAGATGTACGAATGGAACGAGATGAGTGAATAGTGCGAGATGGACAACAGAAACGAGATGAACGAAAGGAACTATATAAAGAAACGAGTCGAATATCGTTCCGAGCTTTCCAGCCTCGGAATAGTTCCATTGAACTAGTTCGTTCCGATACTACACAACTCTACACGCTAGCCATTTTAGTATGTACCGGCTGGGTTATTTTGGAGCTTTTGGGCCATTATCTCAGGAGGTACGGACTTCCTCTGACAACCTTCTGCAAAAAATTTCAAATAGATCCCAGACGAGTCCTAAAACTGCACTTTTCTCAATTTTTCCATATTCCAACCTGATACATGACTAGATGAAATAATACGATCTGCAAAGTTTGGACCAATCAGAAACTCCCTGCGAAAATAATCATGCGGATTTGCCATTTTAGTTGGTGCCGTCAGGGACTCTTGGAGCTTTTAGGCCATTATCTCGGAAAGTATGCCGCAAAGACAACCGTCTGAGAAAAATTTCAAAACGATGCGAGATTAGTTCTCAAACTTCACTTTTTCCGAATACAATGTGCGAAGTGTGGACCAAATAGATTGCTCCCTTCGATAGCTTTCGTTTACACTATTTTAAAGAAATATGTTCAATTATTTTGGAGGGGGGTTACCCGAGGGGGTGGACCATGGACCATGTTAGAACTTAAACTTTGGACAAATTTTTACGAATGCCAAATTTTGGAACGAATCGGTTGATTCGTTCGAGATTTATCTTGCGCACCTGCCAGCCAGACGGACGGACATGCCTAAAACGACTCCAAATTGTCTGAAACAGATTACCTCCAAACATACTTGTGGTCTAAAATCATTATTTCGATAAGACACATTTTTGGTCGTATCAAAGTGTATAGTCTAAAGGCTGAGAGTATAATTATATACAACTTCTTTAGTTTGCTCTTTATTTCAGCAGAACTGTTCTCGATTTGCATACGCAGTTTAGAATTGTGTATGTTGTTGTAGAATATGTAGGATGCGCCAGCATAAAACACACAAATACAATGCATGCATTGGCTTTCACAGACGTGACATATTTTTGTTGGCCATAAAATGAAAGAAGAAAAAAATATAACTAGAAAAAAATTATACAAAACGAACGAAAATCATGGAACAGCCGAGCGACAACTAATGCCACAAGTATTGTAGAGTGGAACACTTAAAATGTCATTGGACCGACCATGTGGCAACTTGACTGCTATTAAAGAGGCGTCATAAGGGAATACTTGTGTTATGACGTCCTTCGTTCCACTCTGCCCGCCCCATTATGGTATATGGCCCGGATTCAGTTTGTTGTATTTGTTTTTCGTATTTGCCATTTTATTGTCATTGTTGGCTGGTTGGCATCACTGTTGCTGTCGTTGCTACTGCCTCCAAATGCTACATGTTTTTTGTTTGTTAGTTTAGATGTGTTTGAGCTAGAGTGCGTATATTTTTGTTGTTGTTTTGCTGCTGCTTCTGCTGCTGTTGAAGCACCACTTAGTGTCAATAATGGCGGTAAAATTGTTTAAACATTAAGACTAATTTTTCATTTGGTATATATTTTGTTTGTTGTTAGTTTTGTTGGTGACGATTGTTAACACAAGGGCATCACTGCTACTACCACCATCATACTTTGCATTAGTGTAGTTGGTATATAAATAATGATTGTTGTTGCTTGCATATTTAATATAGATGGTACACAGAGCATGTACATATGTATGTATGTGACCTACAAGAGTCACATGTGAAGATAATTCAATTGTAATTTCACAGTATGTGTGGTCTTCTGGATGTTATGTTATATTGCATTTCGTGTACATGTGTGTGTGTGTCATCAAGCATTTAAATATATACTCTGGCTGCGGACGTATGTATATGTACAACCAAGATTTTTTTGGTCACTTACTGGCCAAGAGCAAGAGTAGCACAAATATGAAGTAGTCACCATAGCCATATTATAACGTAATTTTCTTAATTCCATTCTGATTGCCTGGGTGTCAGAGATTATTTGATGGATTGTCAAGATGACACAATGATTTATAGCTTATACGGTATATAAACTAATTCCGTTGTCTGCGTTAACTTTTTAATGGTCATTGTAATTGATTGCTTATACTTTAAAAGGAAAAATAAATAAAATTGTTGCTTTAAAGAAGTCTAAAAGTAGTGAACAGATTTGGAACTTTGGATTAAATTTGGACCTTATGAAGAAAGAATCTGTTGATCTAAGAAATATTAGCAGAATAAACTGTCGAAACTTAATTAAAATATGGGGAAAGCCTACACTTTTATACGTGCATATATGTTATTTGTTCCACCCTTCTCCAAAGCACAGCTCACGCGTAAGCGTATAACCATGATATGTCCGGTAGATATATTTTGTCAGCTGCGAATCGAAAGCACAAGCGAAAAGCTGGAAAGGTATGGTACTTTGATCCCCGAATTGACAACGTTCAGTGTTTTAGATTTAGGTTAAATAGCGATTGGTTAGTGCTTAGTTGCTTAAAAACATAGGTCATGATTTACGTATTTGTAGGTATATGGACAAAAATAAGCTATAGTTTCCATATTATGGATTACTTGGATAACACAATCCAAATTTTTCCATCTCTCAGGAAGCGCAATGGCGTGGAAAAAAGCATCATCAGTTGACAATATCGAATCTAATACCGGCTAAGCAAATTTTGTGGCCCTTTTTGGAAGTATGAACTTACCGACAAAAATATATTTGGTTTGAAGCTGAAACGTGTTGCGGTGTACTTGAAGGAATAGATCGATCTTAGTTTGGGAGTCATTCCATTCGAGGGATATTGTGCCCACCCATCATTTCAGTTGGTCGCCGTATAACTTAGAACTTTTAGACTACTATACCAAGAAGCATGGACTTGCACAAAATATAATATCGCTCTAAAGAGGACCACAAGGAGTAGCATCGGTATAATTTTGCAAATGATCTTCGAACTGATCCTAAACTTCACTTAAACAAAACTGGTACCCTAAGAAGACGGTGAAGTAACACTACATTTGGACAAAATATTAAGTGAACCAAATTTTGGGCGGTTGCTCCATTCAACAGATATATCACGTACAATTTTAGTGATATTTTAGAGTTTACCGATAGAGTCCATATTTGAACCTTATCTATCTCTGGTAAAACTTTCACGATGTGCAAATTATGGACCAAATCGGTTACTGCCTTCAAGAGTTATCGTGCGCACAATTTTTCCGAAGTTTTCAAACTTTTGCGTAGGAGGTACCAGAATGAGTGGTCCGATATGGCTCATCTTTAAACTTAAACTAAGTTTGGACAAAATATTACTAATACCAAATTTTGGACCACATCGTGTGATCCATTCGAGAGTTATCATGCCAGACAGACAGAGAGAGGATGGACATTGCTAAATCGACTCCAAATTGTGTGATACAGATTTTGTCTAAACATACTAAGGGTGTAAAACCATTTTTTCGATGAGGCACATTTTGTCGTACGAAAGTGTATACATATATCCTCGTTAGTCTAAAGACTGAAGGTATAAAAAACAGTCCAGTAGTCGATATATGCAGAGGATGAAGATGTAAAAATCCTAATGGATGTCATTGATCGAGTGGACATACAATTGATCGAAGTAGCAAGCATCGACTTCGATCACTAACTTCTTGCATCAAACTTTCGTACGTGATTGACTGCAGAGAAACGAGTAAGAATAGAGACGGTATCGATATCGAGAAGGTATCCCATACGGCAATAAGTGTTGGCCCCGAAAAGAAGACTGCTACCCTATGTCCAAAATTTTGGTGAAAATAATGAAGGGAATATAAAAAGTAAAACAGAGTTAAGTTCGGTCTGGCCTTACCTTATGGACCAATTCCACAAGACCTCCAAATCCCAAATTAAAAAAATACCTGAAATCGGGTGGTACTGTTTTATAGGGGCTATTCCAAAGCAACAAGCTCGAACATAGGTCCATAATTTTTGATTAAGAAGTCCTCTTATCATTAACAACCCTCAATGCCAAAATATAGCTATTTAGGATAGAAGATGTTGCTAAAAACGTTCAAATATCTGAAATCGAGCGTTATATGAGGGCTATTCTAATACGTGGATCTACGTCCATAATTTTAGGCGCCGATATTATCTGACCACTAGGAACCATAAATGCTAAAATATATCTGATTCGGTCAGAAAATGTTACTAAAACTTAAAAATCCGGAAATCGAGAGGTACCGTTATATGGGGCTATTGACCACGTTTTTATGACCACTTTGAACCATGAACGCCAAATTACATCCAATTTGGACTCTCAAGATGTTTGTCCATATAAAGGTTGCTTATAAAGTACTCCATCACACGAATAGTACCGTTAGTCCAACTACTATTTTGACCGGTATAGTAAAGGTATCAGACTCCTAAGCAAATATTTTCTTTAAACAATTGCATTGATTGCTCGAATGCGTAATTAATCTAGGAACCTTCTTCCATGTCAGAACAGAAAAATGCCCACCACTAAATCCATAGTCACATTATTCACCTCGTTATTACTGAGATGAAATTGGCTCTGAATATGCAGGTCGATGGGTCCATGATTCCGAGTACCAATTATTCCGAAATTCGGCAGCTTCTATAAGTCGTGTGGGCACGTCACAGCTACATATCTTCGATAAGATCAAATACCAGGTAAGTAAACCTTGTTAATGTGGCAGGTGGATCTGTGGTAAGCTATGCGTTTTCCCAATGTAAGCGCTACACAATGGAAGAACATCCAATCATGTCGGAATGCATCCATCCATGCCATCTACAAGAGTGGCCAACGGTCTTATTTCCGTCACCAGAAAGCAGGCGAGCTATGAACCGTGAGTTGTATGACGGTAGAAATATTCATTGTCGTTACAAACAGAAGGCCACACTTCCATGGAAAACCCAGATGAAGACAGACAATTAAAACTCCATTTCATATTTTTGCAAGCTATTGGCGAACATCCCGGAAGGGACAGAGGAGACATCTAAAATATCAATGAGTGCATTCCCGACTCATATTAAGATCAATGATATGGGACCTTATTTTTGTCGCCGAATCCCAATGGAGTGTTTCACTACCCACAACATGTAATGCAGCTCTACATGACTGAAGTAGAAATTCTGAGTCGATATACAACCTGCAAGCATTTCCAATCGCACATTACTCGAAATAGTCACTGCATGACGATAGAAACAATCTTCCGCGAGCTCGCATTCTTATCGATGAAGGCTCACCGCGCGGGAAGAAATGAACCACGGCCTAGACACTATTTGTGAATGTCGATTTAGTGGCTCCTAAAAGATATATTATCGATACTAATTGATCAAAAGACTTATATTAAAAAATTATGGACATAGGTCCATGTTTTAGTATAGTCCTTATAAACCGGTACCTTCCGATTATCGGTATTTTGAGGAACTTAGCTGCAATTTTTAAAGAACTAGCTGTAATTTAACATTTGAGGTTCTCAGTAGTCACGAAAATTCTCCACCAAAAATAGTCAATATAGCTCCTTGTTTAGGTATATCCACCATATAACGGTACCTTTCGATTTTCGGAATTTGAGGCTTTTCACTACAATTTTGAGGCTCTCTGTGGTCACGAAACTTCTCCATCAAAAATCGAAATAACTGTAATTTGATATATGAAGTTCTCATTGGCCGCGAAATTTCTTCAATAAAATTAGTATAGCCCCTATATAATGAGACCTCCCGATTTTCGGTAGCTACATTCTTTGATGGAACTATCCGTTATTTCATTTTTGAGTTTCCCTGCAGTGCTAAAACTTTTCCACTAAAAATTGTCAATATAGGTCCACACTTTGATATATGTACATAGCCTCATAGGTGCTACCTTCCAACTGGTTGAACACCGTTTTTAGATTAGATAATGTAGGCGTTTGTGGTATCCGTGATCGAAAAGTTTTTCCACCAAAAATTGTGAAAAGAAACCAGTTATTTCATTTTAACTAATTATTTCAATTAGTTTTGTCGATGTAAAGATGCAAATCCGATAATTGATGGAATTGTGTATTTTTGGCGTTATTTTACTTAAATTAATAATATTTAAAGTAATTTATCGTTCTAAAATAAATTCTTAAGATTGCTTCGGATGTAATAAACATATATTTAATTTTGTTTGGGAGTAAATAGTGATCATATGGTGTTTGCAGCTACCCAAGTCTGTGGTACTTAGCAAATCGATTTTGTGAACCAAATTTTAAAATTAGTGGAGTGGGGAAAAATTGTATAAAAGTGTATATCGATATTATTTGCTGTTTGAGTTGTGAAAAGTGAGTACTTCAAACGTATAAAGGTTCCAGCTGCAGAGGTTTGCAGACGAACATGTTATTTCTCTTTTTCAGCGACCACTACACTCAGGGGTTACCCCCTTTTTTAGCAAAGCCTTTTGCGGTGTTGGCTATAGCGCGAAAACGAATGAACCGATAATCATATATGTTTGTTGGCTTATTATGTACCTACTAATCTTGCTTTAAAAAGAGAGACTTTTACAAATATCAATTTTTTTAAAAAAACGGTGAAAAGCGAAATTCAAAATTCGATTTTTTAAAAAAATTGACCCTTTTTGACCAAAAAATATTGTTAAAGGAAATTTCTAATATATATAGACAAGATTGTGATGTATTAAATATGCTCACAAAAATATGAAGTCTAAACACCAAATTTCAGTCACTTCGGGTGGATATTGGGACCACAACATTTAAAATACCGAAAATCGGGAGGTATGGTTCTATGGGGGCTATATCAAAACGTGGACCGATCATCCCAATTTTTTGTCCTGTAAATTGTAAGTCAATAATAGGTACGTGTCCAAAATTGATGCACCTACAATAACTCCTTCTATTGTTGGCCACAGTTAATATGAACTCGCGAAAGTGTGCGGCTTGTCTTAAGACTCCACTTGTCGAGAAGTACTGCATGGCTGTAATGCTCAGGAAATGCCACCAACATTACTGAGGGGTATTTTGCCACCATTGCAAATTTGATGTTGACTGGCCGGGAAATCGAACCAACGACCTTCAGCGTGCAAGGCAGGTTTGCATACCATTGCACCAAGGTGGCACCCGAATTGGGAAGGAGAAATTCTCTATGCTCTCCGTTGGTTAAAATAGTAAACATGCATTGGCTTATTTTACCTATGTGAGTATTTTCTTCTTCTTGCTGAATTCTTCCTAAAAGAAAAATTGACCAGTGTGTTTTTTAAGAGTTGGATACCTTCTTGAGAAAAAATAGGGTTTCACTTCTTATGCGTGATTATTCTAGTCTTAGAAACTTGGATAAATATTTACTCTTTATAAGATATATATGTATGTATGTTTATTGATAATGGACGAACATGCTAGAGAAATTTCAGAATTTGTCGCGTGTTCCAAACGTTTAATGCCACCTAGCACTGTAAACTATATATGTCCATTTAAGATTCTACAACTTAAAAAAAACATCTATTCGATTTAATCTGCACTGCTTATGTTTTGTTTTGCTTCACTGATAACGGAATAAATTCAATTGGCTTTTATTTCAGGAATTTTCAAGCGAAAAGGTTAAGCTATTTATTTACTTTTCTTTAAAGTTATTCATGTGTACCTAGGCCAATGCTTTCGATAAGGATGTGTGTAAGCAATCTCCCGTGAGCGAAATACTAAAATCAAACCACACACACACACAAACACACACATTTTCACAATCGCAGACAATAATTTTCAAAGTATAAAAGGATTTGTTTTTCCTGGGTATGTTTTCAACGTTGGCCTTAGTGGCTGTTACGGTATCAACACGCAACACGTAGACAATAGCAAGCAAATCTTTGGCAGGGTCGTTAGCTTTGCGTTGTTTACAATGGCAAATTGATAAATAGGATTTTACGGTGCAAAAAATTTCGAAAATCCTTTATATTGTTTATTTTTTCCCTATTTTTAACATTACAACAAAGACACACTTTTCAGTGTAGTCGTTTCGTTGTTGAACATTGTTGACAGAAAATATGTATTTTTCGCGAAAATTTGTGTGGCACAACGCAAGTGTGTAACATAAAATCACAAAGTTAACCAAATTCAATGTCAATATATTTAATATATTCTCAAAATTGAGTACAAAGGGTAAATAATTGTTATGTCATTTACCAAGAAAATCTCCTTATCAATATTCAGTTTGGGTACATCGGGGTTAAAAAAAAGTTACTTTGTGTAAATGAACATGCACAGAAGATAGAATAAAAGATTCAATCATCAAATTGATGTGATAAAGAAAATCTGGTGGATAGTGCACCTCGGATCTGGAAGGGACATTTTTATCGTGCTACTGATATCAGATATTGGCGGCGATGAAGATACCGCCAGAAACAATTGTAAATGCTGATATCGTGAATGACTTAGTGATGTCATGCATGTTCCATTAATTATTTTAGGGGACAATTATGTTAAACAAAATATAAACAACATACGAAGTCGTACACTTTTTTATACCCTCCACCATAATATGGAGGCTATAATTAGTTTTGTCATTCCGTTTGTAACACATCGAAATATTCGTCGGAGCCTCTATAAAGTAAATAATCAGCATGAAATCCCAAGTCGATATAACTATGCCCGTTTGTTGAAATCAAAGTACACCACATAGTTTTAAAGATAGAGCTTTGTAATTAGGTAAACAAGTTTCTATTCCTCCTAGGTTGTTTGGTATTGAAAATGGGTCCACGTTGATATATCCACCACTTAACGTACCTCCCGATTTTCGGTTTGTTGAAGGTTTTAGCCACATTATCACACCGAAATGGCAGAAATTTAGGTTTTAATCTGCGTTGTGGGTATAAAACTTTCCACCAGAAATTTGTCGGTATAGGTCCACGTCTTCATATAGCCCCCATAGAACGGTACCTCCGCTTTTCGGCATTTTGAAGGTTGTGGCCTCAATATCCCACCAAAATGACCGAAATTTAGTAGGAGGTATGAAACTTTCCACGAGAAATTTGTGGGTATACGTCCACGTTTTCATATAGCCCCCACAGAAAGGCACCTCCCGATTTCGGTATTCTGAAAGTTGTGGCCTAAATAATCCACCAGAATGAAAAAATTAGTATTTAGACTTCGTTGGGGGTATACTATTTTCCATCAGAAAGTTGTAAGTGAAGGTTAACGCCTTCATATAGAACGGTACCTCCCGATTTTTGGTATTTTGAAGGTTGTGACCACAAAATCACACCGAAATGGCTGAAATTTGGTATTTGGTCTTTGTTGTGGGTATTAAAGGTTTCACCTGAAATTTTTAGGTATAGGTCTACGTCTTCATATAGCCCCCATAGAACGGTACCACCCGATTTTCGGTATTTTGAAGGTTGTGGGCCCAATATAACAACGAAATTTCTGAAATTTGGAATTTAGCCTTTGTTGGATTTATAAGACTTTACACATAATGTTTATCGGCATAGGTTCACGTATAGAGCGTTACCTCCAATTTTCGGTATATTAAAAGTTGTGGCCTCAATACCCAACCGAAATGTCGGTATATAGTCTTCCATTGTGGTATTAAATATTCCAGAAAAGAAGGCATATGCCCACGTCTTCATTTTGCCTCCATTAAAGCGTAACTCCCGATTTTCGGTATTTTGAAGACTGTGTCTCTATATCCCACCGAAACCGCTGTATTTTGGTATTTTGTCGTCGTTAGGAGTATACAACTTTCAACATGACATTTGTCGGTATTGCTTCACGTCTTCATATTAACCCCCCCCCCCCCCCCCCCTTTTTTTTGAAGATGCTGGCTTCAATATCCCACCGAAATGATTTATATTTGGTATTTAGTCTTCTTTGGGCTCTTATAACGTTCCACCAGAAATTTATCGGGTTACCGGATTTTACTTATTTAGAAAGTTTTAGCCAAAGTTTGAAATTGTGAATATTGGTCCATGTCCAGGTCCAGGAAGAACTTAGTACATAAAGTAAACTAATTGCTTCTATTCACTTCAATACAGTTTGTTTTCCAAATATCTCTTAAAAATGTTCTTTATTTTCTTGATGCAGGGCTGTTTTTGCCATTAACACAATTTATTTTTGATGTTTGTATTTGTTTTTTCTTTTATGTTTCGCAACTGTACAAGTGCCTCTTTCTCTGTATGGGAACGAAATGTTAAGGCGAGAACTTTTTTCGTAAAAGTACCCTTTTTCCGTTACCTACCGAAAATGCTACTGTTTCTAAAGTAGAAACCGAAGACACTGCAACAACAGAAATAAAAGAAAATGGCCTATTTT